>NC_143582.1:165738835-166055075 GCF_048544385.1 Mastigoproctus giganteus | reverse complement strand
GTGCTGGACAAAGCATCTCTGAAACGGCAGTTCGCCTGAACTTTTCACACACCACAGTTTCAAGGGTGCAACAAACAGAAAACATCCTCTCGACGGCACTACTGTGGAAGAAAATCGCTTGTTAATGAGAGAGGTCAGAGGAGGATGGCTAGAATTGTGTAAGCAAACAGACGGGCCACAATGTCGCACATCAGGTCAGAATACAACCTTGGCGCGCAGAACAAAATATCGCAAAGGACCACTAGTCGCACTTTGTCGCGAATGGGCTACAACAGCCGACGGCCACATCGCGTACCTTTGTTATCAATGAAGAATAAGAGAGCACGCCTCCTGTCGGCACAGCAACACCAGCACTGGACTATCGAGGATTAGAAAACAGTTGCTTCGTCTGACGAGTCGAAGTTCCTGGTGCATCATATTGATGGAAGGCTCAGAATTTTGCGAAAACAACATGAATCCATGGACCCGTCATGTCTGACGACTACTGTGCAAGGTGGTGCGGGCAGTGTGGGGAATGTTTTCTTGGCACATTGGGTCAGTTGGGTCCATTGATACCCATAGATTCACGTCTGAATGCCACATCGTGGACATGTGGACATGTGGACATGTGTATATGTAAAGGGCGGCACCTAGAACATTCGTTCAACTCCGCCTCGTATCTCTGTGAAGAACTGTATCACTACAGATGGGCCAGATGTGTGTGACGTCGGTTTGTGTGTATTATGTGTGTGTTCTGTTGTTCTGTTCTGGCCGCTTGGCTACCCAGAAGCATCAGTCACCTGGACAGATGATTCTGGGTACTCGTCCACACCACGGGAAGGTGGGCCAGTTCCAGTATATATCACGTAACGTCTCGAAAGAGACTCTGACTCACCTGGTGTTGCCAGCAGGTGGGCCAGGATCCTCTGGGGGCCCATTCCAGAGGGACTTCAGCAAAAAAAAAAAAAAAACATTCACCCGTGGTGCAGGTTTTGATAAAAAAAAAAAAATAATAAAAGAAAATAAATAATAAATAAAAAAGAATATATAATAAATAAATTAAATAAAATAAAGAAAAAAAAATATAGATATTAAAAAGGAAAAAAAAAAAAAAAAAAAGAGAAAAGAAAAGTGGGAAATTGAAGAAAAAAAAAAAAAAAAAGAGATGAGGAAAGGAAAAATTATAAATAAAAAATAAAAATAAAATAGAATAATAATATGCCTCAAAAGGTCAATAGGTTGATCTTTGATAGGAGCTTGAGGTTATGTTGCTACAGCATTAGTTGGAAGCATATCTTTCCGTCTGGCAAAGACAGCAGCTGCAAAAGCCTGGAGTGCAGACAAGTGATGTCGGGTCAGAACAAGTTGGTCAACTCGATTTATGCTGAAGGATGGGACTTCACTTCGCAGCTCATTCCTAATGTCTTCATAGCAGGCACATTCGTGGAGAAGATGTTGCCAGTTTTCTTTTGCTCCACAGAAAGAGGTCAGTGTTTAACAGGCCTAGCTGGTGGAGTTTTTCGTTAAGGGATCCATGCCCAGTAATGAGATAGGATGTTTCCAGACTAATTGTGAACTATGAGCTAACCTTCTTCGACATCACAAAGGAGACATCCGGTAGGAAATTTCTGGTTACAGTGCCAACAGTTGAATTGTCCCACCTTGTTTGCCAGACATTTATTAGCTCTTTAAAGCATCGAGCTTTTTCCCTTTTATTATCATCGTTCAGCGATAGGTCTATATCCATGATGGAGGTAGGTATTCCTTTTTTGAGCCTGAAGCATAATCCTCTAAATATTACGTATAGGTCTAAAGGCAGAGTCCCAGCAATAACCTGGATTGCCGCAGTGGACACCGTTCGGCAGATTCGATGTGTTGCTAGTAGCATAGCCCTCTGGATTGAGTTGAGTTTTTGCTTCATTTTAACGATTACCACTCTGTGGAACCAAGCTCCGGCCGCGAATGAGACTATGGGAAGGAATACCACTTTATAGTAAAGTAGCAGGGTCCTCCTAGACAGGCCCCACTCATTTCTTGAAATTCTAATGATGGCGGCTGTAAACTTCCTGGTTTTTTCACGAAGGTGTTGCCACATCGTACCTAAACATCGTTGCTGACCAAGTGCCTCCGTTCATGTTGACAGTTTATCCTCAGTCAGATGGTTACTTCCAACAGGATAATGCGCCGGTGCACAAAGCCCGAATCACTATGGAATGGTACCAGGAACATGACAATGACCTTTCTTTGCTGCAGCGGCCCACTCAGTCCACGGATCTCAATCCTATTGAACATCATTGGGATAAGCTGGAAAGGGCTGTTCGCTGCAGGCCTACACCTCCGTCAAATCTCAAGGAACTGCGTGACACATGTCTGCATGGTACTCCATTCCTGCATAACGTTTTCAGCATCTTGTTCAATTCATGCCTAGACGAATTCAGTCTGTTTTGAAGGCTAAAGGAAGCTCAACACGCTACTAGGTAAGTGTGCCTAATAAAGTGGCAGCACAGTGTGTGTGTGTATATATATATATATATATATATATTTTTTTTTTTTTTTTTTTTATGGATTGATGGATATCTGCCCGGCCTAGACGGTATACACGTTCTAATCTCTGAGCCCTCAAAAGATGTTTTATTTTCTTTAGGTGCAGTACTCAAGTACAAGCCCTCGTGGGTAGCACAGTTGGTAGGGTTGCCGTACTTCCCACGCCGAGTGGAAAAGACCCGAGTTCGAGTCCCATCGATGATGAGGAATTTTTATGCGCCTTTTTCACAACGTGGCTGAGTTAGTCGACTTCAAACAGAAAATCGACTTCAGAATACACGCAATTTAGAGACAATATACACGAAGCAATATGGCCTTAGTTGATGATGCTCTGAAGACCCTACAACAACAAGATACAATATTCCAAATGTGGTAGAACCGTCGTCTTGTTGTTGTTGTTGTTGTTGTTTTGGGGTTTTAGGCGTATCAGCAACTTAGCCCATATTGCGCAAAAAAACCGAGTTTCCGGAAGAAAAAACCATGCCATCCTCCCCTGAGACTGACTAACTCAGCCACATTGTGAAAGAGGCCAATACAAATTCCTCAAGGCATTGGCGGGATTCGAAATAAGGTTTTTTTCCACCTGGTGTGCGGAGGACCGCGATTCTATCAACTGATGACCATGAAGGCGCCGTCTTTTTGTATAGAATGATAATGACGTCCTTCAGCCTACAAGCAAAGGTCCTATCTTTGGCTGTGTTTTTGGCCTTAGTCAGCATGGTCTTTAGGAACTTTTTTAACCCGCTATAATGGCTTGATCATTAGCATACAGGCTCTAATTTGCTATCCACTGACTACGATACCCATATTGCATTTTCGAATAGCCTGGTCCACCATGATCCCATAGTATTCATTGAGGGTTCCTTCGAAGAACAAACATCTTTGTCGAACTCTTTAACTGATGGGCTCAACAAGGATTACAGGACGTTTTAGTTCTATCCTGGGTGATGAGATTGCATCTTGGTAATAAATACATAGAGATGAAGAATGATTTTTAAAACTGGTTTTTTAGCCCCAAGCTTTGTCGAGGATTGGAAACAGATTTTTCAAAGGCCTTCTCATAATCAATTAAGCAATGAAAGGGATTCGCCCTTTGTTGGTCATCCTTTCGGCTAAAAACCACACAGTTACATTTGCATCGCTGGTGGCTACCCCTCTGTGAAAGGCAAGCTGATTTTCCTCCAATCTTTTATCCTGTAATCAATTCTCTTTTTAATTATGCTTAAAAATTTTTGAAGCGTCTGGTATCAAGCTTATGTTGTATTTATTTTGAAAGGTACGTTTCAAAATAAAAACAGCATAAGCTTATGTGCAAAGGATGGCCTTCATTGTTCGTTTAGTCGTTCCATTCCATGTAGTAGTCTCTTTACCAGCTTTCTCGCAGATACTTGAAGTCATAGCTTCCGTCCTCTAGCTTCATATGCATGGACAACTCTCGTTCGTTTTCTTTTTTTTTTTCACGTCGTTTTCGCAATATGGTTAGCATATCGATTTTACCCATTCCTTCCTCCTTATTCCGAGCTACTGTTCTTCAAGGAGCTCCTCTTACATCAATTTTGTTCCCTCTGTTACGTTCAGGATTTTTTCGAGTAACTGGATTTTTTTTTTTTTTTCTGTTTCTTGGGCCTTTCTATCCTTTCTGGAATATACAGTCGCTTTTGTTCCAGTTCCAGTTTATTAAATTGCAGCGAAATTTCACTTGAGTTTCCTTTAATTTTAACGGCTTCTTTCATTGCAGTTGGCATTTCATCTTGAGATGCCTACGACAGGGATCAGCATCGCGTCCTGAATAAGCAAATGACTTCATTAGGTACACTACCATAATTTCACAAGAATGTAGTAAATGTGATGACAACTGTGATATTCTAGATTTGTCCATGTATTCTGTTGGGATCCAGGTGTGAAGAATTTATGGGTTTTTTTTTGTTCTTGGCAGAAATATACTAATCTTTCATTTCGTATCCACTTCATATTTCACAACAATGTCTTTCTAGAGATATTCTCCGATAGCAGCATTCCAGCCACCCAATAAGTTGACTTTTTGTTTTCCCCCTTTTTAGAAGTTCTTCTAAATATCTGTATATCTCTTCGATTTCTCGATAGTGCGTGGATTTAGGCGCGTAGATTTAAATTATGGCTATACCAGCAACTGTTGATAACATTAACATTATTACTATGATGAGTCTATGGTTGTAAAACACTAGTGCAGCTCATAACTGTTTGTCCAACACTAGTGTCACTCTTCCCTATCTCCATTCACTTCCTGAGTAGATCAAGTGACCATCATGACTCTGTTATTCTTCCCCTTCCTTCCATCTTGTTTCCTTAGGTCGAGCATACTGATCGCCAGTCTTTCCATTTTCCACTGGCGATCTACATATAGTTTTCTCCTACTGGGTCCAACACTTGGTGCTGCAAAGGTTTCACAGTTGTCAGCACAGCTTTTTTGTTTGAGATGTGTAATGAGCTTGTTTTTCTTGAGAATACAGCATTTTTTGCCTTCCACCGCCTTTCTGCGTTCAGTAACTATTTTTTGGTGCATGGCAAGTGAATGTCTTACTCTATAGCACCTGCGATCTAGGCCATTAGTGCCATGGAGTTGTTCGTTTAACCAGGCAGAAACTCGATTCCGCAAGCTGCGTTTGTCCCTCCATGAGGAGTATAGTTGGAATTTTCCTTTCATCATGCTGAGATCATGAAGGCTTATCTCATTTTTTTTTTTTTCAGCACTTTAGGGAACAGGTGTATAGAAATTAGTCTGTTTCACTTGTGATAAAGTTCTGAAAGTTAAAAAAATTGAGAACAAAATGTATTGTGGAACAATATGGCAATTTCTCTGACTAATGCTGCAAAATTTCGAAGCAAGTGTATTTAATTTATTTTAATTACCTTGTACATTTTTCAAGAGACATTAATTGTATTTGTCATTTGATAATAGCGCACTATTGTATTTATAATATTAACATTAATTAATACTGCAAATTTTCCAAGTTAAAGTTGTTTTCAATAATTTTACGCAACAATTACAAATAATCTGTTTAATTTATTGAAAGAAACATTTACTTCATAAAACTGTTAACAGATAATGGCTCCCTTACGGATGATACTAATTACAAATGGTATTACTGGTATTAATTACAAATTATACATTTTCATAACTCACGGAATGGATTAACAGCATTAAGGGAAACATAAAACCTAACCACCAAGTATTCATGCAGTTTCATGTCTCTAGGTCATGGTCTTGGAGCCATGGCACTTACAGATACCGGCTTTTGTATTATAAAGCGTTTGTATTAGGTTGATAAATATGGTGCCTCCTTTATACTTCATCTTAAACTGTTGTTTCTTTACTTTCCTGCGTTTCTTTTGACAATTTCGATTCCTCGCAACTGCTTATAAATTATAGCAACCGCTGCGTAATATTTTCAATAAATGGAAGGAAATAAGTGACTATTATGAAACTGAGAGAAGAGATTTTGTCGTGTTATAATTTAAATTTCATTTTAGTGCAACCGTTTTATATTGAGGACAATACTAATACTGGTGAATTTTACTTCTACAGCATCGTCATCTTTAATACCTTATATGACCATCCACATGAAGGAGCTGGGTATTACAGTGGAGGAAACGGCAATCATCTATACTTTGCTACCTGTGACTCAAGTGTTTTGTTCTCCCTTTGCTGGAATGATAGCCGACAAACTTGGTCGGTATAAAGATGTTCTGATGTTGAGCGTACTCTTTTCGGTAGCTTTTGCAACGGCTATTCTTTTCGTTCCTCCAGTGCCAGGACCTCGAGTTGATCCTCCAGACATCCACATCCATTGTGGTCCAGTTTTTTTCCCGCACGTAGTAGTAGATAACTGCTGGGGTGGTCAGTGCGATATTTTCTACACGAATGATACAAACATATTAAAACTTACTGCTTGCAGTATTCATTGTCCACACAATCAGACATCCCGCATTAAAATGGACGAGTTATGTTTAGACGATAGTGGAAATGAAATATGCCACGTAGTTGAAGAGAATAACACCATATCAGAAAATTTCACATTGGGTGTTCATTTTCACAGTCCTCATCCAGAACGAACTTCCTGTCTGTATCCAATTCAAGCTGTAACACTAAAACAGAAGACGTATGAACAGTTTGCTTGTCCTATTTCCATAAAGGGAACGGAAAAGAAGTGTTCCACCATCTGTGATGCACAGCATGTATTCGATGAAAATAGTACTCTTCCCAGAAATCATTGTATCCGATCTACAGGAAACAGAGCCCTCACCTTCTGGCTATACTTCGTTCTCCGAATTTTGTTTAATATCTTCATGTCCATTTGTCTGACTCTACTAGATGCTACAACTTTGGCTATGGTTGAAGCGCATGGAGGACAATACGGTCGTCAACGTTTCTGGGCTATCTTGGCTCAAGCCGTGTTCTCCCCTGTAACTGGTTTTTTAGTGGATCTGATTAGCGAACACAGAGGTTATATGGATTATTCTCCAGCGTTTCACTTCTATAATGTGCTGGCGGTATGCACTGCTATTGCTGTATGGATGATGAACGTGGACGTTCCGCCTCCAGCAGAAAATGTATTACAGAACTTCCGAAAACTCCTTCGCGTTCCACCAGTGATCTTGCTAATGATCGTCACGTTTTGGCTCGGCAGTATGTGGGGATTCGTGGAGTCTTTCCTATTTTGGTACCTTCTTGATCTTGGGAGTCCCAATTTCCTTCTAGGACTGACATTAACTACAGGAGCTATTGTAGGACTGCCGTTTTTACACGAGTCGGACTGGTTCGTAAAGAAAGCTGGACAAGTGAAACTTCTTATCAATGCTCTATTATTTTACTTCATTCGTTTCTTTGGATATTCTTATATCAGTAATCCATGGTGGTGCATTCCTTTCGAAGCAATGGAGGCATTTACCTACCACCTAATGTGGGTGGCTGCTGCTACGTACAGTGCGCAACTTGCACCGCATGGTCTGCTCGCCACCATACAAGGTTGTGTTGGAGGACTCCATTACGGAGTAGGTAAGTAAATTGTCTTTCATACCATAGAAATGTAAAATTTTTGTTCAGGACTAATATTTATAAACAAAGAATAATTTTCCAAATTTTTGCTATAAAATTTCTGGG
Organism: Mastigoproctus giganteus; assembly: GCF_048544385.1. NCBI lineage: Eukaryota > Metazoa > Arthropoda > Arachnida > Uropygi > Thelyphonidae > Mastigoproctus > Mastigoproctus giganteus. The sequence continues at coordinate 166,047,412 of NC_143582.1, read as the reverse complement.
ATTTATCTGAAACCTCTTTATCTGGGTAAGGACAACACTAAATTTATTTTTCGGTTTCAATGTGAAATTGAAACTTACAACCCAGATGACACTGATGCTCTGCTCTGCAGTAATGTTAAATGATAAAAATGACTGTAATGGTTACTCTCGCTTTCAGTATACTATATATTATTTATGCGCAGTTATTTATATGATTTGGATTATATCCCAATCCGTACCAAAAATTTGCTAGTAAATTTATCTTGAGACATTTATTGATTAATATAGTGGAAATATTTGCTCAAACAATATATAAAATTGAAAGTTGATATATTCATTAGAGTTGCATCACAATTAATAAGATTTTTTCCACTGAATTTTCACTTTTATGCGTGTATGTTTTATGCAGTTATCCAGTACTTGAAAATGTCGGGTTATTTTGTCACTCTGTTTGTTTTAACTATTACCCTTGTACATTCTCCCTGAGATTTTGATTATAACAGATCAGGTCCTGCGGCATATTCCAAAACAGCTCAGAGTGCGAAGATATAAAACTGCTAGCACGAAAAAAAAAAAAATTTTTTTTTTTTTTAATGCGAAGTTTTCCGAGTTTTCTATGCGAAGAAAATTCGGAAAAATGTTTATTTCTATAAATCTGTAAATTGTTAACCAGAAAAAATTCTGGATAATTAGAAAAGTTAGAATAGTGTTTAGGCTCCTCGGGGGAAAAAAAAAATAGATCAACACATTTCTTAAAGGTGTGAGTTCGGAGTTCGGGTTTCCCTATTTACATTACGTTATACAATATTTTTGCCCAAAATTTGCACTTTTATATGTGTGGGTTTTTTTTTTTTTTTTTTAATTTCTTTACACCTTGATAATTCGCTTATATCACTGAGATTCCTTGCATTAAAATCTTGAAATTACAGTGTGATCGTAAATTCATTTCTGTCTTCTAACTTCTAAACTTAAACTGAAGTTCTCAGAGGAACTGTAATTTGAACTACTCTTTTTCTCTTGAATATTAATGACTTTCGCTCCTTGACTGGAAACTATTCAGTCTAGCGGATATGACATTCCATTTTCGGATCCGACAAAACTTACTCTGCACAAACAATCGCAGTTAATTATTTCAATTCTTCCAAAGCCAAATTCTGTCTTAATTCACGTAAAAAAAAATAATCTGTTGAACAATAAAAACCCACAGATCGAACTTTAATACATACAGACGCGGTTCATATCCGATCTGTAATCCAATAACATCTAATAACCAGTCATCAAGAAACAATTTTTTTTCTAAAACCTCAAGGAAAAAACTTGCAGAACGAAGAGTTAAATTTTACAGAAAAGCTCAATGTGTGTTTGATTTTAATTCTTATTTGTAATAGCCATATTACCATAGGATGGCCATGCCATTTTAATATTTAAATGTAACACGTGTTGATTTTCTTTAAAATTATTGATTTTCTTTAAAAGGAAACATAATTTCGTGACTATTCTAAATCTCCTTACTTGTAATTATCGAAACTCTCCGAACCTTAATACTTAAGTAAATACAATATTCAGAACTATCTCTTCAAACGTATAAAGACTTTGGAATAAATAATCAATAAAATCATTCCACTACATTTTAATGGACAAAATAGCAACTGGAATTCCGAATTATCGAAAGTTTTGTTAACTATCGTCTTGTAATCCTAAAAATTACTTAAAAATCCTATAAATTCCAATTATGGGGAAAGTTTTCTGATTAAGAACATTTTCCATTAAAAGTGTATGAAACTCTTACAAAAGCTATGTGCCAATTTTAATACCGATACAGAGACAGCACGCAATTTGCATTTACTCATTGTGGGTGACTATAGGAATAGAATTAAAAAAATAAATAAATAATAATAATAATAATAATAATTATTAAAATTACATAGTTTTCAATTTTTAATGAAAGTCAGAAATTGAATCTATAGTGTCGATGCTAAAAGAGAAGCATTTTTTATCATTTTTATTTTTTAATCACTTACGGTTGTATGACTAGCAAATTTTGGCAACGATTCTTAAATCAGTGGTGGCTCCGCATAATATACATTAAAGAAAATGTATTTTAAAGACGAAATGCACAAGGTATAATAACATATGGGTTTAAATAACTATATAATATCGGTGTAAATACACTGTAGTTTACCCATAAATTAAACTACGTAAAGGCATCGTTTTTAATTGTATCTCATATTGTGGCTATTTCACAACGAGATACCAGGTATTGCAATACTTCGAATAAGTAAAGCTTCTCTAGTATAGAAGACTACTGTTATTTATTCCCAGTGGATACCACCACCTAGACGGGCACCGTTTCAAAGCTGTTGGCTTATCATCGGTTAGTGGGCAGATACCCTGGTAATGCAATATGCCATCACAGTTGCGAAGTGGTTCCACAATATGTGATGCCAAATGGTGAACAGAATGATAATGTATTTTAAAGACGAAATGCACAAGTCATAATAATATTTATGCCTTGTGCATTTCGTCATGTAGTTATTTAAACCCATATGTTATTATGCCCTGTGAATTTCATCCTTAAAATACATTATCATTTATTCCCCATTTGGCATCACATATTGTGGAACCACTTCGCAACTGTGATGGCATATTGTATTACCAGGGTACCTGCCCACTCACCCACCGATGATAGGCTAACAGCTTTGAAACGGTACCGTCCGGGTGGTGGTATCCACTTGAATAAATAACAGTAGTCTTCTCTACTAGAGAAGCATTACTCATACGAAGCAGTGCAATACCTGGTATCTCGTTGTGAAGGTAGCCACAATATGAGATACAATTAAAAAAAGATGCCTTTACACTACCTACGTAGTTTAATTTATAGGTAGACTATGGTGTATCTACACCGATATTATATAGTATTAAAGAAAAAAATACGCTATCCAGTGCTAAAAATCACCTAAAAGTGTAGGACGTTTTTGCGACTTTTGGCAATTCTGATTTGCATCACCCAAGTCCGATAAAAGGAAATATTAGTACCCAAAGGATGGATTTCTCAGAGAAATATATCAAAAAGACCATAGATTAAAATGAAAATAAACGTAATAATAAGTGAAAGTAGATTGTCGAAGTAATTATAATGGTTATAATCCATCACAGACTTTCTATATGATTAAGTTGGTTAAATATGCTATTTGTACCAATTTTTATAAATTTTACGTATAGAACTGAACTCTTGGTAAGAAATGAATCCTCTATTATATCATTATTTATAGGAGATGAATTTCGATCTACGGTACCTTTTCTAGGAGAGTAAATACAGGACATCCTCCTGTATTTGCACTTTGTTTGTCTACTGATCATAAGAAACTTTCCTTATTTTTTTCTAGAAGGCAGAGTTTTGTTAGATCGTCTATTAGCAGATGTTTTTACGACATTGATAAAGTTATTCTCGCAAGTACTCTCTTAACTTCATAACTTCTTTGTTTTGAGCTTCCGTGTAAATGGGTCTTCAGTTTCAAAAAAACGTTTCTTGTTTCTTGTTGAAAATGTTTTTCATGTTACATTTTACTGTTGCTGCATTTTACTATCTGCCACATTTTACTGTTGCAGACAAGCTACAGCATCAATTTTTCGATGACACTTTAAATTTTCACCCTTAGCTCTTGAATGCTAATAGGACTGATGCAGTAGTTAGTGCTTCAGACATGCGCTCACAGAAAGTAAGTACAAGGACATGACCACTATTAATTAACTATACCGAAATCTCCCATTATAATACCGAACACAATCCATTCAATAACTTTCCAACAAAAAGACATCAGAAGAATCCAATAATTGCGATCCCAAGAATTCTCCAGATTCTGATGGCACTTCTCCACTTGTTTATAAAACCTGTGTTACACAGGCCTGCAACCTTTTCACACTCTTATTCCACTGGTGTTTTCCATTCTGAATTGGAATTTCTCATATCTAGCCATTTCCTTTAAAAAAATGTGAAAAATCCCTTCCTTTCAATTATTGCATTGCACTTACTTCAACTCTTTCCAAAGCAATGGAGAACTCTCCATCCTCCAACACTCTCACTATCTTGAAACCTTCCATCTAACTGGCGGCAAAATGTATTTCGTCAATGTCGACAACCACCGATGAAAGCTGTGACTTATATTATTCAACTTTGGTCAAAATTCCATTAAAAAGTTCGTAGAAAATCTAAAATTTCCAAGAAGTTTGATCGTGTTTTTGATAAAGGTTTCCTAAACAAATGTCAATCTCTTAAGGTCTGCCTTCTGTTTTTTGCAAGTGGGTAAGTAATTTCTCTGATTAGACAGTACATGGTAATCATCTCTCTGTTTTCTAACTACTCAACTAATGCTGTTATTCCATAACATTCACATGCGTTTTTCCTCCTGTTTATTAAAGACCTCCTTTGACTAGAAATCCTATCCATAGTTTTTCTTCTGATCACAGCACACTGAATTACACTTTTCAGTTTAAAAAATTCTACTCTGCGCTACACAGCTTCAACTTCTTGTGCAAACCACCAATTCGTTAAATGCCAATCCCCAAGTAATTCTCCACTAGGAAGAATAAAACTAACTAAGTTATCAACTAACTAATAACACTTTCTACCACATGTAAATCTTTCTGTAAACTGCTTATGAAGTACTACTCCACACACCGGGCGGAAAAGGCCCGGGTTCGAATCCCGTCGATGACGCGAGGAACTTTAATCGGTTTTCACTTCGTCGCTGAGTTAGTCGGTCTCAGGCGTAGATAGCAAGGTTTCCCCCCCCCACAGAAATTGTGGTTTTTTCGTCCAGAAAACAGGCAAATCGACCAGAGAGATCACACGCAATTTACAGACAAATAAATATATGGGTAGATGTAAGAAATTACCGGTGACCCTAATATGAATTTTGAGTTTATGAAATACTACTGCTACCTGCAAGCACTGTAATTAAACTGCCTGAACAAGCTTAGGAAATTCTAAAGAGAAATAAATAAAAGTAAAACAAAGAAAAAGAAGTAAAAGCCGATACTCACTCTAGGAAGCACAACAGCATAGAACCTAGCAAAAGGCGGTGCAACTACAGCCGTAATAAGGCATGCCATAAAAAAGGAAATCTAAAAGCACATGGCAACTCTCACTTCAAGGATAACTTAAAAAAATATGAAAGATAACATAAATAAGCACAATAATACAATAAGCTGTTTACCATGGCGGCATCAACTACTGTAGCTCCCGAACGGTTGCATTATTTTTTATTATTTCTCTTTAGATTTTCTTTTGCTTATTATGGTGTTTAATGATTGCAGGTAGCAGCAGCAGCTCCGAAGAAAAATTCTGTTACAGTTTTCGGCAAAATTTCATTGTAGAAAATGTTAATTTAATTGATAATCTATAGTTGATAAAACCATTTTACTTTTTTCTTAATTTCGATATTTCTAAAATTCAGGCCTGTCTTATTTCAGGCAAAAAAATACTGCTCCCATGCTCATCATCCATCGTCTGCTGCTCATCTTCGACAACAGTGATTTGTAGACCAGAGCACGTATCTTTATTGGCGGATAACCCTGATTTCTAGCATCATAAACATACCACAAAATGTGCTTCCTGTGTATCGCAAAAAACTAGGTTTTGTTTTGGAATATTGTTCCTACATGTGAGATAGTGCCCCTAACATTCTTTAAACTCCTAGACTGTTCAAAAGAAAGCAACTAGGTCGATACTGTGGCAGGCCTTTTCTATAGATATTTCCACGTGAACATTTTTTTTAGTATTAGTATTAGTAATAACCATATGGTGCAAGGAAGCCTAAGGCTTATGCGGCACCAGCCAAAAAAAAAAAAAAAAAAAAGAGTAAAATAATAATAATAAAATAAAATAAATATTTAACAAATACTAAAAGAAAAGGAAATAGACAACCTATGCAGATTAATTTTGAATTTCCCCAAACTGTCAGCCTCTACCACCCATGTAGGTAACTTATTCCAGTAATTTACAACTCGCTAGCTAAAATAAAACTTCCTGCAATCCAGTCTAAACAACTCCCCCCCCCCGTTACTTGAAATTATGGCCCCTAGTTCTAGAATCATTTATAACCATAAAAATTTCGTCCTCATTCATTTTACTTATGCCTCTCAGCGCCTTAAACACCTCAATCAAGTCTCCTTTTTTTTAGGTGCGGTCTCCACACTTGAACACAGTATTTCAAGTGTGGTCTAATTTTAGCCTTATATAATGGGATTATGAAGTACATATCTCTACTAGCGAATATTCGATAGATCATAGAAACGACACCATGGGACTTCCCTGCAACTTGTCTACCTCGGAGAACTTCATGTCTGACAGTATCATAACTCCTAACTCTCTTTCTTCAACTACTGTCTTTAGTTCAACTCCACCAAGTGTATAAGTTATTTTAAGGTTGCTGTTCGCGATGTGTAATACCTTGCACTCTGCTGGATTAAAGCAAATCTGCCACTTTTCTGACCATTCCTAAAGTTTATCTAGGTCTTTATGAAGAAGCTCTGCTTGGCGGTGATCATTAACTCCTCTATCAATCTTTACATCACCTGCAAATTTAAACATCACAGCCTCTATCCCTTCATCGATGTCATTTAAGAAAATCAAAAACAACAGTGTTCCCAATACTGTGTTCCCTGTGATTTAAACCTGTTCCAGCTTATAAAGTAACCGCTCGTGTGGGACTGAGTCAAATGCTTTGCTAAAATCTAAATAAACAATGTCGAAATTATTCACTTGTCAAAATTGCTAAACAGATTTGCTAAACATGATTTTCCCTTCACAAAACCATGGTGCGTATCCTTCAGAATTCCATTTCTATCTAAATGATCCTGAATTCAACCCCTTGATCACTTACTACTGAAGTTAGACCGACGGGTTGGTAATTTCCCACTACACTCTTAGAACCGCTCTTATGTATTGGAGATACAAATACAAAATTCAAATTATTATTATATTAGGGCCACCTGTAATTTCTTATATATATCCGTGTATGTATGATGTCTGTATATTGCGTGTGTTCTCTGGTCGATGTGCCTGATTTTCTGGACGAAAAAAACCCAGTTTCTGGGATAAAAAACCTTGCTATCTACGCCTGAGACCAACTAACTCAGCCACGGAGCGAAAAAAGTCCACTAAAGTTGCTCGCGTCATTGACGGGATTCGAACCCTGGCCTTTTCCACCCGGTGTGGGAAGGATGGTGACGATACCACTGTGCTACCCGCGCAGACTGTATTGGAGATATATTGGCACTTTTCCAATCCAAAGGAATCTCTCAATCCAGTGATGGTCTCGTAATTAGGCTTAGTGGTTCAATGCACTGACTTGCCGCCTCCCTTAAAATTATAGGGTATATGCCATCAACCCCAGGAGTCTTACTCGCCTGTAGGCTCGTAAGTTTTTTCATTAAATAATCATGTGAAATTTCAATACCATTAATTGCAGATTTTAACTTCACTCCCATAATTTCTCATTGACATAAAAGGTTTTTCTTCCGTATATATTGATGCAAAATAACTGTCTTTGCCAGCCTAATCTTTTCTGTGGCACTATTACAGATCAATTTGTAGCTGTTATAGGCTTTTTATTGCTCTGTAACTTATGTAACTTTGCCCAGCATATACGAAGCAATATGGTCTTAGTCGTTGATGATACTATAACCCAACAACAATCCATATACGATAATAGAATACTGTTAGTTCCAATACTTTTCCTGTTTGGAGTGGCCATAAAGAATATATCTATAGTACTAGAAATAGTTTTCATCAAAAAATAGTAATTTTCTACCTCAGAGCTTTGCACCATATATAGGTAAGAAATAAAAACATTTAATGTATTTAAAACGACTTTTCGTAAAGGCTGCAAAGTTAAACATTTCGTAAAATACTTCACAAACACCGTTTAGAAATGTAAATAAAGTGCACGCATGTATATAACATTTAAATGTTTTTAATTTAAAAATAATGGTTTTTCACTTTATTTTTAGTTTTGCGTTAAATCTGATTAATAAAGATTCTGTTTACTTTTCCAGGACGAGGTTCTGGCAGCTTCATAGGTGGTACAATAATGAGTCGTTACGGAGCTCGTCTGGCGTTCAGAGTGATGGGTCTCTGCTCAGGAGTAATGTGCATTATATATGCTGCTGTATACTATGGATTTATTTTTAAAATAGACAAGAAGTTGGCTTCAAAGAATAAAAGTGGTGAAGTAGAACTCAACCAGTGTAACAGTAAGTAAGCTATATTTTATATCAAATTTGTTGTTCTGACTAACTCAGCAAGGTTGTGAAAAAGGCCCATAAAATTTACTCATGTCATCGACGGAACTCGAACTCAGTCAGACCTTTTTCCACCCGGTGTGGGGGGATGACGGCGATTGTACCAACCGTATACTACCCACGAGGGCATGTCAATCAGTTTGTGACATAATTGTATGGAGACAACGATTACTTTAGTACGCCGTTAGACAAAATTAACAGAACAGAGAGAAAACGTGGTGTAACTCATGCAGCTTGCGATGAAGCTATACAATATTTGGTATGGTGGTGTACCATTGAATAACGATGAAATGTGGAGACAGCGAGAAACTTCGGACAGGTATAAGGGACATTTATAGGGGCTGTATAACAATTACCAAAAAGCTCACATTACAGAAGTTGATACAAGATGCTCGAAAATATGGTCACATGACACCAGCACGGCGTATTATCCCCTACAAAGACTAAACAGGCCTGACAGAGGTGAACTATGTTCGATATAAGGGTGCCTATAAGATTCTGGGGCAACAAATCTTTCTTCCACCAGCGTAGCTTAGCTCACCAAATGACCGAGTAATTGGCTGTCGGCATGCAACACGACGCCCAAAGGAGTCCCCCATATGTTCGATCGGATTTAAGTGTGGTGATCGTGCTGACTACGGCAGTCGTTGGACATCGTTAGTTTCAAGATACTCCTCCACCACTTGAGCTCTATGTGTAGTGGCGTTGTCGCACATGAAAAGAAAATCTAAGCCAACCACACCTCTAAAAAGTCGGTTCGAGGATTTGTTCTCGATCTGCCAACCCGCACTGGACCAGCGTGGCAGATTATGGTACATTTCCCTCAGCATGAATTGTTGAGGAGGCTTCCATCCTGCAGTGGGTTGATAATGGCTGCACTTTACCTTTTTTTTTTTTTTTTTAACCTTTGCGCAGTTACGGTATCCCTATCAAAAACATGAAGAGGTGCGGCCACTGTTCCTTATTCCGCCCCACATCGCCTCCATAAGTAAGTGTCCCTTTCTCTGATGTTGGGGGAGGGAGATTCCTCGTTGTCTCCAGATGAAATAACGTCTAGAATTTGTCTGTAAGCTAAAACGGGATTCATCAGAGAAGAGAACTGTAGTCCATTTGGCAGGGATCCATTCATGGCACCAGTTTCGATGAACTTTCCGGTGGTTCGTGATTAATACGATACAAACCACTAGCTTTCTTGCGCAGAGTTGCTAAGTCTTCTTAACACAGTCCGGTTGGAAATGTTTTCACCTGTGGCCGCAGCAACCTCAAGAAACAGTTGATGACAGGACATTGTAGCGTTCCGTCTTGCTGTGAGAGCCAGGCAGATAGCAGTCTGTTCTGATTGACGCAGCGCTCGGGAGACCTTGGCCAGCTCTTCTCGTAACACTGCTTGACACATTAAGCCAACCTGCCACTCCACCTACGACTGCCGTCTTGAAGTACGTCGGCCAACGGCCCGCCATCTCAAAGAATCATCTAAACCAATGGTGTCCAAACTTTTCCAGTAAAGGTCCATATTGAAAGTTAGATTTGTTTCGCGGGCCGCACTGAGTGATTCGAGAAAAATTAGTGTGTTACGTTTTCCATATCTTCTTACATGTAAAAGGAAGTTTCTGTTTTCATGTTACAGTTTTTTATTTTCAGGCTAAATAAATATATAAAAAATGCAAATTCGGAACACTTTTAAACATATGTCAGTGATTTATTTTTTAGATTTTATTATAATTAAAATAAATATGACCTACTTTTGTTTTTTAAATACTTTATTTTTTTCTTTTTTTAAAAAAATACTTTACTTTTTTTTTAATACTTTTGCTTTTAAATGTTCACTTGAGAAAATTTACAGCCTGAAAAGGATCACTGCTTTTCAATATTAAGGTGCATTACAGGAGCATTACGGTTCATACTATCTAAGGTGAATAAATAAATAAATATAACGATACCCCTAAAATGAAAAATATTCAAAAATGTTATTACGTAGAATACACAACATTTACTGAACAAAACTTAACATTTAATGAGATGATTGAGGCTAAATGTTTTTAGATAACTATTCAAAATTTGTTTAAAATTTGTGACGCCAATTCTCAGTTTCTTTTTAAATATTTATTTCATTTCATGCGTGAAACAATTTGCTCGAAAACATACGTTGATCCGAACAAAGTAGCAATTTTCATGGCATTTTCTTTTATTAGTGGAAAATCTTCAGATGAGAGAGCCTTGTAGAATTCAAGTAGTTTATTTTCGCAGTCCACCTACTTATTTTTGAACCATGTTTCGGCTTGAAGATCAATAAGTTCATATTGCAAGCTGGGATTGTAGTTTTCAGCCAAAGAAGTAAATGGATTCTTGCTTAATTTGGGATTTAAATAATAACAACGTATTCTGAAACGATTTGTTGTCACCATACAAATCAGAGGAATTAAATGATCATTAATTCCACGTATTAAGATAAGGAGTTGGGCTGTGTCTTTTACATCAGTATTGTCACCCAGTGATACACTAAAATATTTCATTTGTTTTATGCTTCCCAAAATTTGTTGGAACAAGTTCTTTCCAATATCTTCTACTCTTCGCGTAATTGTTTGTCTTGTATCATTGCTGGTTTCTCCGGACAAATTTCGTCCATAGTTTTTAAAAACGTTTAACAAATTCACCATCACTGAACGGTTTACTTTCAAAAGCGATCAAATGTGCAACTTGATAACTGGCACTTACAGCAGATAAATTTCTTGACTGATTCGGTTTCAATGTGTTTTGTTGTTTTCTTAATTCCAATATCTTCTACTCTTCGCATTATTGTTTGTCGAGATAAACTACGGTATATTCTTTAAAAAGTGATGCAGTATTCTTAAACAACACACATACTGCTTTTTCGTCGAACTCAATGAAGAAATAGTCTTCAATGTAGTCTCATTGAAAAATAGTCTCAATGAATAGTCTTCAGTCCACCTTTGATTAAAAACACAACAATCGAAATCGACGTTCCTCTTTCGGAACAAATTCGATACAAATTAATAATAATTCAATAAAATGAACAAGTTATATTAAAATAGTCAAATTTCACAATATGAAAAGATTGATGCATATATAACTGTATTCAGTGTACATATGATTGCACGGGACTACATGTACACATTTGATACAGTCGAGCTCGTCGCTTGCATGCTTGTACAGGCAGTGGCGCAACTCTCTAAAATGATGCTTTAGTTCACTTTCCGGGCGGGCCGTATAAATTCTAAACCATGATTACCATCCTTAGTACTGGAGATGTGGTTATCCCACTGAGTATGTCAAAAAATGGGAATGAAATGATGTGGTCGCAAATCGTGTTTTTATAGGCATAAAGACATAAAAGAGAAATTTGTACTATTATATAGAACGTTCATGGGCATTTAATAACATAATTGCACACTTACATACCTTTGGAACAGATTTAGGATCTATGGATGTAATTGTGAATTTTATATCATCTATATATGTAAGGGATTGATATTTTTTATTTATTTCCGCTGCAAATAAAATGGATAAAACTCCTCCTTGAGAAATACTCCAAATAACAGTGAAACTAACTTCCATATCCTTATGAGTAACTTTAAGATATCTTTTCTCTGCTGTCCTGGTTAGTGCTTTTATTATGTTGGCTTTTATTGAAAAGTACTCGTCTGAGATTGATTGAAGGGCTAGTACTGCGATGGCATTGCATGCTGATTTTATGTTGAAGAACAGTATATCCATTTTGGCTTTACATTTAATGCTTTCTGAATTTGGAAGAGTGTTTCTTATAAGTTGTGTCATTGATCTTCCTCTAATAACTGAATGAAGATGTGCTAGTCTGTGTTGAAAGCAGTGTTTGGTTAAGGTTGATAGTAAAGTTTTCTCTGCTAAGGTAAAGAAAGCCAACACGAGAACAACGAGAAACATTGGATAACTTACGCGGAAAATTAGTTTCCCGACACCGGACTCTAGTGCTGCTCCCTCGGTAACCAGACGGTAGGTGTTATCAGTCTGGAGCAAAGTCGAGAACGATATATTGATTGACAGGTAGGCGTGGCAAACAATGAAATGATTGGAGTGGGCACGACAGATGACAAGCTACTGTGCAGTCATTGGTTGGCATTATAAACAGGTAATAATAGCAATGAATCTTTTAAATATGGAAGAAATTTGTAATGAAAATAAAATGTTGGTTGATTTTTGGATGAAACTAAATTAATAAAAGTTTCGTTCTGTTCATTTTTATGTTTTTTTCTCATTATTAAAATCAGATTTTTGGAGTTCATGAGTGTTTTTACTATATTGTTGATTTAGGTTTGGTTACGAAAAATGGAAAAGGTTTCTTTATTTTTCGTTATATTTCGTAACATGACCTTAAATGGTAGGAAATGTTAGGAAATAACAGAAAAGGTTTCCTTATATTTCGTGACCTAACCTTAAATGTTAGGCTAGGAAATAAAAGAAAGATTCTTTATATATATATATATATATATATATATATATATAACAATAAAAATAAATTAGAATAAGAATTAAAAATAAATAAATAAATAAATAAATAATGCCAGCAGCATGGCAAGACAGAAGAGCAAAAATAGTCAAAATTGAACAAACGATCAAACCAACAGGGAGGGAAGAGAGGGGTAACAAACACCAGGGGCTCATACTAGTGAGTATGGGCTTGGCACACCCAGGGTCCTGAGATGGATATCATCATTCTTATCTTTCTTGGTGATTCCCTTCTACTTTTAACACTCTCTCTCTCTCTCTCTTCTCTCTCTCTCTCTCTCTCTCTCTCTCGGGGTAACTCAGGAATTTTTTTTTTTTTTTTTTTTGACTAGTGCAGCGTAAGCCTCAGACTTCCTTGCACCATATAGCTAATAATAATAATAATAATAATAATAATAATAATAATAATAATAATAAGTAGCCCTCTAAGGAACACTTGACACATGTTTTGGTATATGGAGTCTGGATTCTTGCTGCATTCCTCCTGTAAGGTGGCTATTTCCCCTTCTTGACCTAAGACGTCATGTTCTTGCACACAGTTCAAAAGCATCCCAAAGGGTTTACAGCCTTTACAGTTCTGTCGGCGGAAGGTAGTTTGGCCCTTTCAACACCATTCTTTGTACACCTTAACCACAGTGGGCCGTGAGCAACCGCAAAGACGTGCCATTTCTGATATGGAAGCACCCGACGCACGAGCCCTCACAATCATGCCCTTTTGAAACTCTGTGATCTCTTTACTAGGTCCCATAACTTCTAATTTATCACTTTGACTTGCACGACCAGATGCAAATTACCACTGCTCTAGCGTTCAAAGCTGTTCGGCTTTTTATACTGCCAGCTACGCGGCATAGTCGATTACTGGTAGGGTGGTCACTATTCAGTGACCACTGAGTGTGTGTATATATATATATATAAGTCTGTCAGAATGCTCACTTATTCTAATATTCCGTCGGCAAATGGCATCCTAGCATTTATTTAAGGGAAAATAAAATTAAAAGTCCTGCACCTGTGTAATATATCAAACTATTTATATCTGAAATATTTATTTCAGATTTATTTTTGAAATACTGAGCATTAAACAGTAAAGGAATCGCTAAATAAAAACACGCATGCCTTTCACACAACATTTAATATGTTGGACAGACAACGTGTGTGATCGAGACCCGCTAATAATGACAAACCTACAAGATACAGATACATACCAAAAACTAGAAAAAAAAATCCTATTCCCACCATCAGATCAAAAATCGAAAAAGAATTAAAAATATTACACATATTAGCAGATCTCGATCACGCAAGTTGTCTGTCCAACGTGTCTAGTGTTTCGAGACGACGAATCCCATAATGTTATTTATTTTTTTTTTTTTCATACAATGAAAACATTCAATAAAGCAATCGCTACAGAGAACAATTAGTGCCCTCTTTCTTGAAATTGTGGAATTGAAAGGTTTTCAAATAGCAGTTATAGGCCAGTTATCTTATATAGAACTGTTCGTAGAATAAATATAGCATACCTTGCATACTTTCCCATATATGAAGTATAATTTATCAAACATAATAATTTTAGTAACCAACGCATCACAAAATCTCTCCTTAAATCAAATTTTTTTGACATTCAGTAGTGATTTGCGTATATAATAAATTAACACGAATATTTATTTATTTATAAATCAAGCGTAATAATCATATGCAACATGTATTATTTCCTACAGAACCTCTCTGCAATACGGAATTTCAAGGCCTTGCATTGTGTGGGGGTATATATACAGGGTGTTTCAGTTAAACGTTTCAGAACTTCTAAGAGGGGTAGGGTACATCCTGACAACTCGAAATCATATAGCAATGTGGGGTCGGAAATGCTTTCCTGAAGCGGTGTTGTACACAGAAGCACCATAAAGAAAAGAGACCGTAAGTGAGAAATCGTTTTAATAATACATGAAAAGAAGCAAAAGGTACATGGATTAAAGTAAGTGTTCGAAGTTTCTTCCACGGGCTACAATGCACGCCTCACATCTCCGACGCATGGACATCCGAACATTCTGGAATACTCCAGGCGAGTTTCGAATTTCTTCGGCAGCTACTGCGATTCTTGCAACCAGCTCCTCAGCATTGTCAACAGGGGTGTCATAAACTAGCGATTTCATATGACCGTGAAAATTCCTTCACAAGGGAAGGAATTTTCAACACGCATAACGACCATATCTGGGCGGTCGAGAACCCGCATGCAATACGACGTCGTGCAGCACAGATTCGATTTTCGGTCAATGTATGGGCCGGTATTATGGGAGATCACCTCATCGGACCTTACCTGTTACCGTGTCGTCTAACCGGACCTATCTACTTGATCTTTCTGCAGCAAGTATTGCCACAACTTTTGAGAGATGAACAGATTTCTGCATCGACGCAACAGACAATGTGGTTCCAACACGATGGAGCCCCTGCCCATTATAGCGGAGATGTTCGTAACTACCTGGATGTCACATTTGGTCAACAGTGGATCGGACGTGGTGGTCCCGTGCGTTGGCCTGCTCGGTCACCCGACCTATCATGTCTTGATTTTCATTTCTGGGGTCATATGAAATCGCTAGTTTATGACACCCCTGTTGACAATGCTGAGGAGCTGGTTGCAAGAATCGCAGTAGCTGCCGAAGAAATTCGAAATTCGCCTGGAGTATTCCAGAATGTTCGGATGTCCATGCGTCGGAGATGTGAGGCGTGCATTGTAGCCCGTGGAAGAAACTTCGAACACTTACTTTAATCCATGTACCTTTTGCTTCTTTTCATGTATTATTAAAACGATTTCTCACTTACGGTCTCTTTTCTTTATGGTGCTTCTGTGTACAACACCGCTTCAGGAAAGCATTTCCGACCCCACATTGCTATATGATTTCGAGTTGTCAGGATGTACCCTACCCCTCTTAGAAGTTCTGAAACGTTTAACTGAAACACCCTGTATATTAGCCAGCTAAGGTATCAATGAAACGGACTCGGGTAATAAAACATATTTTAAAAAAATGACCAAAAATGCAATTTGACAATTTTTTTTACATGTATGACTAGATCGTCCTTTAAAAAATTTACAATTATTGCATAGACAAAATTACAATTATTCTAGTGTACCCGTGACGAATATTTCGCCAAAACGGTACAAAGAAACTATTGCTCAACAGTTTTTCGTAACAGAACTGTTAACTTTTTTTCTCTCTTTTTTTTTTTTTTAATCGGTCGGAAATTTTTACTGTTTTTTTTTTTTTTATTGCGAAAGGAATCAGGTCAAAAGTTTGTTTAGTCTTTGACTTATTAAAGTTCAAAGAACGCTCTTTGAACCGGACAGAGGGACATAGGCAAATAATTATATAGATATACATTATAAATTGACATTCATTGACATTGCTCATCAGAGGCAAATTATTACATAGATATACTGTACATTATAAATTGACATTCACTGACATTGCCCATCAGCTTGTAGATTTGCTGAAAGATGGCAGCGCTATAGTTCCTACCGGCACAATCCACACAAACACTCAATTCACATAGTGGCCTATTCTACAGAGTCTGTATCTTTACAGTGTGTATGGCGGAGTTGAACTGATGTTCCTGAAGCCACATTCGTAAGTTACTTACATATTACATTACAGTTCCTATTATCTGCCCTCAAGGATCAGAATCCAAAAGCCGGATAAACCAATAACAGATCCTAGAGGCTACAGGCCTATTTCTTTGTTTGGTAATTTAGGTAAGGTATTTGAAAAGTTATTGATGACATTGGAGACTTTATTTCTAGTTAGGAGGTTAGATTTTCCATTTTAGTTTGGATTTAAAAAGAAGTGCTCTACAGAAGACGCTATTCATAATTTGATTGATTTCAATCTGCAATCCAGCTGTATGTTTTGGCCTTCTTTATTGATTTTGAGGGCGCCTTTGATACAGTTTGGCACGATAGTGTGCTTCTATCGTTGTCCAGACCTGTTGTATAAGACCATCAAAAGTTATTTGAGTCAAAGAATGATAATGGTTAGGTCTCAGCACCTAAAATATGAGAGAGAAATTAATAGGGGGTGCCCTCAAGGATCAGTGCTAGGACAAATATTTTGGAACCTAGTTCTGAATATGTGTGGTTAGAAAAGATTGTGTAGACGGCCATAAAACTGCTTAGGCAGAAGAATTAGTTTTGTGTGTGCAAGGCAGATCCAGACAAGATATACAAAATAAAACTGGAGTGGCTGTTGACAGTTTGGTAAAATGGACTTCTAACAACAAACTTAGGATTTCTTCAAGTAAAACTGTGATGATGCTGATTAAGGGAAAGTTAGATTACAACAGGCCTCCCAGATTGGTTATTAATGAAAAACAAATATTTCTGTTTCCCCAAGTCTTAGGGATTATTTTGCACGATACATTGTCTTTTACTGCGCATTTGGACCATTTATGTGTTAAAATTAGGAAATTTACGGCCTCAATTGTTAGGATTACAAGACTGAGGGCTTGGTAAATGGGTCCTCAGTCTTTACTATAAGGCCATTTTTTACCGTAGCGGCTTATGCAGCATCCGTTTGGTTTAGGAGGGTAAGTGTGATTAGAATTAGGAAAAAAGTTAATTCAGTACAAAGATCCATGCTGCTGGCTATTTTAAGAGTATGCGAAACAGTATCCACAAATGCGTTGCAAGTCATTGCCGGTGCCTTACCTATGGATTTGTTTATCGTATATAGGGCATTTAGTTATTTTTTAAGAAGAGGTAAACAGATCACATTTATGGGTATAACAAATAATATTTTGATTGGTAGAAAAACTGAGGAAATAAATATATTGTTAAAATTACAAGAAATATGGCAAGATCGATGGAATACAAGTGATACTGGAACAGTCACCAGGTTGTTCATTCCAGATGTAGATTTTAATGTGAGTAAAAGTAACAAATGGTTTTATCCAACAATGGAAATCTCGTACTTTATTACGGGGCATGGTTCGTTAAAATTCAAATTGTGTGACTTAGGCTTGGAAACAGATCCCCTGTGTTCTTGTCGGTCTCCAGAAACTTGGGAGCACGTCTTGTATGACTGCCCGATTTATGAGGAATACAGATGTATTTTGATATCTAATTTGTCTGAATTAAGCAGGGGCAATGAAACGCAATTGCAATGTCTAGTTTTGACAATTTTGCTTTGTTTCAGGATTATTGTAGGAGAGTATTCCATAAACTGAAACAATTGTCTGTATTAATTCATGTTTAAAATTTCATGAGCTTCATGATATTGTATATATATTTTTTTCTTCCCCTCCCCTCAGACTGATTGGGTCTGTCTGTGGGAAGGATTTTTGTCCCCTAGATTGATGACTGACTCTCTGGGGGTAGGATAATTTTTGTTGATGTTTTGTATTATGTTTAACGGATTCGCACGAGTCTTTATATTCTTAAGTATCTGGAAGATAATATTGATATGATTTGCACTCTTGCGAGTATGTGTGGTGGTTTTTTTTTTTTTTTTTTTTTTTCCCCTTACTTGCACGAGTGTATTTTTTTTTTTTTTTTTTTGCTGGCTCCTTAGGAGTGGGCAGCCTGGGAGCGGGATTGCAGGCAACCATCAGCCTTGCACTACTACTGATGGGTGCGGGATTGTTTGCTTACAGCATAGAAAGTTTAGTAGACCCAGTTTCGGCTTCGCATGCCAGATAGCGGATGACCTGGTGGTGTGTGCTCCCTGGTGACTAAATGGCTTGCCAGAACACGAACATTACACTATACTTACACTGGCACATTTACACTGCAGGCCTATATGTGGAAGATCCACTCGAATACACAAGATACAAGGTGGAGATGGGCATTAGCCTGGGTGCCGCCGAAGACAAATCCACATAAGATACGATATGATGCTCTATAATAAGTCTATATCAATGCCGAGCAGGTTCATCCGTTGTAGGCATGTGGGCTGGTCAGAAATCTTCGCCTCGGAACCGTGTGCAATCTTTTGATCTTGAGAAAGAGAAATAATTTTAGAAAGGCTTGGTGCGTCTGTTCTTGGTGTGGGTAATTTTGTCAGGGTAATGATATTACTTCTGGTTAAAATTAATTCTGAGTGGGGTTCAGCTAAACGGTGATATAGACTATAGAGGATGATGCCGTTGATACTCTAAAAGGTTTTCCGAGTGTACTGTTTAGCCACAGCAGGATCCAATATTCTATACAAAGGAAGCTGTTGAGTCGAGCAGACAATGCAGAAGACCAAAACATGGACGTACAGAGTGATAGCGGGGAGACACATTTCAGGTCATATTGCGTTATAAGGTTAACACCGGTAGGTTCTTGCTTTGTTCTCCAGAGCTGTAAGGGTATTTTTCTTGGTGTTTGCGAAGTGCCAAGAGAAAGTGAGTTTCTTGTCCCAGGTGACTCCTCAATCGGCGTGATGAATGACTCTATTTAGAGGAAAGCTATCTAGTAGGACTGTGATGATAGTTTCTTTTTGTTTGTAAAAGTGATATGGGCGGATTTGCTGAAATCTAACTCTAAGCCAATAGCTTTGAGGTAAGTTACAAATTCTGAAATTTGATGTGTGGCAGCCTGTGAAATGTGTACCGCATCTTAGGTCTCTTGTGACATGAAGGGATCTAGGGCTGGCGCAAAATAGGGCCACAGACAGAATGCCTCCCTGGGGAACTGCCTCTGTTTATGTTGAACTTGAAGCAATTGTTGTTATGTATAACGAGGATTTGTCTTCCAGTGAGTAGCTGTCTAAAAATCCGAGTATGGGGCTTGTAATTCTGAAGTGGTTTTCGAGGATTATAAGTAGGGAATTGATAGAGTTTATCAAGTAGATAATTTTCAAAAAATTCATTTCTTCCACAAATGTACTGCCGTGTGTGTGTGAGATGTCAAGGAGACGGGATATGTAAAGTGATCTTCAAAATGTGAAGGATACGTAGAAACATTAAAGTAAACTTTAATAGGATAGCTATTAAAACTATTAATTATTATTTAATTATACATTTATGTAAATTTATATCAATGTATAGTTAAAGAACCCTACGTTGCAACTCTTATCTTCTGGTCTTCATCAGTGTGATAGCGCCATAAATTTAGATAAAAAATTATATAGTAATTATAACTGAGAACAAATGAAAGTAAGCAATCTGCGAGCGAATAATGGCTCCTGCTCCTCAGTCACTTCCGAACAAAATTCAAATTATTATTCTGTTCCTGTAGAATCCGGTTCGGTCGGCGGTTGCAATGTCTCATCGGTGACAAGGTGCTATGAATTGTGTGTTCTAAAATGCGTCTTGCGTTACCACTGTTATACTGGGTTATTTGACTAACTGTGCACTTTCACTGACCTTGCACAAATTTTAACAGCCTTCGGTGACCTCTGCATCACCCAGCTATTTCGAACCACAGCACTGATGGATGTTATTTGCATACTGGAACAATCTTGATACACTCGTGACACAGTGGTAACGTGAAAACCTCGGCAGAGCTGCAGTTTCCGAGATACACATTCCGACACGTTCACAGTCATTTAAATCTCAGCATCCCTAAGCATCTACCCACTTTATATTGCATGATACGAACACGTGATGCTATTCCTGAAGTAGAGTTCCGTTTTATGAAAAGGGTAGGTGTACCTGAGAAAGTGGCCACTCAGCGTAATTACAGTGTAATTCACTGTAATTACTTATAGTGACACTTCGCGGGATACTACAAAGATAAAAAAAAAATTATCTTTATTGCTGCTAAGTACGGTGTAAGTACTAGGAACAATAATACTCATCACGGCGACAGGCCAGGAGTTTTAAATTAAGGCAGAAAATGATACGTCTGATTCAAAATTGGGAAAAGGAAAAGTTACATAAGAAATTGTAAGTTACACAAAAGTCAAAAAGCATATAAAAAAGGAAATTATAATAAATAGGAAAATATAAAGAGAAAAAATATGAACATCATAGCACAAAACAAGAACAATTAAAAATAATGGAAAAGAAATTGAATCAAAATCAAACCACGGATTTTGATTAAAAAAAAAAAAAAAAAAGGCAGAGGAGAAAACAATTGCTGTTGTAGCTCAAGAACACAGCGCGGTACGCATTGGAAAGGTAGATTGCTGATGTCAACTTTAAGTAATCTGACACGGTTTAAGCCCCAAAAATTTAGAAGGATTACTCCAGTTGAACAGACGCAATCCACTCTAGGAGAATGCGATGGTATTTGTAATCGGTAGCCATTTTCTGCAGGTTAATTGCAAGAAGTAGCAGTGCCTGTATTTTAGGGAGTACCGGGCAGTTTCAGAGGGTTGTATTTCAGTATTAGTGTGAGGTCAGACAGTGCCGCGTTATCCTATAGGCAAAAAAGACATCTGCCTAAGGCCCCGATCAGATGGGGGGAAATCACTCTGTCAAAAATTCATTGCTGTTTTTTGCTAATACATTTTAAGCCATTTTTATCGGAAACTGAACTTTCTACCTGCCAAGGTCAATGGACTTCACTTGAAGATTAATTTGAAAATTACGGGTTGTTTTTTTTTAAATGGTTATTGATGAAATTTTATATTTAGTTCTTATGTCATACAATTTGTCTATTTTGTTGTCACAAAAAATGAAATTGGACATGTTCCTTATTAGTTTTTTCTTTAGATGGGGCCCCCCACATTCCATTTTGCCTTGTACCCCAAGGAAGGTATAACGGGCCACTGGGATCAGACCTCGAGGATGGCGGAAGATTGTGCCACTGATAAAAATTCCATATGTTCGGGGCATTTATCATCCGTGTGAACATTTTTAGTTTAAACTGACGATGTCAATTAACCTTGGGAGCTTGAGTACATTTAACTGCTGCCATGTCAGTGGTTCTAAATTGAGGAGGTCGGCGATGCTTATTTGTGGCCCATTTCAGGTTCCAGTATTCACATGCGAACACCGGTTTTTGAAGTGAGGGCACAGCAGTTGGCCAAATCTCAGCAGCGTATAAAATAACCGGATAAACATAGTGGCACAGTGCTCGCGTAGGGACGCCACCGGTGGTTTCCCACAACTGCGTCCCGGATAAACAGTGGCTTGTAGATATCTGGTAGTAGTTGCAGTACCGTTGGCATGAAATAAGTGTTGTTTCGTTCTCCAGGGCAGGTGATAAATTGCTTCCGGGAATATTCTATGTGTGTGTGTGCACATCAAATTTCGGATTCGGATCAAAACAAACACCGAGGTCCTTACGGCTGGTAATCGCTGGGATGAGAGTGCCACAAACTGATGGTTGAATTACTGTTGGTGCTGTTTGAGAGAATAAATAATTATTGCAGATTTAGAGGGGTTACAATTTAACCCAAAAATCGTGCAAGTGAGTTGAAAGAGTGGTCAAACTCTCTGTGATTGAGGACACAATTTATTTTGGGTTTGCTGATGGTGGGATTAAGGTAAGCAACTTTATATCATCGGCATATATTAAAGCCTCATCACGGAGACACATAAAAGGAATCAGAATGGCTGAGAAAAGGAAGCCAGAAAGGACTCTCCACCTGGTAAAACTCCTGAGTGATCTTCCGGGTAAAGTGGGACTTGTTCATTTGTGAGGTGGACACGGCTGTTCCTTAATAAAAGTGGTGAAGAAAGCTAGTAGATCGCCATTAATCCTGAAGAAGGACTACAGAAGACCAAGAAGGGCTGTGATGTCTAGGGTGTCAAAGGCAATTTCAGTATCAACATACACAATAGCTAATCCGTAAATAGTTTAGAAGTAATGAAGGATGGATGTCCGTACTGCCATGAAGTTAATAAATAATAATTAATAATAATCGATTTTCATGGTCGTAGAGTCATTATTGTCATTTCTCCGTCAATTGCTGGTTTTATTCGTTTTGCACATTTTTCGCTGGGAAGAAACAATGCACTTGTTATCAACATACTACTGTTCTCTTTGAAGTTTTCTGTTACTTTATATAGTACAGCATCGTCCACCATATTAAATTCTTCAAGCTTTATATGCCACACTTCAACGATATTTTGGATGCGTAGGTTTCGTCCGTCGTAAAAAGGACCATAAGATAGGTGGAGAAATGACAATGACAGTGGCTCATGAATTTATGTACTGAAACGTGATATGTCACAGAGACTCACGATGTTGTCTGGACAACATCGTGAGTCTCTGTGGCATATCACGTTTCAGTACATCAATTTTACAGAGGTTTTTTTTTTTTTTTATCACAACGTCTTTGTGTTAGTCGGTCGCAGGCAAGAGTTGCATATATTTTTTTTTCCTATCGAAAACTCGGATTTTTCCTCCAGCAATAGCAAACCGACGGGAGAATACAAGTAATTACAAATTCAATATCCTTACACCTCTCAACCTTAGTTGCTTTGGCGCTTAATACCTAGATAACCATAAAATCAGAACGTCAAAGCTGTTAGAATTTGGCAAAGTTGAGTAAAGACCAATAAAGATATATGACGCAGCATTATACTAACATGCTAATCATTGCCGATGCTACTCCACTTGCTCAAAGTTTCATCTCTTGAAGGATTCCAGACCATCGGGTTCGTGCCTCTTCTGCTTTGCTACCCACACTCAGAAGCCTCAGAAAGGTTGATTCCTTATTTATGAAACATTAAATTTGCTGAATAAAGACTTAGACCTTGACTTTGCATACTTATTGATTATACATAGTTTTGCTGGATCCAGGTGGCCGTAGCGTTTATGCGTCGCATTTTATTATTTATTTATTGATGTTTGTGATTTAAGTTAGCAAGAGCTTAAAATGCCGAGAATCGTGACAGAGAATATGACAGCATACATTAAATTTACATCCATTATGCAGACGATGTTCTAATAATCGGAGACCAAAACAACATCAGCAATCTTTTTACCAGATTTAATTCAGTACATCCCAGATTAAAATACACCTTAGAACTAGAAACCAATAACGCAATTAATTTTCTTAACTTATCCATATATAAACAAAATAACAGGCTAAAGACGAAAATCTATAGGAAAAAAAACAAATACAGGCCAAATCTACACTTTCGTTCACACCATCCCCTCAGTGTAAAAAAATCGGTTCTCTACAACCAAGTTTTTAATGCTTTTAAATACTGCCAGTCACAGGATGATTTAACTCTTGAGCTAAAACATCTTACTGAAAAATTCATAGCTAGAAAATATCCTATCAAACTAATTCAACAAATTATTTCAATAGTTAAAGGTAAGATTAGTAATTCTAATAACTCAGTTATACAAAAATCCAATACGTCCAACATTCGCGTCGTCCTTCCTTACCATTGCCAAATCGCTAGATGAGTACGTCAAATCTTCACTAACACTGATATTTCTTTAATTTTCTCCACTTATAATAAATTAGGAACCCTCTTTAACAAATATAAAGAAACCCGCATATATGACACTAAGGACATTAATAAAATATTCTATTTGATCAAATGTCAACCCGATTATTACATTGGGAGTACTACCAATAAATTCGGATTGTCCACCATCGCAAATACACGCGCCTACTACCACGTTAATGATTTCAGGGCACATCAAGGAAATACCGAGCTCTCTCAACTGTACACACTCATAACCATAACCCCTCAGTTGATGCCGCAATGACCATTATCAAACTAAATTCAAGCTATAAACTTCTTTAATATGAAACCCTCATAATAGAATGGTACTGTCTCAACACCGACCTTGACGTCTTAAACCAAAACTTCCGGTTTATATGTCTTCTATTTGGAATCTCACGCGAATTAAATTACCACGTGTCCAGCAAAACATTTCGGGTACTTAAGATTCACAGAAACCTTCTGTTCTTTTTTAACGCCAACTGAAGATGAACCTATCGAAAGTCTGTCATTCACGACTATTGGTCTTATTCCTATTTTAATTTTAACATATTATTATTTACACGGTATTGTAACCGACAACTAGAGGATGATGTGGTGTACCTCCCCCTCCTCTGAGCTAAGTTTTTTTAAATTACGCTTTCTTATTCACGATTCTTAACTCTCAATTTTAGTTGTAATTAGAGATTTCCCACATTACTGTTTATAACGGATTATTGAGGCAAGTGCCGTTTTTATTAAGCCTTGACCAAGTACATATTCTTTATTGATGGTTTTAAAGCCTTCTGGGCTTTTCACTTCCTTTTGTAAATGGCTTTGCATTGTCAAAGTTTATTTATTTTGGTCACTAAATTGAATAATCATAACATAATGGAAACTTCACTGGCCTCAGCCTCCCAGCCCCATTTAACTTTCGCCTAATTCAGCACAAGTGCAAGAAGCATGGTCAATTTCACCAAGATGACATTCGCCACCTTCTCGACATCCAACGCAATTTGGCTGTTTCTTAATCGCTCTTCATTGAGGCCATACTCCATCCTGATGTGTACCTTATCACCGTAAGTTTGTGTACCAACACATACTGATGAATTACTGCACAATATTCATTTCTTGCCTACACTAATATTTGTTATTCCTTAAGTGGGGCCAATTTTAATAAAGAGAAATGTATTTCACAATGTTTAACTTTGTTTTAAACATTGAGATAAACACTATTTAAATTTGTATTATTTTAATATATATTCTATACTGTTCTCAATTCGTAATTGTTTCCCTCATCCAAATTTAATAATTTTATCGTCTTATAACTTGCTATCTTTTACTCCTAGCGATAAAAGATGTGAATGGACAAGCAATAACTGACGATCCCTTAGCTGCACAACCAATGATGACTACGGAAATAGCAACAAATCCAGAAGACGAAGTTCAAAAAGACAAGGCGAACGATGTAAATTGTGATCCACCATCTTGACCGGATGTAGTATAAGAGATCTGTACATAGAAAGTTAAACCTGCTGTTTTTCGTGTAGTTTAATTTCTAAGCTCATCTGTCTCTCGAATGAAAGACTATTCGAAAAGTAGATTGTACATATAAAAAGATAAGGGTCACAGATGTCTTTTTATGTTCAATCGCGGATGTCTTATACTATGTAAGATTTCATTTTACAATGTTTCCTGACATAAATTTCTTACAGAAAATAAACAACCTGCAATGATACACAAAGATTCGTTCAAGTGTGGCAGCTGTACCGAAAATTGGTAGAAGTATTTTAAACTAACTATGGAAATTTTTTATTAATGTTATTTTTAACATTCTGGTCAAAAATATTACAAACCTTGTTTCAACATGATATTTAGCGACTTCGCACTCAGAGTAATGTTTATTATCTATATTCCAAGATGACAGCATAAGTCCGAGATATAGAATGGATTCCAGCAGACGGTGAATGTTACATCATCCTTGTTAAAACTCAGTTCCCGGTCTGATGGGGTCGAAGATAAAGGACTTCTGGGCTGTATGGCATGTTCAAGAATATCTTAGATATCCTCCACATCAGGAGCTAATGTAAAATACCGCACCTCAATACAATGTTCCACAAACCATTGCGGACGTATTGCTGTGCTGTGACTTAAAATGCCTAGCGCTATCTTGAAAAATTTGAAATACTGTGTATTGAGGAGTACATAGTCCTAATTGATGCTGAGGTACTCTCTCTTGAGCACTCTCTTGGCGATTTAAAGTGAGCAGTGCAACCGGCGAATTCGGGATAAATCGCCTCGTCGCAAGCATCACCTGTTGTAATTAATTCACCTGAACCTCGTAAATGGTTCTGTTGAAGGTTACTGTGGTTGAAAGCGTCAAACATCGATCTCTTGCTAGAGCGGTAAGTGTGCATTACAGTTTCCTTAGATGGACGCAGTTTGTGGGTTTACTAACCGCTATACACTGTTGAGATGGCCACAAGGATACAATGGAGATTGTTTCTGACTTCAAGACAGATGCAACAAAGATTAGGCTCTCTGGATTAGGTTGTTTATAATTTTTTCCAATGAGACTAATATCATTAGAAAAAATTATAAACTAAGGCCACGAGTCATCAGTACAATTCTGCTGTTGGCATTCGTGGCTAGCAGACGTGCCTATTAAGCTCTTCATAGCGACATTAAAGAAGCATAGATAAGAAGGGATTAAAGCAGGATTAGTGAAGTAGAGCAGGATTTCAAAGGTTTTTTAGTATATTGTAAAGTTTATTTTAATATTTTTTTCCCGGAATAGTTTGATTTATTTTTTTATATTATTAATTGCCACGAAGGGCTGTGGCAGCATTCTCTGCCACAGCCTGAAACTGTATGCATAAAAAATCTAGCATGTGTAAGCAGAAAAACCAGATGATCTGCTATGTTGGAGCACGTTTGCTGTGATGTGAACATGCTCGTTCAGACTGAAAATGACAATGATTTCTTGAACAAAGCTGTCTTTAGTGATGAGTTATGGCAGTGAAGTCAACTGCCATAACTGCAGGATCTGGGGTAATGAAATCCCTCATGTCTTTAGTGAGCATGAATGGGATTCACCAAAGTTCAACATGTAGTGTACCCTTTCCCATAACCAGATGATTGGCCCATTTCTCTTTGCAAAGAGACTACCGAGTTCTCAAACTCGGTAGTCTTTTGCTAAGACTACCGAGTTTGAGGACGAGTGTAGCCTGTACGGACGTACATTTGTACCGCTCTTGGAACAGAGAAGTTTTTTCTGATTTATTTTCTGTTTTATTAGCTTAAATTGGCATATTAACTTATTTTCTAGAGTAGTTTTATATTCTTATTTACGATACTTAGATTAAAGTAACTTAGATAGAGATTTTGTAGGTATTACTTAGTATCGGAAAGGGTATCAAATCCACGTATTTACCGTTCGTAAGTAGCCGCCATTGATACACGATAGAAAATATCTCGAAATAGATAGCATAATATTGTCAATTAATCAGATAATTAATCTTTTTGAACTTCATTGTCAATTAAATTGCACTTTTAACTATATATATAACGACTTAGGTTACGTAACATAAATAATTAGTAAAAAATAAATAATTAATACTTAAATTGATACGGAAGTTATATAAAGGGATTTCATAGATAACACTCCATACTGAAACATAAATATAGCGTTATAACTGTGTTGAGATATAAGTTTAGGGTTTTAATTTTGTACTGAAATTGAAATTTTATTGAAATTAAATCGAAATCATGACTCTGACCAGAGCAACAAACCAAAGCACTCCCATTAGCTCAAGCTAATGGGAGTGCTGTGGCTCAGGTCAGAACTGAGGAGGGGTAGCATAGTTGGTAGAACCGTTATCCTCTCCACACCTGGTGGAGAAGACCTGAGTTCCAATCTTGTTGATGCCGTGAGGATTTTTTATGGGTCTTTTTCACAGCGTGGCTGAGTTAGTAAGTTTCAAGCGACGGTAGCATGGTTTTTCTCCCGGAAACTCAGGTTTCTCGTTTAGTAAACAGAAAATCGACCACAGAACACACGCAATTTACAGACAGTATATATGGAGTAATATGGCCTTAGTCGCTGATGCTCCTAAAACCCTACAACACCAACCCCTGTTCGGCCATGATGATTCTGTCTCTACAAGTTGTCTAATGTCTTTTTAATTATGCAGCTGGTCAGGATCTTATGCATTAGCATTAGTAGAGGCAAATGATGCAAGAAAGTAAGCTTATACAGCAAAGGCGAAAAAAAAAAAAAAAAAAAACTTCCTTCCCATTTCATCCATCCATTCGCTCCAAACGTTTGTTCACTTCTTCCTTGAATTTATTTAAGGTATCTACTTCTTCGACAGATGGAAGTTTGTTCCAGCAATCAACTACCCGCTGGCTAAAGGCAAATTTCCGCACATCTATTCGACAACTGTCGTTCCTCAATTTCAGTTTTTGCCTCCTCAGGTTTCTAATCTGAACAAGAGGAAGAATCCCACCAGCATTGAGCCTGCTCCATCCATTCAAGGCCTAATACACCTCAATCAGATCACCTCGCAGGTGCCTAGTCTCCAGCAGCAGCAATTTGCAGAAATTAAGCCTTTCTTGGTAAGATGACTCCTCCGTTCCGATCACCAATCTTGTTGCCCTTCTGTGGACACGCTCAAGCAACTTCCTAAAATGAGGCTTCCAGACCTGAACGCAGTACTGAAGGTTTGGCTTGACCATTGCCTTAAACAAGGGAATAATCACCTCCTCATGCCTGCTAGCAAAATTTCTGTATATCATTGACAACACCACCAATGACTTGCTCTGGTAGCCTGTCTGCACTGCTCCGAAAACTTTATGTCTGACTGCACAATTACCCCCAGGTTTCTTTCATTCTCCACTACCCTGAGTGTAACACGACCCAGTTGGTACATTTCTCTGGGGTTACTGCTACCCATATGGAATACTTTGCATTTGTCAATGCTAAATTTCAGATGCACATCTCAGCCCATCTGCCAAACTTTTCCAGATCCTGTTTCAGCAGCATACTTTTTATCCATTGTAGCAACTTGCCCTTAATGCCATACTGCTCCAATTTGTACAGTAGTCTTCCATGTGCAACAGTATCAAAAGCTTTCCTGAAAGCCAGGTATATATGGCGCCTGCGTAGCCAGGTGGAAAGGAGCAGCAGTGCGTAGCACACGTTTCTTAATTAGACCGCGGTTCGAGCCCGTCACCACCAAATACGGAGGATGCGGAAAGGTCAGGGAATGACCACCGCATATCCCCGAGCAATATGGCATTAGTTGCTAATGCTCCTAAAAAAAAAAAATCCAAGTATACGATATCAAAATTATTTTTTGCATCCAATTCCTTTGTGAGCACGTCATATTATCCAATCAAATTGGGCAGACAAGACTTCACCTTAACAAACTCATGAGTACTTGAAGCTGACAGTTTGGAGAAATTCAAAGGTCAGCTGGATAGTTGCCTAAGGGAGTAGGCATATGCATAAGTTGTCTATTTCCTTTTCTTTTATTATTTATTTATTTTATTTTATTTTATTATTATTAATATTTTACTTTTCATTATTTTAATAGTTTTTTTTTTTTTGGCTGGTGCAGCATAAGCTTTAGGCTTCCTTGCACCATATGGCCATTAATAATAGTAATACTAAGACCACCACATAATTTCCAACGCATGGCTCACGAACTGCAGGCTCTTCCCCGAGACCAGAGTACTCGTGTTCGCCATCCAAAACCAAGCAATCAACAGCAGGATCTACAGGAAATACATCGCCAAGAAGGCCGGGGTGAGAGATGACACATGTTGACGATGATACCTGGCGCTAGACACCATCCAGCACATCACAGCGGGATGCAGGGTGATCACCCAGACGGAGTACACTGACAGACACGACCAGGTACTCGGGATAATACATTAATAGCTAAAGAACAAATACCAACTGATCAAAGAAAGTATACCGTATTACGAGTATATACCTCAGGCAGTACTAAACACCACTACTCACAAGCTATACTAGGCCCATGCCATAATAATTGACAAGAAGGAAATGGCTACCTGCCTGATCGACATTGCGCTGTTCAACGTGAACAACCTCCAGAAAACCTATGAGTTAAAAATCAGGAAGTACATAGACCTAAGACAGGAAGTCAGAGAAATGTGACATACGGAACAAGTAATGACCATCTGTATCAATGGATTTATTATTATTATTATTATTAGCCATATAGTGCAAGGAAGCCTAAGGCTTATGCTGCACCAGTCAAAACAAAAAAAAAAAATTCCCAAGTTACCCTGAGAGAGAGAGAGAGAGAGAGAGAGAGAGAGAGAGAGAGAGAGAGAGAGAGAGAGAGAGAGAGGAATCATCAAGAAAAAGAAGAATGATGATATCCAGCTCAGGACCCTGGGTGTACCAAGCCCATACTCACCAGATGTGAGCCCCTGGGGATAGTCATTACTTGTTCCATATGCCACATCAATCATTGGTACGATACGAAAGAGCCTTCATAAGAAACTAGCAGCAATAGGCCTCCCAGAGAACACTTATGAAACTCCAGAACCAGCAATTTATGAACATAATACAAATGTCTGGATGAAGTTGTTCTCGCTTAACCTTAATTTGACTCTTTTTTTTTTTTTCTCCCTGTATTTCTAGCCACGGAAATTAAGCGTTTTAATACGGTACGTTTCCTTAGATTATCGATGTGTCTTAAACTCATTTTCATAAATATAATTTCAAAAAAGAAAATTTTCAACTCTTTATAATTTATTGTCATTAAAACGACTGTCCACTATCGTTTTGTCTTTATCTCATAAAAAGTTTTGCTTTATTTACGTTGAACAAAAGTGTTTTGTTTGTTTCTTAACTTTTGCGCACCAGTTGAGGTCACCCATATTTGGGCCATTAAGTTTGTGTACGTTCACTGGTCAGGGGAATAGAAAAAAAAATGAGCTTCCTCCGCAGACAAAGATTAACTGTGACCTCTAAAAGTTCTTTCTACACCCAAAAGGAACACAGTCCTCCAGCCTGACATGGAATTTGTCCCATACTTTACTGAACAGCCGATGACCGGCTCTGCCACTTATCAGCCGTTTGACGTATTGAAACTTTTTGACTTTACTTTGTAGTGAGAATATACAAGTTCTTTTGAAAGAGACGCTGAGGGACGCAGTGCATGTACAGGTACGCGCATTTCAACGCTATAAAACAAATAGTTTCCTAAATTTTAAAATATGCTGTTAATAAGAATATATTATATTAATATAGGAAGTAAAGAATGTAATTCCAATAAATGTAAATTACAAATTATATCATAAATTATGAATATACTGTAATTATAATAATCACTGAATGACAGTTCCAAAGAAAGAAGTTTGCTATCCACCACACAAAAACTATAACACCGAGCCTTACGTGAAGATGTTTCCCAAATAGAAATTCAGGTAATGATGAAAATGAGTAGTGGGAAACTGAGTTAAAAGAGGAATTACTGTGTAATTCCCTAATAAAATTATGCCAAAGGACACTTCTTCATTAGTGACAATTTATCATTTGCGGTTATTATAATAATACTTCAT
This sequence comes from Mastigoproctus giganteus, assembly GCF_048544385.1. NCBI lineage: Eukaryota > Metazoa > Arthropoda > Arachnida > Uropygi > Thelyphonidae > Mastigoproctus > Mastigoproctus giganteus. The sequence continues at coordinate 166,015,726 of NC_143582.1, read as the reverse complement.
CGCTAACGTTTTAATGCAAAATGTATTTCAATACAAAACATATAATTTATATTGCATGGAATTATGCATATATATATATATATATATATAATACATACAATATACTCGTATCATATGTAGTTAAAGTAAACTATACATAATGAAGAGATGCGTTTCGCAATAAATTATGCAAGGTTCTATTGCTTGTAAATCATATTCCAAGTGATGGAAAGTGGAAAATTACATGGATAAATGAACATTAAATTTACCGTTGTATGATACAACCCTTGCATATGAACTGAAGCCAAGCATTATGATGGATTCCATACACGATATTCTTGAAAATAAATAATAACAGTTGATAATAACAGAAAATAAATAACAGTTGATCTTCAACTGTCTTCAGTTCTTCACTGCGTGCGTATTTATCCTGTAAATATCCATTCCCCTTCATATGATAGGAATCTATCATATGAATTTCATTAACAAAATAGTGACTATACCAGCCAATTGTAGACATCTGAGTGTCCGTGGCCTGAGAGTTCTGCAAAACTTCGAAACTATCGTAGTTCATGATAAAAGATTTGCTGAACTCGCAGGCAACCAGATTTCTGGTACCTGCGAGTTCAGCAAAAACTAGACACGTCCCTGACCCTCTACCGTTCTCCCAACTCCACTAATCACTTGGAGCTCTTTGACTTCCTCTCTTTGCAACTTGACTTTCTCCAGTCCAACTTTCCTAACAGGGAGGTAATTTTCCTTGGCGATTTTAACGTTCACAACTCCAGCTGGCTTCCGTTTTCTAGTCACACCGACCCAGCAGGTCGAGATGCTGAGGCTTTTGCAATTGCTAATGACCTAGCACAAATTGTTCATTTACCTACAAGAATACCGGACAATCCTAATCATACAGCCAATACGCTTGATCTTTTTCTCACAAACAACCCTTCTAAGTACGCGGTTGAAGTGAGAGGTCCTTTAGGCACTTCAGATCACAACTTGGTGATTGTCTCTTCTCCAATGGAACCTTTATCTCATGGGTATTCCCAACCTCGTATTGTTTGGCATTATAAGAATGCAAAATGGGATGACTTGCGAGACTTCTTTTCTTCTTTTCCTTGGTCTGATTACTGTTTGAAAACTTCTGATGTCAACGTTTGCTCAGATCGTGTCAGAGAAATTATTCTTGCAAGAATGGAATCCTTTATCCCACACTCCACTTCAAAATCTCGTCCCTTATCTAAACCTTGGTTTTCCAATAAATGTGCTAAGGCTGTCCAAGAGAAGAATGTTGTATATCGTAATTGGCTTGTTTCTAATTCTTCAGTTTCATTTTCTGCCTACACCAAAGCTCGCAACAATTGTAAAGCAGTTATTAATCAGTCCAAACTAGAGTTTGAACAGGCTAAGAGCAGAAAACTTGCTTCTTGCCCTAATGGTAGCCGAGCATTCTGGTCTCTTGCTAAAGCTATTGGCCGCAACTTTTGCCCATCTCTGCTCCCACCTCTGTCCAAACCAGATGGTTCTGTTGTCACTTCAACCAAGGATAAAGCTGACCTGCTAGCATCCCATTTTTCTTCCAGCTCTTGTATTAATGATCTTGGTAAAACACCTCCCACCATTCCTAACACGCTCCATTCAATGCCTCCTGTGGTCTTCCGTCAAAAGGATATCAGAAGGATTTTGATGAATCTTGATGCTAAGAAAGCTCCAGGTCCTGATGGCATTTCTCCACTTGTTCTCAAAACCTGTGCTCCTGAACTTACTCTTATTCTTTGCCGCCTTTTTTCACTTTCTTATTCCAAAGGTGTTTTTCCTTCTGCTTGGAAATTTGCTCATATCCAGCCAGTTCCTAAAAAGGATGACAAATCCCTCCCATCCAATTATCGTCCCATTGCAATTACTTCTACTCTTTCTAAAGTAATGGAGAAATCAATTAACCGCCAACTCTTAAACTACCTAGAAACCTTCCGTCTGATCAACGATCGCCAGTATGGATTCCGTCAGTGTCGATCCACTGGTGATATTCTGGCTTATGTTACCCATTTATGGACTAGTTCAATGGAAAGGTTCGGTGAAACACAAGTAGTTGCTCTTGACATCTCAAAGGCCTTTGATCGTGTTTGGCATAAAGTTCTTCTAAACAAGCTTCCATCTTATGGTTTGCCAACTGTTTTTAGTAATTGGTTATCCAGAGTTTTCTCTCTGATCGCTCACTGAGGGTGATGGTAGATGGCTCTCTGTCTTCTAACTTCTCCACTAATGCCGGTGTCCCCCAAGGTTCAGTTCTTTCCCCCACTCTTTTCCTCTTGTATATCAATGACCTTCTTCCATTGACTGGAAATCCTATCCATAGTTTTGTCGATGATAGCACATTGCATTCAACTTTCCATTTTGAGAAACCTTGTCCTGCTCAATCAGCTTCAAGTTCTCGAAAATCTGCTGCCAATTCCTTAAATGCCGATCTTCAGGTAATTCTCCAGTGGGGCAAAGACAACTTAGTTGATTTCAACCTTTCTAAAACTCAGTCTTGTCTTATATCTCGCAAAAAGGATTCTTCTGCTCCTATGGTTATCTTTAGTGACACTCCGATTTCTAGGCAAAATGATATATCTCTTTTGGGGATTACCCTGACTTATAATCTCTCTTGGCACAAGCACAATACAAATATTGCTTCCTCTGCATCTAAAAAACTTGGTTTTCTCTTTCGCTCTCGGCGTTACTTTTCTTCCAAACAGCTGCTCACTCTGTATAAATCGCAAATCCGCCCTGCCATGGAATATTGTTCCCACATCTGGGGTGGTGCCCCCAAAACCTCTCTCAGGCTTCTTGATTCCATTCAGAAGAGGGCAGTTAGGTTAATTAATGATTCGTCTCTAACAGAGTCTCTCCACTCGCTTTCTCATAGACGCACTGTTTCTGCTGCATGCCTCTTCTACAGATACTTCCATGGGCACTGTTCTTCTGAATTGGCTTCTATAATTCCCGCTCTCTCTTTCAAAACAGTCCGAACACGTGCCGCCACCAGCCAACATCAATTTACTGTCCAACGTCAGACCCACAGAACCAACTTTTCATCTTCCTCATTTATTCATTCAACTGCCGTTTTCTGGAACAACCTTCCTTCATACGTATTTCCTGAAAATTACAATCTACAGAAGTTCAAGTCCAATATCAACAAATATCTTCTTTCGTCTTCTCAACCTCCAACCCAAGCACGGTACTAAGTACTATAGGTTCTAATACCTCTCGTGTTTGGGGTTCACATAAAAAAAAAAAAAAAAAAAAAAAACTTACGAAGCAGGAATAGCATAAATTTTCCGAAAGCTGCATGATTAGTTATTCTACATCTATAGTATTTATAACCGTGATAACCGACGGAATTGCTGCTAGAGAAATCTTTCCGTAGAATACCAATAAATTATATATATAAAAAAATATATATATATAACGATGTGTAACAATCTGTTGATAAATAATCGTCATGACACAAATTTTGTATAGAAACATATAAACACCAACGAATCGCGGTATCACTTTTGAACCAGAAAATTATCAGAGTTCCTAGCAATTCAAAACTTTATTCATCAGTACTGCCCTAAAAATATCTCATCCCAATACTACAAATCCCTTGTTTAAATGTGAGTAGTCCATGTTTGCGCAACACTAACAGTTCTGAATATTCCTCAGCAAATATAGCATTAACGTAGCTATAAATCCCGAGGGCTTGAAGATATTTTCCATGCATATAACATGCAGGAAGATGTTTCGAAAAAAATTTAAGGAGTTGTATCTTTTGAGAGAGAGAACCCCTTGAATCAAATGCCAAGTGCTGGAAAGTCGAAAACTACTGTATATGGATAACTGAATACTTAATAAATTTTCCTCGTATAATACAACTCATGTAATGTAAGCATTATGATGAATGCCATAAAAGATATTCTTGGAAACAAATAAAAGTTGATCAATCAAACCAAAGGCGGGGGGGGGGGCTTGCCTAGTCCCTACCATTTGTATCCTTGAAAGGAGCCACTATTACAGAATCTCATGCTGTATTACTTTTACCTAACGTGCACAAAAACTGCTAAGGCTTCGTTTTACCTAACAGTAACAAGAACTCCTTCGGCGTTCGAATTTTGCTCACTACAAATCCACCTGAAATTCATGGGCGTTCATTCGTTCTTTTTCCCGCACAACACAATGTTACATTTTCAATGCTATTCATATACAATATTGCTCATAATACAGTTTGGCAATATTCCGTTCGATGGCAGGCTATTTTTATTCTACCCAAATTATCATAGTAGATATAGCAATACTGTTAATTACTAGCAAAATATACAGTTTTTGTCCATTATGTGAAGGTAGAAATTATGTGAACAGATCGTTTGCTGTTTACATTTAGTTTCTTTCGTTTTTTTTTTTTTTTTTTTTTTTTACGTCAAAGGGAAGAGAAACTCTCTCCATTAAGACATAAAGGTCTTACACGAAAGCGAAATTATCTCAATAGGCAAATATCAGTGGTTACTGATAAACTGTGCGCGTCTGAAACACACAGACGAAGGTCAAAGACTAATTACGGTACTTATAATCAAAGCTTATTCAACACTAACAGAACATGACAGAAGTCAAGACAGTGATTATGTTGTTTGTTGCCAAATGTTACAAAACCACAGCTATTAAGGATTAAAATTTAACATATCGACCATGTTAACTATTTAAATAGTGACGATTAACTATTTAAACGTTAATTAACAAGTGAATAAATAAGATTCTTATATAGCATGTGGCCGCCGTAGACGAGTGGTCAGGCCCCCGGGTTCATCAGTACACGTGCTTTAGTGACAGGGGTTCAAGCCCGTGACTGCTAAATACGGTACTGTTTCCTGTACTCAGTCTATCTTGTGAACTACTTTGGTCGTCCCGGAGTATAAACAGAAAATGTATTTGTTTATATAAAAATTTATAGCGAGATTAAAATCAACCGTGTTAGAATTACTTTGTTCTATAACAAACTTTATTATAATTCTATTGAACTTTTGATGTTTTTGATGTCAAATGAAAAATCTGATTAAATGAAAATTTTATGCATTATCCTTTCTGGAAAATGCATAAAATGAATTTTAAGATTGAATCTCAATTTATCTATAAAGAGGGCATTGAGCCAATTAGTATTGGAGCTAGAGATGGCATTGTCAGACTGGCTCTCCTGTGGAGGGGGAGGGGTAACAACCATTCAATACCGTGCATTCTGGACTGACGTCAATACATACTTACATCGCTGCTAAAATACATTAGCATAACATTGTACAGTTTTAACACTTTATATATGAAGACTGTAGAGTGAGCGTGTACAGAGATGGGCAACAAGTTGATATCAAGTTTCAATCTTCTGTCGGAGCAAAGCATGGTGGACCCAAGAGCTCAGCCTTAAATTTCAGAATAAACAAAGGCTACAGCAAAACGGAAATCAACATCAGACCCACTAGACATGATTGTATACTCAAGAGCCCATGCCCAGTTCAATAGAAGCAAATTTAAAGCCATGAAAGCCTACTCGACAAAACAATCACGATCGGGAAGGCACCGTTTAAGGCAAGGCATGATGAATTCCTCAACAACTTAATCCGGTCGAATGGCTAGACTACTTCACAAGATTTAAGCCAAAGTCAGCGTCAGACCTCAAGAGCATTCACAACAGTAGTCAGCGAGATGTCCTCGCTTCAATCATCATCACAAAAAGAGAGCTTATCCAGGCCATCAATGATATCCCACCAACATCTTGCACAGGATATGATGGGATCCCACAATTCATCTTAAGAGCGTTAGTGTTTTCATCATTCATGCATTCCTAGGAATCTTTAATGGAATCCTCACAACGCAAAGTTCTGCAACAGCCTGAAACCAATATATTGTCCGACCAATCCCCAAAACACAAGGAGCGACCTCAGTTTCAAAATTCAAGCCAATAATGAAAGCCTCATGTCTCCTCAAAGTTATGGAGAAGTGCCTTCTTCCCATCCTAACCAACAAGGTTCTGCCATGTGAATCACCATTCATTCACTACGCCTTGAAACGCATGTCCACCATTACCAACCTGCTGAAAACCACCAACACCATTCTGGGAGCTCTATTAGGGCTGAGACAGCAATTTTTATCTGGATATCCATTCTGCATTCCACAGCATAGACATCCAGCCCCTCCTGCAACTTTGTGAGGAGGGATACCAGATAAAAGGCAATATACTGGAATTCTTGAAGTCGCTACTTACGACCAGGGTCTTTCACCTGACTGCGAATAAAAAATCGTTCAGAAGGAAAGTTTGTGTAGGTGTTCCCCAGGGCGGCATTCTATCAGGGATCCCCTTTACGGCTGCCATCCACCCATTTCCTGTGCCAGTAAACAAAATTTATCAGTTATGCAGACGACTTGAAGCTGCTCTATCGGATACACGTGACCGCCCGACCTGATTCTGTTTCTGAAACCATTATCAACAGCCTTAAGAATCTGATTACATACTTGGCACAGTTTTCACTTACGATAAATTCAAACAAATCTGCACAAATGGTATTCTCACTGAAATCAAACCCAATGCAACTAAACCTGGAAATCCACGGAACTCCCATCACCCCAATAACCAAGCACAGAGATCTCGGCGTTATCTTCAACTCCAAACTCAGTTTCAAACACCATGTGGCAGATATTTACAACAAGGTCTCCAGATTCAGATGGCTTGCCAAACAACACCTCCTTCATGTCACAGAGCCTGAGTACACGCTCCAATACATATACCGGTTTCTGCAGCCAGTCATCACCTACGGTTCAGAAATCTGGGCGTCGGCAACGAAAACGACGCTAAAATCCATTGCATCTTATGAGTACTGGCTTCTTCGGTGGGTCCTCTTCAAGCATAAACTGCCACCACTCACACATACTTCAGATATCGCCCGACTTCTAAATTACAAAAAAAGTCACCAAACGGACATTCGCCCTTCGCTTGTTCATGTCAATTAAAATGATAGCGGGTGAAGTCAATACGCCAAGTTTTTGGCAGATGTGCAATTGGAGGTTCCCCCTTTAAACCTTTAAGAGCCCTCCCCTCTCTGCAGTCTGTGGCGTGGAGGCTCAGGATAGGCGACAGATTCCTACCCATGGAGATGCTCCACAACTTCCAGGAGATGGACATGGACTACAAAAGTACACACAGGACAAATCCTACAGAAGACGCATCATCAGGGAAAAGCTTTCGTATTCAGCCGAGTGACTGCCATCACCTTTACATGTTCTTCGTTTCCCGTGTTAATATTAATTTTATAAGTAACATATGTAATTATACGTTTCGTTTTAATATACGTTTTATGTAATTTTTCCTGTATTAGTTATTTTATGTTAAACCCCTAGTATTGTCGCTGTTATGGGTTTTGTTGCATCAGGCAATCATGTGACCATTCACTGCCTGCAATAAAGATATTAAAAAAAAAAGATTGGCGAGGGGGACGAAGGGGATCCTCTTATCAAGAAAGGTTTAAGTTCTGCAAATTGCAGCGGCTGTGAGTAGGCACCTGCTAAGTGATTTGATTGAGGTGTATAGGCCTTGAATGGGTTGGGCACGTTGAATTCTGATGGTATTCTTCCGCTTGCTCAGATTACGAACCTGAGGGGATATAAATTCAAATTGAGGAAAGAAAGTTGCAGAATAGATGGCGAAAATTCGAAAATGTTCCAGCAATTAACCAGCCAGCGGATGGTTAATTGCTGGAACAAACTTCCATCTGTCGTTGTGGAAGTTGATAGCTTAAATAAATTCAAGGAGGAACTGGACAAACTTTTAGAGGGAATGGATGTGAAAATTGTTTTTGTTTTTTTTTTTTTTTTTTAGCTGATGCTACTTTCTGATGCTACTTTCTAATACGCTTGCTTTCTTGCATCACATGCCTCTATTACTATTATATACCCTTGAAAGGGGCTTAGAGGGGGAACAGGTATCCTGTGTGTTATCAGACACTCAGCCTAAAACACTGATGAATCCAATATCTCTCTATTACAGAAGATTTAGGAGAAGTCCGGTTGGCCTGCCTCCCTAAAATCCACTCATGCACACCTTCTCGATGGTAAGCCCTGTTACGTCACTTAGGTGGCAACGAACGTGTAGAGTGGTTCTCTTCAAGACGCCTGGTCAGCGTGAAGAGGAAAAGACCAAACCCTCCAGCAATGAGAGCACAACAATACAAATGGCCCTCAGTACCCAGCAGCTTGCACTCTCCCTCTTACGGCAGCGAGAGGATCAGAGTGGAAGCAGAGGGTGCTAAGAATCTCTGGGTACGACCAGGCTGCCATGCACGGAAATTGAACTTGGCCTGTTATAACGTACGATCACTCATCGGTGAAGACAGGATATTAGAGCTGGAAAAGGAATTAGAAAATGTGAACTGGAATATCATCGGTTTGGCTGAAACAAGAAGAAGAAATGAATCACTTATAAGTTTATCAAGTGGAAATCTGCTGTACACCAATGGAAACAGTGAAAGGAGTGAAGGTGGAGTTGGGTTTCTGGTCCATAAAGATTTTAAAAACAACATTTTGGAATTCAAAAGTACATCACCAAGGGTGTCAAGACTAATACTCAAGATTTCTAAGAGGTACAAGCTAAAGATTATAATGATTTATGCATCAACATCGAGCCATGATGATGAAGAGGTTGAAGAAATGTACACTGAAATTGAGAGTCTTCTAGATGAGCAGAAAACCCATTACACTATTATTATGGGGGACTTCAATGCTAAGGTTGGAAAAAGGCAAAACAGCACAGAAAGAGGAACTATAGGAAATTTTGGAATTGGTGAAAGAAATAAAAGAAGTGAAAGACTTGTGGAATTTGCAGAATCTCAAGGAATGTCAGTAATGAACACTTTTTTCAAGAAAAGGGTGAACAGAAAGTGCACATGGAAGAGTCCAAATGGATTAACAACTAATGAAATCGACTTCACCCTCACTAACAGAAGATATATTGTGAATGATGTTACCGTCCTGAATAAGGTAAATGTTGGAAGTGATCACAGAATGGTAAGATGTACACTTGATATAGATGTAGGAAAGGAAAGGAAAAAACTGACTCGAGTAAATAATACAAAGGTCTTTGAAATAACAGAGGAGGAGAAAAAGCAGTATGTACTGGAACTTAAGAACAAGTTTCAGCTTCTGCAGACTGCTCAGGACCAAGATATCGACGAGGAATATTACAACCTTCTGAAAGTGATAAAACCCAAGAAACCTATAGGGAAACAGAAATCCAAAGAAGAAAAAATTAGTCAAGAAAAACTTGTCATGATGAACCAAAGACGACAAATGAAGAGCAAGAAAAACACTGACAGGGAGAAAATTGAGTATACTGAGTTATGCAAAGCCATTAGAAAGAGACTCAGAGAGGACATAAGAAGATTTAACACAAGAAAAGTAGAACAAGCATTAAGGGAAAACAAAGGATTTAAATCGGCAGCCATGAGCAGTAATACAGAAAGACAAATGATACCGAAACTGAAGAATAGCGATGGTGTACTTATAAACAGCAGAGAAGGCATAATTCAAATAGCAGAAGACTACTATAGAGAATTATACAAGGAGCGAGGGAATGATACCAGCAGTGGGGAAGATGGATTGCAAAGTAGCAACACATACGACATACCCGATATTCTTCCTGATGAGGTAGAACATGCATTGAAGAAAATGAAGAATCGGAAAGCCCCGGGGGAAGATGAAGTTACTGTAGAGTTGTTAAAATTGGGAGGAAGAGACATAACACAAAAACTGGCAAGGCTCTTTACAAAGTGCATTAGAAAAGGTGTGATGCCTAAGCAGTGGAATAATGCAATCATAGTTTTGCTGCATAAGAAAGGAGATAAATCAGAAATTGGAAATTATAGACCAATTAGCTTGTTATCCCATATCTACAAGTTGTTCACAAGGGTCATTACTAACAGATTAGAAAGAATACTTGATGAGAATCAACCGAAAGAGCAAGCTGGCTTTAGGACAGGATTCTCAACTATGGATCACCTTCACGTAATATCACAGCTAATGGAGAAAGCAAATGAATATAAAACACCATTATGCCTGGCATTTGTGGATTATGAAAAGGCGTTTGACTCCATACAGCATAAGGCAATGTTTCGGGCACTGGAAAGACAAGGCATAGATACTCCATATATTATGATTTTGAAGAAAATATATGAGAGTGCTACATCCTTTATTAGACTAGACAAAGACAGTAGGATATTTTAAATCGAGAAAGGAGTTCGACAAGGAGACACAATATCTCCGAAGCTGTTTACTGCTGCCCTTGAGGAAGCTTTCAGAAGATTAGACTGGTCGCAGAAAGGAGTCAATGTGAACGGAGAGTACCTAAACCATTTACGATTTGCAGATGACATTGTGGTCATAAGCCACGATCGCAAAGAATTAGAGGAAAATCTTAATCAGTTATGCACAGTTAGTAAGGATTTTGGACTAAAGATGAATATGGCTAAAACAAAAGTAATGATGAACAAGTATGCCACGGAAAGGGAAATAATGATTGAAGGAGCAGTAATTGAAAAGGTGGAGTCATATACTTATCTGGGACAAGTTATTAGCTGAATAATGATAAATGGCTGGAAGTCAAGAGAAGAATAAATTTTGGATGGATAGCATTCAGGAAATATAGTCACATACTGAAGAGCAATATCCCAGTTTGTCTGAAACGTAAAATAATGAATCAATGTATACTCCCCACCATGACTTATGGAAGTGAAACTTGGGCACTCACCAAAAGAATGGAAAGAAGCTAAGAACTACACAGCGAAGAATGGAACGAATTATATTGGGAATCAGACTGTTAGATAAGAAGAGAAAAACATGGATTAGGCAGCAAACTCAAGTAAAGGACATTCTTATCAAAACTAATGAACTAAAATGGTCTTGGGCAGGACACATAGCTCGAAGACATGATGACAGATGGACTAAGAAAATAACAGAATGGTACCCAAGAGGAGCTAGAAGAAAACCTGGAAGACAAAGGCGGAGATGGATAGATGAAATTCATGAGTTTTTGAGTTGTAAATGGATGGCCAGTGCTCAAAACAGAAGGGACTGGAAAGTTGCTGGAGAGGCCTTCATCCTGCAGTGGATTCAAAATGGCTGATGATGATGACCCTTGAAAATCATGAATATCTCAATACAACAATCTAGTAAATATAGTTTCAGTATTATTCAGGAGACCTTATTCATGGTTCAATACAAAAATTAAAGGTTATATAAAACGTGTCATGCGTATACCATTTACAATTACATGTAATAGGGTTTTAGGAGTATCAGCGACTAAGGCTATATTCCTCCATATATATATATTGTCTGTAAATTGGGTTATTGTTATTTGGGTTTTAGGAGCATTAGAAACTAAGGCCATATTGCTCCGGGGATATGCGGTGGTCATTCCCTGACCTTTCCGCATCCTCTGTATTTGCTGGTCATGGGCTCGAACCCCGGTCTAATCAAGAAGCGTGTGCTACGCACTGCTGCTCCTGCCCACCTGGCTACAGAGGTGCCGTAAACTGGGTGTATTCTGAGTCGATTTTCTCTTTGCTGGACGAAAAACCAGAGTTTCCGGGGGAGAAAAATCGTCTGAGACCCACTAACTTAGCCACGTTGTCAAAAAGGTCGATAAAAATTCCTCACGTCATCGATGGGACTCGAACTCTGGGGGTGTTATCCGCTGTGGAGAGGACTAGAGTGGATATATATATATATAATAAAGAATAATTGTATTAATAATTGTATTAATAATTGTATTGTATTATTACGAACATATGGTACTGTATATTCATACCATATACACTTTACACAATTTACATAATACATTATGCACTAATTAATCTGTTTATATAAACTTCCTTGAAACTCAGATCACAATAATTCGGGCATTCGAGAATAACAAGTGAACTAGACTGAACGTGTCCACAACGGTATAAATCACTTTCCACTAAATTAGCATTTTAAATTTTCCTCGAGTCCATCGCCAGTTATTAAAGTCACCACATTGGCCTTGGATACACACCACGGTCAATTCTTAAAATCGACAATACTGACCTTAAGGATGTTCCAACTCCCCCACGTCTATTCCCATTCGCGTTATTACCATTTATTTCCTTGGACAATATTCAAGATTCCTTTTAGCCACTAACAAATCTGTGGAATCTTTCCGGATAAAACATGCAGAGTATCATTCGTCCTTTTCCATCTTGTCCAAAAGCATAACCTTTGTGGACAAGATGGAAAAGGCTACCTACCTGATTGGCATAGCTGTGCCCAACACTAGCAATGTCCAGAAAACCCATGAGGAAAAAATTAGGAAGTAAACGAACCTGAGAAATGAGGTCAAGGAGATGTGGCATATGCAAGAAGTGTCGACCATCCCGATCATCGTGTCAACCACCGCTATGGTGCCAAAGACTCTACATAGCAGCGTAGAAGCAATAGGTCTCCCAGAGAACACCTACAAGGAACTCCAGAAAGTCGCGATCCTGAACACCTGTAGGATAATCAGAGATTTCCTTGACCAACAGTAACGCCAGACATTACAACTACCCTGTGTACTTGGTAGCATTACCGTCACGGAGTGGATTCACCCAATCAGGGAGAAATAATATAAGAATCTTGTAGACAGCCTTATATCGAGTATGGTTCACTACTGTCAGGCCTGTTTAGTCGTTGGAGGGGATCGTACGCGGTACTGATGTTATGGACCATACTTTCGTGCATCTTGTATCGAATTCTGTAATGTGACCTTTTTGGTAATTCTAATACAACTCCTATAAGGGCTATACTAGACGGGCGCTTAAAGCGCGGCGTTGGACATGCCTTCGATCGCCGGTTCTACAGGAAGCAGAGGGCTACTAGACAGAAGATGACATTCCACATCAGTAACTCCAGGTTAGAGATATCCAGGAACTCGTTCTTTAAAAGAACTATGGCTCTTATGAACAAGTATGATCTGCAAATGGCTGGTTGACAGTTGGTTTAAAGCCAGGTTGTTGTTTGATTTTTAGGAGCATTAGCAATTAAGGCCGTATTGCTCCGGGGATATGCGGTGGTCATTCCCTGACCTTTCCACATCCTGCGTATTTGGTGGGCACGGGCTCGAACACTGGTTAATCAAGAAGAGTGTGCTACGCACTGCTGCTCCTGCCCACCTGGCTACGGAGGCGCCCCTTAAAGCCAGGAGTTGACATCTGGTGAGTATGGGCTTGGCACACCTAGGGTCCTGAGCTGGATATCATCATCATTCTTTTCTCTCTCTCTCTCTCTCTCTCTCTCTCTCTCTCTCTCTCTCTGGGTAATTCGGAATTTTTTTTTTTTTTTGGCTGGTGCAGGCATAAGCCTCAGGCTTCCTTGCACCTATGGCTAATAATAATAATAAAGGTGAAAGTGATGCTTAAATAGTATGTATTCTTTTATTTATTTACATATTAATGTATAATCTTTGTATTTTTGTATTTTCTGTTCTGTTATACACTTTAACTGGGCATACGCCTGTTGTGTATATTATGTGTTAAAAATAAATAAATAAATAAGAAAAGGCATGCAAACAAGAGGGGCGTTTCCAAAGCTGCGTTGGACGACGTTAGCTGGGTTCAACGCCTGCTGACGTCGTCGGAGGCGTCGAAAGCGCCAGCGACTTCGCGTTTACATTGCCCGAGGAAAAATTCTCTCTGTGCATGGGGTGGTTGGCTTTCATCCTTCATTCGTTTGTTTCTTATTAATTGGAGAAGACAATGTTTGGTGCCGAGAAATTTATTTGTGAGGTGGAAAGGAAGCCTGCCTTGTACAACACGGCATTAAAGGATTACCCCAGACGACTAACAATGGGTTTTAATGAAATTTATTATATGTGAAGGAGAGTATTAAATAATTTAAAAAAATCTTTTGATTGCCACATACATTTAATTCAAATTCGTTGTACATAGTTATATATTTTTCAGAATTTTACTTTTCTATTAAATACTAATATTTATTTTAAAAAATAGGATAAATTTTATTGTAATTGTATTCTAATATTTTGCCATGAAAGGGCGCCGACACCGTTGAAACATGCAGAAATGAATCATCCTTTATTGACACACCTGAAGAGAGTCCTCCCTCCAACGTCTGTCGTTTCCTTCCCTCTTCCACCTCACAAAATTATGCAATATGTAACATTTTTTAATTACAGCGATAGCAGAATGTGAATTCAGTAATATGCTAGAATGAAAAATGCGAAACTTATTGCTCAGCATTCCAAACATACATTCTACAAGTCGCCTTGCTTGAGTTAATCTGTAATTGAAAATACTTCGCTCACTGCTCAAATTTTTTGATGGGTAGAGCAGTATTAAAGTTTCAGTCCAAATGCTTCGTCCCTTACAAAAACAAATGGCATTGTCGGCTCATTTGTACAGGAAGAGCTCTATATAATGGCAAATTAAGTTGTTTCATTAGCAATCTTCTTCTAAAATTTGAATTTTTAAAAATGCTCGAATCACCATCGCATCCATAAGCACCAATGTCTACTGCATTGATTTCCGCATCACTGTATCAAATTTTGCGATTTTCTTTCTTCTAACTAACATCAGAGGTTCATCAAAACTCTGTATCGATATTCTGTGAAATAAAAAAATAAAAAAAACATCTCGGAAAAAAAACTTCCAATGTGTTTCCAAAATAATATAAAACTGTCCTGTTTTTAACCTATTTGAATTTGCTGGATGAATCCACCATTGTCGTTTTCTCTTTCTACTTCCAATCAGCTATATATACATAAATGCACATTACATCTAACTTGAACAACAACAACGTCCATCTCGAAACAGACTAGAAAAAGTGAGTCGCCGGTGGTATTCAATGCAACGCTAGAAACTTCCCTTCTAGTTTGAAACGAACTGACATTAGAAACGTTACGTGTAGTTTGCTCCTTTTAGAGGCGTATACAACGGCAGCTGAGGCCAGCGCTTTAAGCGCCGGTCTAGTATAGCCCTTAATGCCCCTTATACCTGTCCGAATTTTCTCCCTGTCTCCTCATTTCATCGTTATTCTATGATACACCACCATACCAAATTCTGTCCCTCTTCATCAAAAGCTGCACGAGTTACACACCACGTTTTCTAGGTGTTCTGTTAATTTTATCGAGCAGCGTATATAATTTCAGTATTTTTATACTCAAGCAAGCAACGTATACAATTTTTGAGATACCAGGAATCATATACATTCTTTCTATAAAAAAGATAATTCCAACCACCCATTTTATTCATCATAAAGTGCAAAGATTTTAGTAACCCGTTACAGGGTTAAAATCCAAACGGAACCTATACTCCTTCACATGTAAGTCGAGAACATATGGTAGTCTAAAAAAATAGTATGCTTAAAACGAAAAGAGAAAGAAAGGCGCGAGAAGCTATGCTGTTTCTAGAGGCATTCTCTAATCTGGTTGTTAAGTAATGTAGTATTAAGTTTCCCTGTGGTGCCCATGTATATAATCGTAAACGAGGTCACGGATCACGGCCAGTATCTAGAGTTAATCAGAGGTCGAGGTCCGTGTTTACAAATAAAGACGATGATTCTCCGAAATTTTCACTTTGGAGAACTTGCGAAGGGGTGCAGCATGATCATCTTCAACTAACAAGCTGGCACTTTACTCTAACGTATTACTAACCGCAATATGTGGTGGCAAGGAACTTCTAGTAAGTAGGAGCACTAGCTTTCCGTTCAATCGAGGCAGAATGTTTAAGTTAATTATATCCTAAGGATAATAAGCAACTGTGATGTAAGTTAAATTGATATATTACAGCATGTTTTTTTTGTTAATTACCTTTCATTTTATTTAAATTTTTATTTTCATTTTATTTAAATACGTATATAATATACACACAAATGTTTTATGATTATCAAGAAGATTAGTATTTTTCAACAAATTAAGATAAAAAAATAAGTTTAAAAGTCTTAATAAATTAACCATACTTATTAAAACAGTGACACACTATATAAAAGTAAACCTTCAAAAAAGAATAAAAAATAGTGATAAAGAAATATAGGAGTATAACTTATAAAAGTGTGGCTTTATTTACCGTATTTCCTCATGTATAAGACGCACCTTTTTTCGAAAAATTTGGGGTCTAAAAACTTGGTGCGTCTTATACAGTGGTTGTAGTTTTTTTTTTTACTTTACATTTCCCGCTTGTTGTCTTTGCGCTCATTGTTTCGCACTTGTTACCGGTATATTAGGTTACGTTTTGCCACGTTCTGCCCAGAAATGGCTCAGAAAAGATTTTCGTATAATGCTGAATTCAAGTTATAAGGAGTTGTATGAATTTTATGAGGAATAAAACTTGAGTTCAATAACTTTATATAATACTTTTTTTTTTTTTTTTTTTCAAATTTCGTTCCCCAAAATTAAGGTGCGTCTTATACATGGGGAAATACGGTATGTCAACAAATAAAACTTAAGTTTGTATGCCGTTTACTCACATGAGCAAACAATGGACCTATGGCTAAACTTAGTTACGTCGTTTATTTAGCAATTATTTTGGCAGTTTTTCTTAAAGAAGCGGTAACTTTATCAATTATAACAAGATATCACATCGTGGTATCAATTATATCATGGTATCACTGTGGTCCAATGCGGGATACTTAGTTTTGAAAACCTCGTGAGTTGGTAGTTGTACAACACAATTGGTAGAATCGCCGTCCTCCCCCATACCGGGTAAAAAAGACCTGAGTTCGAGTCTTGTCGATGACGTAGGGAATTTTTATGGACACGTTTTCACAGTGTGGCTGAGTTAGTCGGTCTCGTGTGAGAGTAGCATGGTCTTTTCTCCTGTAAACTCGGGTTTTTCGTCCAACAAACAGAAAGTCGACTACAGATCACATGCAATTTCAGATAGAATATATGGAGCACTATGGCCTTAGTTGCTGATGTTCCCAAAACCCTACAAAATCAATCAATCATTCTGAAAAATTCCAAACTGGGTTAGACATTTTTCGGATGATTGACAAGATAAATTCAGCCATTGGTTATTCAGATAAACGTTTTTTTTTTTTTTTTTTTTTTTGTAATTTTGCCAGTGATTTTTAACAACTTCAACAAATTAAACACTTTTCCTCTATGGATTTTTTGAAAATTTATTTTTAAAATCATATTTTTCTGTTTTAATTCTTTTGTCAGTTATAAATGTAAATTTATTTCAGAAAAATTTTGATTGCTTGAAAGATACACAATTAACATTTACTCTAAAATTTGTTTCAACAAGATATACAATTGAAAAACCATTCGAAATCGATCCGAAGACGTCTATAGGTAAAAATAGTGACGATCAGCGAAGGTAATCCTTCAGGAGTGGATGGTATACACCTTGTTATACTAAAAAAGCTCCATATGTGTGTGCTTCATCCCGTTTGAAATATCAGATCCTCATTACGCTTCTAGACGATTCCCCTGGACTGCAGAAGCGGCAGTCTCCCCAATCCACAAAGGAGGTGTGAAAGATGTGACGGACAACTATAGAAAATTGAATGGTGGAAGAGGTCAAAAATGGTTGTATCTAAAAACGATTGATCATGGATCAATCGTTTTCAGATACCATGCAGGACCATCTCGATAGGAATGGTACTGTAATGGATCACAGCGTAGGTTCGTGAAGGAGAAAGGGTTGCCTGCTAGTCTAATTAATTATTATAACGAAGTCATAAACATTTGGATGCAAGGAACAACTCTGACATTATTTACCATGGTTTCAGTAAAGCATTTGATACTTTTCCCATGAAATGCTATTATATATACTGAGGAAGATTTAGTTTAATGGAACGATGCTTCATTAGAAGCAGAGCTCGCTAAAAGATAGAAGACAGAGAGCAGTCATAAATGAACATAGCTCAGGGTAGAACACTGTAGTGGAGTCCCTCAGGAATCGGTATTGGAGGTACTTTTGTTTCTTACCTTCCTTGATAACACTGATGAGGGACACAGAGAAATAATGTTAGTTTGCCGATGATTTATACGTAGGAAAGGTGGTTAATGGCTCAAGCCAGGCTATTTTGCTTATGAATTATTTAGACACTTCACAAATGTTTGGGGAAAAAAATGGAAAATGCAGTTTAATGCTTCTAAATGTATGAATTTACATTTAACACCTTAGATTTCTAACACAGTTAGGAAAGGACATTTTTCTCTCTAAATATTGGACAATTAATTAGAAGCCCCATGCCCAACTGAGGCATAAATAAATAAATAAATAAATTTTCTGTTTATACTCCAGCACGACAAACAAGTCAGTAGAGTTTACAATAAATCGTCGATACAAATATTTATCGTATTTAGTAGTCACGGGCTTGAACCCCGGTCCACTCAAGGAACGCATGCTATGCACTCTCGCTCCTGACCACTGGGCTACGTCAGGCTAGCTGCAGCACCGCTTGACTGAATGTAGGAGACTTAGGCATTAGGCAAGCGAATGCCTTACCTGTTAACAGGAGGCTGTTAACAAGTAAGCCAGTAGGTTATTTATTTTACCTTTCATTTACATATATAAAAAACCTACAATTAACAGTTAATTGTATAAGTAATATTATGTATAATAAGTTACTAGTAACAGATAACTGGATGTTTCGTATTAACACATCAATAATTAATTGTTAAAATGTTTCTATGTCCTTTAGTACTGTCAAGTATGGTCTGATGATGGGTTCCGAAAAGGTTCCCGAAACGTTAGCTAATTGTATAGTATATTTAGTCAATAGGCTAAATAAACTAACTTAAAAAGCTCGCGTGGTATGGATTGTGGATTTTGGATTGTGAATAATATGCATTTCTTGATAAATATCAATCAAATCAAAACAATAGCACAGGAAATCTGAAACAGTCTGTCTGAAACTGCATAAGTGAGATATTTTTTTTTTCTTGTACAATGAAATCTTGTGACTAGAATCCATTAGGTTCCACTCTTTAGAATCCATTAGGATCTCGGAAGCATTGCATTGAATCTGATTAGACCCAAGTTTCCCACTGAGTCATCAAATTCTTACGATTAGGAAAATGTGGCGCTTTATTTAAACAGGCTTCTGAAGTGTGATCACGATCACACTTCAGAAGCCTGTTTAAATAAGATCTTGCTCACCCGATTCATTATGCAATTCTGAAAACGCTAGAAGGTAGATTAGGAAATTCCCAAGTGCTCAGTTTGTATCACCGGAGAGATGGAGAATCGTATTTTGATTCACTGCAGCTATTTCACCAATACATTTTTTAAAGTTTGATACATATACCACACGAAAGTCGCCGTGATGGGTTGCCCTCTCTCCATATTCGACGTATACCAAAAGGCATGCAAGTATAACTACCAGGAGCCATTATTTTAATGTTAACCTGCAATTATTTAGCAAAAATGAAATGCCCATAATTTGTTTTGATCACCCATAGGCATTCCAAATTATGCTTGATACGCACTGCACGGGCTGGTGTGGTATATAGGTCAGAAACAAGTGAATATTATGATTCACTTGTTTCTGACCTATATACGACCTCGTAATATGAATAAATATAGCAGAACAACTTTGAAGATAACTTAAACCTTCGTTTGGTAGCCATATCAAAAAAAGTAAAAAAAAAGTAATAATAATAAATAAATAATAGTAAATGAATAAAACGTATTACAGTATATGAATAATGGAGGCTGTTATATATCACCGGACTGGTACACCATTATGCAATATATACAAATGTCTCAAAACCATAAACCTCCAAACAATAACACTAGAGAAAAACCAATTAAATCATTGTACTGTATTCGGTTTGGTTTTTTTTAGGAGCATTAGCAACTAAGGCCATATTGCTCCGATCTATGCGGTGGTCATTCCCTGACCTTTCCGCATCCTCCGTATGTGGTGGTGACGGGCTCGAACCCCGGTCTAATCAAGAAGCGTGTGTTACTCACTGCTGCTCCTTCCCACCTGGCTACGGAGGCGCGTTGTATTCGGTACACAAAATAAATATAAGAAGCAATTAAATGCAGACATAAATTTTTTTGTTACATAGTGTAATTAATCTACCTTGTGGAATGAGCGCAGTTTATTACTTTTATTTAGAGGAATAGATATCCAATATGTGAAGAAAATTCCCATTTTAGCCAGCATCAAACACAAAATTCACCAACTTGAATTCCATTTATAAAAAAAAAAAAAAAATTATAAAAATAAAAAGAAAAAAACAGTAGCCTGAATCTTGGATTTAGTTGCTTCGATCAGCCCAAGGTAAAAAACTAAACTAAACTATTATATTAAGGTCACCTGGAAAGTCACTTTCAACTACCCATGTGTAATATGTCTGTTGCGGCACCCTGGTTGAAAACCACTGTACTATACCTTTGGACCATAATACACGGGGGAGGTTAAATTTAAGGTGTGTAGCATTACCGAAACAATTCGTGGGCAATTCCTCAACAATATGAGATCGATACACTTGTTAATTATTGTAGTAGGGTTTTAGGAGCATCGACGACTAAGGCCCTATTACTCCGTGCATATTGTCTATAACTTGTGTGTGTGTTCTGAGGTCGATTTTCTGTTTGCTGGACGAAAAATCCTGAGTTTCAGGGAGAAAAAAACCATGCTACCCATGTCTGAGACTGACTAACTCAGCCGTGCTGTGAAAAAAGGCCCATAAAAATTCCTCCCATAATTGACGGGACTCGAACTCAGGTCTCTTTCACCCGGTGTGGGGAGGACGACGGTCCTAGCAACTGTACTATCCACGAGAGCGCACTCAACAGTAAATTTAGTTTGTGTAATGTTACGTATAAATTGAGTCCATGCCTAAATTGATTCTGAAAAAGATTCTTAAAAATTTGTCGCTTCTTAAGATTCTTAACAGTCGCTGATTCATAAAATTCTTAGTAGGTGCCGATTCTTACGATTTTTAGTATACGACGATTCTGAAGATTCTTTAAACTTAAAATCTTTAATTAACTCTTATTTCAAGAAATATTATCCAGAAAGATTGGCACAGTTAGCACCCGTGCACTCCAGGTTCTTCTTACAAGTTACCTTCCTCCTTACAGGACATGGGCCTTTCGAGCTCAAACTGACAAGGCTGGGGATTGAAAATGACCCTCTATGTACATGTGGAGATGAAGAAAGTTGGGACCACATTATGTACACTTGTGCTATATAAGAAGACCCCCCTGACTCAGGTTAATAACTGAAATATAGGAAAACTCACAGCATAATGAGCACCTCTTACTGCAGGATGAGCATTGCGAGCTTGCCCTTACTAAGTTTGCGAAATCAGTCTTTGAAATTAGACGAGCCAACCGTCAAACAAACCCATAACAGACAGATGACAATCAGGACAATGACTAACCGCGACTTTCTGACTCCTTCGTATGGAATTACTCTGGTCTTGCAAACTTTTACTGTCCCTGGACTCGGGTAGGCTTCCCAGCCCAGGATTGTCCAACTCTTCATTCCTTCCCTATCTGGAGAATGCCCTTTTTTCTTCATCCTTCCATCTTCCTCCATGCTTTGACTCCCATTCTTCGACTATTACCCTGCTCACCTTTCTCTCTCTCTCTCTCTCTCTCTCTCTTTTTTACTTGGACTTCGTTCAGGAAGCTTAGGCAACCCTGGCGGAGTCCAGCCAGGCAACCCTGGCGGAGTCCAGCCAGAGAATAATGGGCAGCCTGGTTCACCTCCCAGTGGTGATGGCGGGCAACGTAGGGACCCACTGAGGGCCTTGCGGCCAAGAAGCCAAAGAAACAACAGAACCCAACACAATACTATGCACATACAACATGCCACACACACTTGTGGCATTAACAGAGTTCTGTATACATCACAAGAGTACTGATGGCGCCGATGTGGGAGACTACCGGTGGCGCCTTAACCTAAATACTATGCCACTATATCCAAAAGGATTCTTTACTCTTACCACTTTTGGAGACAAAACTTAAATTGAGCTATTTTATAATTTATACTTTTCCGATCTCTGCATTATTGGCTTTTAATCTGATTAATTTCCGCTATTTTTAAAATACCTGTACAGTTTCTGCTACAGAAAATAATTTGATTCTCATTGAACGAATGAAACGCAATAAAAAGAACTGAAGGCTTCATTTTTATGGATAATCCTTTAGTTCCAATGTGAAATGACAATAAAAAGATGGGAAATCTAAAATACCGGAACTTACTTTGTTTTGCTGAACTAATTTATTTAAACATCAAAAGCAATATTTAAACATCAAAACTTTTGTGCAGAAGAAGAGGAAATGGTAACATGGCAGTAGACAAAATCACCCAGTGAAACAATTTCTTGTGGAATATCTTCTCTACTTAGAGTTGCAACATGGGTATTATGATTTTGCGCAGTCGTGCATCAGTGCTGCAGTTTCTCATCACAGCAAAAATTTTATCGATTCGTGTACGAATACATAAAATCGCATCATTCGTGTAATTTGCATATCATCAATATATCATTAATTTTTCCACATTTCGTTTCTTTCACAGAATATCAATGAAATGCAAAAAAAAAAAAATAATAATAATAATAAAATCAACCAATAAATAAATAAAATAAAAAAAAAAAATAGTTTCCTTTAATTGAAAACTAGATTTGGAAACACCGATCGCATAATCCATTTAGAATTACAGTCATCTCTGTTATTGTCCATGAAATTGAATGAACTCGCAACAGCTGCTTTTATAAACAGAATTAACATTTTTAAAAAGTATTTCAATGAAAATATAGCATTCTTCGAGCAGAACCTTCATAATTTTATGATGTTAACTTCGTTTTCATGTAAGAAATAACTCAACATAGTACAAAAAAAAAAAAAAAAAAAAAAAATCCATCTTTAGTAATTTCAGTGGATCCCGAAGCAACCGTCAGGTTCGTTCTACATATAAGATAAATTTGTTCGTAATTTTATTTAATGATTCACGCAACTTTCGACTTTATAACTGATTTGAATGCAAAAGAATTGTTTATGCAAAAGGAATTGTAGTGTTTTGGGACCATTACAACTTACGTTTGAGTTTATATATACTGGGTGGTTATAAAATAAGTTTCCCTATTCAGTAGACCCTAGTGTCAAAGCGGTTAGAGCTAGCGCTGTGAAAATCAGTGAGTATGATGTCATTTAGTGTATGGGAAAGCGATCTCAAAAAAAAAAAAAAAAAGTTCATATTTCTGCCACCAGGGGGAAATGGCGCTACACATATTGTAAAAGTTGCCATTTACTTCAAAACGCTGCTTAGGCAAATGACATCCTGTTAGATAAAAGCAGAAAGCCCAACGCCACCGTCAATAACCATTATGGCCCTTACAAAAAAGGAACGTACTCTTTTAGTAAAACTGTCCTACCAGAATAATAGTAACACTAATGCAGCACTACGTTAATATCGGAAACTTAAAGGTTTGCGTAAAGGACCTTTGACGTCAGTGGAGCTTCGAAAACTAACAAAGAAATTTGAAGCGAACCGGGGTGTCAGGTGTAATTCCAGGCAGGAGACCAGACGACCACGTATCGGAACGGAGGTAGTGGATGAAGTGGCGGTTGCAATGGTCAGAATGCGAAACACTACCAGTCAGCAGTGCCGGAGGTGTGTCAAGAGACTTGAACCTTCCTTGGTCTACCGTACTTAAAGTGCTTCCAATAATTTTACACTGGTTCCTGTACAAGATTCATATAGTGTAAGAACTAAAAGTATTGTGATCAGCAACAACGAATAGACTTTGCTCTACGATTTCTGGCTCGTATGGAACTTGACGATATATGGGCTCGAATGATCTTGTAGTCTGATGAGGCACATTTCACTCTTCATGGGGCTGTAAATACACAAAACTGCCGAACATTTTCGTCCATCTACTGTGCGTGAAAGACCACTACAAAGTCCATACGTTACAGTATGGTGTGGATTCACAGAACAGTTTATAATTGAACCATTTTTCCTTGATGAGTCTACATCTCATGCCATCCCCGTAAGGTGTACGGTAACTACTGCACGGTACTGCGCTCTTCTAAGAGATCACATTATTCCCGCTCTGCAAGAAAGGCAATTCTTGGAGACGGTAGTGTTCATGCAAGATGGTACCTCTCCCCACGTTGGTCGACAAGTGAAGGAACTGCTCCGCTCAACGTTCAGAAATGATTGCATCATTTCTAGGGACTTTCCGCAGTTCTAGCCAGCCCGATCGGCAGATCTCAATCTCTGTGATTTGTGGCTATGGGGATACCTGAAAGACAGAGTTTACCATGGCAGAATGCAACCGTTTGTGGATTTGAAAGCAACCATTAAATAGCATGTAGCCAACATCCCCAATGAGATGCTATGCGAAACTGTGTTGCATGCAGTCCTGTTTTCAGAATGTCATCTCAAGTGAAGGAAAGCACATAGAACAATATTTGTAGATTTATAAGTTCTGATATTAAAATGTAATCCTAAGTAAAGTATTCCATGTCATGTTTACAAGGCCAATTTCGAATAATTTCCTGGTGGCAGGGAGAAATTTGAACTAATTTTTTTCCTTCAACAAATCGCTTCCCCATACCCTAAAAGACATACCAACCGATTTTCACAGCGTTCTCTCTAACCGTTTTGACACTAGAGTCTCCTGAATAGGGAAACTTATTTTATTACCATCCGGTATATACATATATATAGTTTAAGCTCAAACGATACAATAATATAATAATAACTACAATAAATGGAAGTAAATTGTTTGAAAATTATTCTTTTAATTTTCAGTATAAAGTGAAATGGTTTTTATTATGACAAAGATACTTTTATTCAAGAGTAAAATTTTAAAAAATTGAATCAATGCTTATTCAAATGAACTAGTTTTGCGGTGTAGTGTCTAGGAACTATTGTCTCACTTTACATCTGAGGATGCTACAAATGGATGCGTTTTGACGCGGCTATTTTGTCTTTCATCCATAGAACAACAATGAATGTCATTCTGACTCGAATAGAAATGTCTACGGTTTATAAATGAAAAATTTGCAATGCAATGCTTGTATTCATATATTGATTTGTGCTACTCCAGCATCAGCTGAGAAGTCTAAACATATGACACGATCAAGAAGAAACAATCAAAGAAATGCAGCTATCCTACTATAAACCATAACCTAGTATATTAGGTTTAAATTGGTCACCAACAAGGGTTGCATGGTTTATCTACTGGAAACACGGTTTTGAGTCAAATTCAAATTATTATATTAGGGCCACCCGTAATTTCTTATATATACGCGTATATATATCATGTCTGTAAATTGCGTGTGTTCGGTCGATTTGTCTGTTTTGCTAGACAAAAAAAGCCTTTGCTATGCCTAAGGCCGACTAACTCAGCCACGGAGTGAAAAAAAACCCATTAAAGTTCTTCAAGTCATCGATGGCCTTTTCCACATGGTGTGGAGAGGACGGTGATGATACCACTGTGCTACCGCGCATACCAGTTTTGAGTCAGCAAATAGTCAAACCAACGAAGGAACACATGCTATTACAGACAACTGGCGAGTGCCCAAGTTGCTTTGGTCATTAACACGCACCCCCATTTGAGGAGGAGAAAATTGCAATAGTCCGAATGATACCTGAATATTAGAGGCGAAAACTAACACACACACACACACACACACACACACACACACAACATCCCATGAAAAAAAATTACACAACAAAATAAACATGAGATCAGGTATAAAATTTTTACAATTACTTCTATAATGAAATTATTTATAATATAATGAATGGGTAACGAAATTTGTGAACAAGAAAGATTGTTTTTAAAACCTCTCTTGTACTTAATTGAAAGGATGAAGAAGTTAGGGAGAACAGCATTGCATAACTTTACTCACGTGTCTCTACTATGTTCGACTGCCCCCGATCCAGATGATCTTTCAACCTCCTCTTTTATGTGTTGGAGCCAATGACACAAAAAAAACCAACCTCTTTTAAGAAAGAGATCTCTCTTGTTCCTTTCTATTCAATTCTTCTCCCCCCCCAAAAAAAGATGGAGCTGATCCCACTAGTTATAGTCCCATTATCGGATTGAGCACTGTTGTCAAAATCTTTGAAACGTTAATTTTCAAGTATCTCATTGTATTTCAAGTACCTTCATCCTTTTAACGATATTCACCCACTACGTTTTCTTCTTAAATCCCTCGCCGTATTTATCCACTTTATCAGTTTTTATAAAAGCAAACAGATAAATTTATTGTTCCTCGATATAATTCACGCACTTGATTCGGTTCATATCGATGTTCCCTTCATTAAACTTTTTTTACCTACGGATTGTGTTTCTTTTACTGAATAAACTTGAAAAAATGCGTAGTAATCGTCATTTATCTGTTGTCATTAAAGATGAGACTGCAATTTCTGTTAATACTTTAAGAGTTCGCGCTGGTAGTACAGCGGTTATAATTATCATCCTCCCTGCACCCAGTGGAAAAGGACTGGATTCAAATCCCGTCAAAGACACGAGGAACGTTTTTGTTTTTTCCGCTCTGTAGCTGTGTTCGTCAGTTTCATGCGTAGATACAAAAATGTTTTCAATATCTTTCGAGTTTTTCGTCCAGCAGAACAGGCAAATCGACCAGAGAACACACAATTTATGGACATGTTACGTAAACACTGGTAGATGAGTTAGTTCTCGGGTGGCCCTAATATGATTCCCCCCCCCCCAATTCTTTAAGTTCCACAAAGTTCTCCCTTAATCCTTATTTCTTTATATTACATTCTAAACGAACATTTGTCCTTCTCTGAATTTGTCAACATTAAGTGACAATTATTTTCACAAATGAGCTAAAGCTATACAAAGTTATTAATTCATCCTCTGACAGCGCAGTCTCTCTCTCTCTCTCTCTCTCTCTCTCTCTGAAATTAAGGTAAAATTGTATAAAAGAATCAATCAGCCTATAGAATATAAACATCGCTGAAGTCAGAGAATTAATTCCCATCGGAAGCGGGAGAACTTTAGTGAACTTTTTCTTTTTTTTTGCATCATACGCCAGTTGTTGTTGCTGGTGGTGGTTTAGGGATTTATTAGGCGCATCGGCAACTATGGCCATAGTGCACCAATAGGCCAGTTAATCGGCTTAAGTCCCATAAAATGATAAATAATGTACTTAATCAAGAACTACTCAAAGGAAGCGATTTTTCTGATGACTTTTAAAAATCATTATAAAAAATTAAAACCTGCGAATAAAAAATAAATCTATTATGACAATTCAATTAAGTGATTTGAAAAAGATAAATTGAATTAGGTGGACTAATAATATTTTTAATCAAAAAATTAAATATTTGTGGCAGTTCCATAAAAATTTTTGGTATGCGCAGGTCACTGATATGAAATTAAGAGGTCAATGTTTATATGTTCAGGGTTGAAAATTACATGACCTAATTTCAATGAATCGGAGAAGCATAATCGGGTATCTTCAGGATGGCGTGCAATCTGATACAATTACTAACAGTGCACAAGAGAAAATAAACCACTAATGAACACCAAACGCTTTGCCATTTAGGCAACATCTTTGTGTACCTTCGTCCACTTGAACTTTGTTTTCTAAAACCATGTTTCACTATCATGTGACGAAAGCTATCTATAAGACCCGAAGGGGAATCTGACACGATCATGATTAACAATAAATTATACAGGAGATAGGAGAGCGAAATAAGGGCGACGATAGATAATCACAAAACTATTAACAGAGGTCAGGACAAGCGCAGGATTGAATGAACTCCTTCCAATCTTCAAACAAGCAACCGTGCACGTAACATTTTGGATTAAAGAAACAAATTTATTTTTGGTTATCAGGAAGTTTGTCCCAAGTACACTAAAAATTGCACATGAGAATTTCATTATGCGACAGAAAGGAATACCATAAAGAAACATAACAAGACAAGAAAACTAAAACAAATAATTGTAGTTTTGCATATTAAAGTGGAAAGTTGTATATAATTCATCTCCAAGTTACAAAAGGTTACAAAATACAGAAAATTATATATTCGAAAATATCCTAATAAGAATCCACAAATGGTATGATAAGGGAAACGTAGAGAGAAAAATTATGAGATAAAATTAAATCAAGCGAATTTATGAATTATTAAAAACTTCAGTAGGAGATAAAAGACATAAAAGATTTAACATTTTAAGTAAAACTATAGATTTAATAATTAATTGCACATTATTAATATGTTTTCGATAATGCAGAAATTCGCTATTCTCTTTTAAGAAAAATATCGCACGGTCAGTTTATTTGTTACAATTTTGACATTTGTTATTAAAAATAAATGTAAAACATATTAGCCCTATCAATTTCAATTGCCGTATTGTTATAATACATAGTACAGATAGCACCTAAGGCTATATTGCACTGTGTGTATTTGTCTGTACAAGTGAGTTCATAGACTGATTTGCATGTTGCGCAAGCATTCAGCATCAACCGAAGAACCTTTAAGAATTCTTCCAATCTCCCACAGGGATTCGAATCACATCTCTCCAAACGAGTGACAAGTGGTAAAAACACTATAGTGTCATGGAGGACATTATTTCGATAATTGACTTCATTATTCTTTTAATTTTCAATGTAACCTTTTTCATCACCAGTAGGCATGATTTCGTTATGTGGGATCTCGACTTCGAAGACGTAATTATAAAAAAAATATTTATGTGAAAGAAAAACGTACATTGGTCTAAAGTGATGCAACTTAACTGATGAATTTTATATGAAATTTGATGTTTAGGCGTAAGTTAATAAAACAAATCCAGATATGCTGCAAAAATACGACTTCAGATACCTGAAAATGCAAATCATAAAAGTGCACCCTGCAACAGTACCATTTATTTACGATGTAAAGCCGTGCAGACACATCTTGGTTAGATTTTCTCTATGTAGAATGGGAGACATCTGAAAGATTGCAAAAGATGTATTAGCTGAAGGCTTGTTTGTTGGTTTCTGAGCCAAAGCAACTAAGGCTATTAGGCTTGTGTACTCTTTGTAAATTTTGTGCATCCTTTGGTCGGTTTGTCTGTTTTATTTGATGAAAAACACGAGTTCTGGGTTGTTGTTTGTTATTTGGTTTTTAGGAGCATTAGTAACTAAGGCCATATTGCTCCGAGATATGTGTTCGTCATTCGCTGACCTTTCCGCATCCTCCGTATTTGGTGGTGACGGGTTCGAACCCCGGTCTAATCAAGAAGCGTGTGCTACGCACTGCTGCTCCTTACCACCTGGCTAAGGAGGCGCCTACGAGCTGGGAGGGAGAGCGACTAATCTTAATAAATAAAATAAATTTTCTGTTTATACTCCGGGAAGATCACACAAAGTCAGAGAAAGTCGCAAGATAGAGAGAATACAAAAATATAACCATATTTATCAGTTGAGCCAGTTTGAACAACGGTCAGCAAAGACAGTGTACAAATATACTCTTGGCTTTGACTACTCAGCTAACTTAGCCACGGTGTAAAGAAAAACGAGTAAACATTTTTTGACGAGAGAAATTTTGGATTTTCACGCCTGTTCTATACGGTGTGAAAGGCAAACAGTAGTACAAACTGCAGTAGCTAAAGGCAAAATTATAGTAGAACAGTTGCAAGCTGAGGTTAGAAAAGCCTTAAAAGTGTCAAGAATTGTAATTTCAAGATTATGACAACATCAGAAGGAACTGTATCTGGAAAGAAAGTTCAAGATTAAGCCAAGAGGTACAACATCCAGGTCAACTCATCCCAGGACGACTGTTATCTCGACTGGGATCCGCAGGTAGACGACACCTAGATAGCTCTTTCTGGAGTTCTCAGTAACCACAGGAACAATTTCATGACAAATCGTATAAAAAAAGTCTTTAAGAAAAGAAACTATGAGAGACGGTCTAAGGCAGGCTGATCAACCTTTACCTGTAGTGTTCTAAGTATTATGCTAGAAATGCGTCGAGGGCCACAGAGAGAAGGGGATTCGGAAGTTACCAGAATCAATACCCATTTCCATTTATTGCTCCGTGCCTGCCTGCAACCGCCAAATGTTTTTAACTGCATACAGGAATTTTCTGCCATGCGCTTGTAATGAAAATATTAAAATAATTTTATGTTTATAAAATAAATTTAACATAGCTTAAGAATAAATGTTCGTCATTAGAAATCGATGTCATGAGGCGCTCTTTAATACTCGTACTAACCTGCGCTGAATTAACGCTAAAAGGGGGTAAATATAAATCGGAGGTTCATGTCATTGAATACCAGGTCATACTTTATGGTAATAAATGGATTTGAAACTGCATATGTTTCATTTCATTTATAATTTTTCAAATGGAGTATAATTTTTCGTTATTTTGTTTACATCGTTCATGTCACAAGCGGCACGCATGCGCGGGTTTCCACCCCAATAAAGTTTATGTTCCGTTGCCTCCCCACAGGAGAGCATGTCCAGCTTGGTGGACAATGCGGCTTCGAAAGACATGATAAACGGTCAAACTGATCCCCACATCTTTGAAGGGAAAGCCTAGACTGCTCCTTGAAATTATTCAAAGCGAAGGAATCCTGTATTGGCCATTTCATTCCATTCATTTTCATGGTCGATAATGGTCTTCAATATAGGACTTAGCTATTCGACGAATTCTATCAAGGTGAGGAATTCGTCGAACAGCTAAGTCCGATATGTTGGACATGTCTAGAATGGTTCAGCAAAACGAGATGGGACACGTATATCTGCTCTAAAATTCGACCATGCGATAAAGCAGAGGTTCCCAAACTTTCTCGGTTCACGACACCCTTAGTGTCCCAGTAATTTTTTCACGGCACCCCTAGGCCAAAAGAAATACCCAACAGTGGTTTTCGACCTTTTAATATATACCTATATAATAATTTTATTCTTTATATATAGCTACTAAATAAAAATCACCACAAAATTAAAAAGATACGGTACAATGGATACCGTACACCTTTTTATAATGAAATAAATATACAAATTAAAAAAAATAATAACTTTAAGTAACTCAAACCCAAATTACACGGCACCTCAAGAATGTCGTTGCGGCACCCCGGTTGAAAACCACTGCGATAAAGTATGCTTCTTTTGAGGAGTCTAACTTATTACCAGGGTTTTCTCATCAGCCCAGTGAACAACATGAAACATCGTAGATCTCGTTATGAAAGCTGTTTGGCTGCTAAGTTTATCAATTTTCTATTAAACTGAGCAGAAGGTCTGAATTATGCAGAACTCGTCCCTCTTTCTTTTCGAACTCAATATATTTATTTTAAATCTCAATTTTTCTTTCAATCATTCTGGTAGTTTTGTGGACGCATCAGCATCTTAAGCTATAACCCAGTGTATTACCCCTCTGCAAGTGTGTTCAAGGCCAATTTGCATGTTGTGAAAAATCAGTTTGACAAAGCCCTATTCCCTTCACTTCAGAATACAGTCCGAAATAAGGCGCCCTGAAGATTTCCTCCAGTCTCCAATGGGAATTCAACTATCACGGCGAAATTTTTAAATTCCATTCTGGGACATTTTTCCTTTACAAATATATCTCAGATTTTGTGGCATTAGCTTAACTCTATATATACTTTTACTTTATATAGATTTTATACTATAGTAAATAACTTTAAAAAAAAAGGTGGGGGAATGCCACTTTCACTTCAATAAATACTAGCAATTTCAACAGACAACAAAACATAGAGCAGTTTTAATGACTTATTTTCTAAATGGAAGTTTTGCCAATATCTGACTTTGAGCATGCAACTAGATAACTGTGCGCCTTTTTCCATCCGGACAATTATTAAAAATAATTATTTATTAAATTCATTTTTAAAAAGGATCAAAAATTAATTATTAAAAAGGATGTATCTTAGATTAATCCATTTCAGGATGAATTATAATCACCGTAAAAACATATTCGGATTAATATCTAATCTTCCTACAAAAGTCTTTTAAAGCTATCCGAATGATGTAGATCTATTCTCAATGAGAATATTACGAATTTTATGATATTTCGGCTAATATGAGCAACTATTTCCACCAAACGGTAAACACTGGGAGCCAACATCAGAAATAGTGCAGTTATTCGATCACCCCTATTGAAAGAAATCAGTTCGCTTGCTCAATTAATGTAGACCCAGACTGATTACTATTCACACATTTTGCATCTGTTAATGAAAAATTTCCAGAGGACGAAACCATGCGGGGAAATGTTCCAGAGACGAGAGCAAGGTGTATTATCAAGGAATTTTATGAGAGACATACTTTCGAGGAAAGGATTAATTTGAAAATACTTTGATCCCCAATCACCTGACATAAAGCACCAGCACTCTTTCACGATAAGATAAGATGCGTTACCTTATCTCTGTTAATATGGCTCATTATTAGCAAGATTTTATTAAAACAGCTAGCTATCAAGTTGGTAGTACAGCGTCAAGCTTTCACGGAGGAATCAACCTCACATCCAAAGGTGCCTCAGTAAATTTCAACTGAGTTTTAATAAGAAAAGAAAGAGAAAGGAGGAAAAAAAAATTAAAGCGTGTGCACCCTGTATGCACGAAAGATGTTTTATTTTAATGCGAAAACATCTATGGCGGCACTAAAGTAAAACCGTTTATATCTTTGAACAGTTTGATCGAAACTTATTTACTTATGCTAACTTAAAAGGTTGATGTTGATCAAAATTACTAGGCACCAGCGAGGTGATCTGATAGAGGTGTATAAAGCCTTGAATGGTTTGAGCATGCTCAATGCTGATGGGATTCTTCCTCTTGCTCAGAATAATCACCTGAGAGGGCATAAATTCAAATTGAGGAAAGACAGATGTAGGATAGACGTGCGGAAATTTGCCTTTAGCCAGCGGGTGGTTGGTTGGTGGAACAGACTTCCATCCCTTGTAGTGGAGGTTGATAGCCTAAATAAGTTTAAGGCTCAGCTGGACAGGTATTTTGAACGAACAGAGGGGTGAAGTGGAAGTGGGTTTTTTTTTTTTTTTTTTGGCTGATGCTGCATAAGCTTGCTTTCTTGCATCAAATGCCTCTACTAATGCTAATGCTAATGCTAAAATCTTGAGAAACAGATTTTATTAATGGCTGCATTTTATTCTTGCATAATATTACCACCCGCTGCTTACTCTACAAAATCAACGTTAGTGACTGGGTGACGTTAGTGACGGGTATTTAGGAAGTGATGTCATTTCCATATCTTAGTATGAACTTGCCTGAATCAACTACTATACTTATTCTACCGAATCAGCGTTAGTCACTGAGTTAACATCGTTAGCGCCATTTAGGAAGTGGCGTCATTTTCGCCATTTAAAATCTAACAGCCATCAAATAGGAAGTGATGTCAATTGCGTCATTTCCGTAAAAAATCGTTAACAATCAATTGCGTCATTTCCGTTACCGTAAAAAAAATTTCCTTACTAATTGATTTTACTTTAGTACCGCAATAGATGTTTTCACATCAAAATATCACCTGCCAGATTAATCTACACGAGCCCACTAGATGAAACAAAGGGGTATATATATATATATATTATGGTATATATATATATATATATATATATATACCATACTGTGCAACGGCGTCTCATATAGCATAAAAATAATAATAAATGCTAAAATGCTGTTACTTCCAATAGTTTTTTGATAGCTATCATCTCTATTTTCAGACTACCTTTTTTTTTTTTACCTGGGGTCGTCTACTCTATTGACCCCATATTTCTGTCTTTTTCCCTCCAGCCTTCAGTTTCTCCCCTCACTCCTTCT
This sequence comes from Mastigoproctus giganteus, assembly GCF_048544385.1. Taxonomy (NCBI): domain Eukaryota; kingdom Metazoa; phylum Arthropoda; class Arachnida; order Uropygi; family Thelyphonidae; genus Mastigoproctus; species Mastigoproctus giganteus. The sequence continues at coordinate 165,981,960 of NC_143582.1, read as the reverse complement.
AAACACCACAGCGTATGCTCCACACCAGGAGTGGCCAACTTAATTTGTGATGCGATCTACTTTTTTCCTTCAAAATGTGCCGCGATCTACCGTCTCAAAAATTTCATTGCACAAGGTGCACAAATCGAGGGATGACTGTATATTTAAAATTCGTCGTGATCGACCGAAATTAAATCCGTGATCGACTGGTTGGCCACCCCTGCTCTACACAATAAAAATTTGAATTTAAAATTTAACCGCTTAGCCCTGCACAACTCTTTCAGACTCCTAACCTCATTAACGTCCTACCCCCCCGAAAATTGCAATTTTTTTTTTTCATATAGGTCCTAGCCACTGAAATCTCAGGAAATTAGGTGGCAGGACCTGCCAGAGTACTTATGTAACATGTTTGTGTACCTGGTCTGCCTCCACGGGGCCGAGTGTGGGCAACGTTGGGCCTTAGCAGGGGTCCAGCGGCTAAATGGCGAGATGAACAACGGTACACAACACTACACGCCACAATATCCATTTACTTTTAAATCTCTGACCTTTACACTGTACTACAACACACAACAATGTATACCACGCGGAGACGGAGAAACCCCTGGTGCTGTTAGACCCTAAACACACTACACTTTACTACTTTTTTACATACAACAAATTAACTTCTCGTGCGTGAAGTTCGCATTGTCTTGTCACCCAATTCCCACAACGTTTCCGTCGATCAAAAACGGAACTTTGCATGAAAGAGAAATCCGGTATACTGCTCGTTGATTATTTTGCGAACAGGCAACTAAGGCTACGATACATCAATATATGTCTCGTCGCAAAAATTGTCTATATTGAGAAGGATAAGTCCTCAAATTTCCGGAAAGGGAAAACAAGAAATCAGGTTTCTATTTTCCCATTAGGAAGCATATTTCGTCAAAAAATCAAATTTAATTATTATTATTATCGTTGTTGTTGTTATTACAAATCCGTTCACTGAATTATATCCACCCTTTCAACAGACCGTTGGGCTAGGAGGGTGTCCAGGTAGTGTACACATAATTATACGTAGTATATATAGCATTACACAATCTTGAACACAAAAGGAAACATTGATTAAACTCACATAATTAATAAAAGCACGACATAACGTTGTCGTCTAGACAATTCGGATAAATAAATGAAAGTCTCAGCATACACGCATACTGTTTTTAACTCTGGACTGTCTATTTTACTAAATTACAGAGGGTCCAAAGATGTTATTCCGCACACAGAGGTTGCTGCTCACAAGTCACAACGGTAAAAGGGTTGGTGAGAAGGGCATCACACCCGGTATGGTTGAAATTTATGGAGGTCACTAAAAATTTGTTTGGTGTAGAGCTTGTATGTGGAGCGCTGCTAGCGAATATTGGGAAAAAAATTTGACAAGTGCTATGGTATTATCTGGGAACATTCGCTCCACGCATTAGATGGCGCTGTACTTGAAGTGAAGCTGCTGGCTGTTTTCTGTAAATACAGTAATGGCATTTGTGTCGTCGTCGTAAGAGCTGCGGATCAGATGCCTCCATAAGATAGGCAATGAGTTGGGTCAGGATATCTCTGGAAGTTATGATAAATTGTCATTGAAGTACATTGAAAGCAGTGCGGAGAAAGACTCTTAACGCACCTTGTCGCTTTGTTCGGCCACCTATCTAGTGTGCTATGCCAAGAAATCTCTGGACATATGAAGACGGTTTTGCAGATCTGATAACAGAAGCATAAAGAGCGACGAGGTACATGCATTTGACTGCATAAGATAATCTTAATCGCATTAAGATTTGCGATTCATTTTAATCTCCTGTCTGGTGGTCCAGAGAGCACAGTTAATTCTAACCTTAAATTGCCCGAAATAGAAAAATTAAAAACAGATGAAATAAAAATTTGTCTGTCTCTTTCTTATTTTATGCATTTGTTATACTGGAATCAGTGCGATCTAGGTTTCTACGCACAACAGTAAAATCACAGCACGGCACAGTTTGAATCATCACAAAAAACGTTAAAGGAGTTAACTCTTGTGAAATATATCAGTTATATCTGTGAATTACATCACTTCAATTACCGCACTAATTAAGTTCGGTTGAGTGTTTGGAAGTTGTATGAAAATGGCAATGCCACGAACAGGGTGCATACGGAAAGAAATGCGAAGTTTCTTCTGTTTCTGGGGGAAATATATAAAACCTATCGAAATTCTTCTCCAGTTGACCGACATTTATGAGGAGAATGCCACGGAACCCCGTATAAAAATAAACTCCACAAGATACTGCACACCACCAAAAAAGTTAACTTCTTTGATACACAAGCAGAAGTAGATACACAGAATTCAGGCCCTACCAACCATTAAAGACTGGGTTACATTACAGAAAAACAAACTTCTCTTATAAAGACCGTCTTCAGTGAAGGAATAGTGGTTTCGCCACGAGTCACTCGTTTGGAAGAGTATCAAATCGACCAATGAACACGTGTATAGACAATGGCACAATATGGAGTAAAATCCAATAGCAAAGGCATAAACAGTCTTCATTGAGACAGTCTGCATTGTGAGGGTGGCATAATCATTGAGACTGTTCAAGCTCCTGAACAATGTTGTAAAACAATACAATTATGTTGCTATATAGTATGCCAGTTTTAATTACACTCAAGCAATGAGTCTGGAACCCACAGTTTTTATTTATTTTTCTTCATTTAGAAAATTTTAGTTCTTATATGTTGACATATTTCTTGATACTTAAGGCATCTGACTCAAAATACTTTTTTTCGGGTTATTCTGCTTATTGTACACCTTTTAAATTTTTTAATATGATGTGCTAATGACACATAACTCCAGCAACGCAGTCATAGAGGAAGTGATAGTTTTTTACACTTTGTGTACTAAAAAAAAAAACAAAAAAAAAACATTAAATAGTGAAGTCTCACGACGTTTGACTTCACTCTTAAAAATTTCTGGAGATGCTAATTAATTAATTGTCAGTCTCCATCACATTTGAGGTCTGGAGTTCTTATACCGAGCCGAGATATTTGTAATATAAAGACAGCAAGCTATTTATAGTAATTTGTCCGAGTCGACTATCCTCTTTAAAAAAAATAATAATAAATAATAAAATTAAATTTCGTACATGCAACTTTAAAATTTCTCACGAGAAAACAGTGGTGGTACCACTTAACAAAAACACATCGAAAACTCCAAAAAAATCTCAGGAGTAATTAATTAAACAGGAAACCATTCATACGACTGCATTATTATCTAACTCTAGTCCAGACTACGTTACATAGTAGGTAAACGGCTTTGAATTTTTAATGTATTTACAATCACATGAAAGCGACGTTTTGTACCTCTTACCCGAAGAACTTTCTTTGTTCTGCTACGGAATGCCAAACAGGTTCGTTCCATACTCGCACAGTCATATAAATATAACTGTAGGCTAAGTCTTAAGCCATAATTCACTGCACTATAAGAATCAGAATAATCTAAAGGCCTTGTGAGACTTTCATAGTACGGGTACAAAGCATTTAAAAGGCAGTTTGCACAACTCAGTCATAAATTGTTTTTATTTTTATTATTTTTTTTTCGTTGTAAACTGAACCTTTTACTGTAGATGACCCTGCATATATCATATATCTTTCTGTTTTTAATTCTTTGTATTATAAACCAGTGTACATGTATGCACGATGACAACAGGGCTTTATGGCAGACGTTTGCATTGGTCCTATTAACGTTAATATGTAACTATTAATGTTATTATAAGGTTTGTTCTGAAATAGTGACATTCTGGAATAGAAGAATTCTTCATACTATGAGCGCTGGAATTCTGGAATTCTTCATAGATGGCACTGATGGTTAAAAGTTACAATGCTGAACTGAAAGTTATTATTTTGTTATGTTATAAATCTGCTGTTCGGCAGTGAATTATTTTATTCCCTGCTTTAATTTATATTTTAATTCTACAAATTGCTAATACACATATAAACAGCAAGTTAATAATTAAAGACCTATAAACTCAAAAAGTTTATCGTAAAGACTGTAAACAATAGCAGTAAAATAATTTCCTTTCATTCACAAAAAAAAAAAAAAAACAGCTTGCATCATTGATTGAATAAATGGTCTCCTTAAAAGTAAATTAACTCTGTCCAATCTTATCCTGTGAAGGAGCAGAAATTAAAAGGGCTCTTTATTTCGGTATCAGGTAGGTACCACTCCCTAGATGTCTCAAGTGGTTCAACTAAATACCTACTCAGAACTTATTAGTAATAAGACTGGGTAGATGGATGGATCTGCGGGGCCGGAACTCCTATACTCAAGCCACAACTGCTTCCATTGCACACTCCCTCCCTCCCCCGAAATTCTTTATTTGCGTGTGTACTCTATGCTTGGTTTACATATTGCTGTATGAAAAACACGAGCTTCCTGGAGAGGAAACCATGCACCGCTTGCAGTAACAGACTACTCTGCCACGAAGTGAAAATAGTCCATAAAAGGCACCCAAACTTTAACAGAGAACAGGAATAAAATCCAAACTATTTCCATTCAGAGAGAGAGAGAGAAGGCAGTGCAGTAATCCACTATCTGTAAGGGCGGAGAAACTAAATTTTTTTGAGTTAATGGATGAAGGTTTCCTTACAGATAAAGGGGTGTCATTGGTAATAAACAGCTCTTTTGTTTTAACGGTTAAGCTCCAAAGAGGGCTTCATACTTTAGGGATCACCTTTGTGCTCACTGTTATGTGTCACAATCGTGAAGGAAGATCTCAGATGATCTAAACATCTGATCACGGCATGTAAAAACGATGTTTGTGTAAATATCATGGCATACATACCTGTAGCTGAAGCTAAGTTCCGATCACTGAATGTCAAAAACGTTCAAAGCAACTCGAAGTTCACAGTAACGGCAGCTTTATTGGAACATGACATATCAGAAACAAAGTACTGTAACTTGTAAAAACAGCTGTGGTAACTCCATATGGAATGAGCAACGGACAATGATTTTAGTATGGCCCGAAAAACCACCCGATATACATATTTCGCACTTGTGATGCAATCATAAAATCAAGACATCGATGAGTTATTGCAGAATCAGTCGACACTCTTGTGAAAGTGCTAGTTCTGACTGCTTAATTATCACTGGATAGCATAGACGACCTGAAAAACGTCTTCCTAGGGCGTCCTAGACGTGCTTAGCAACAAAGGCCATATTGCTCCGGGGATATGCGGTGGTCATTCCCTAACCTTTCCGCATCCTCCTTATTTGGTGGCACGGGCTCAAACCCCAGTCTCATCAAGAAGCGTGTGCTACGCACTGCCGCTACTGCCCACCTGGCTACGGAGGCGCCTACCAACATATTAGCATTAGCATTAGTAGAGGCATTTGATGCAAGAAAGAAAACTTAGCTTATGCAGCATCAGCCAAAAAAAAAAAAAAAACCCACTTCCACTTCACCCCTCTGTTCGTTCAAAATACCTGTCCAGCTGAGCCTTAAACTTATTTAGGCTATCAACCTCCACTACAAGGGATGGAAGTCTGTTCCACCAACCAACCACCCGCTGGCTAAAGGCAAATTTCCGCACGTCTATCCTACATCTGTCTTTCCTCAATTTGAATTTATGCCCTCTCAGGTGATTCTTCTGAGCTAGAGGAAGAATCCCATCAGCATTGAGCATGCTCAAACCATTCAAGGCTTTATACACCTCAATCAAATCACCTCGCAGGTGCCTAGTCTCCAGACACTGTAATTTGCAAAATTTAAGCCTTTCTTCGTAAGTGCAACCCTTTGTTCCATTCACTAATTTTGTTGCCCTTCTCTGTACTCATTCCAGCAGCTCTACATCCTTCTTAAAATGAGGCCCCCAGACCTGTATACAGTACTCAAATCGTGGCCTGACCATTGCCTTATATAAGGGGATAATCACCTCCTTATCCCTGCTAGAAAAATTCCTGTATATCATTGACAAGACACTATGAGCTACTCTTGCAGACCGTCTGCACTGCTCAGAAAACTTCATATCTGCCTGCACAATTACCCCCAGGTCCTTTTCGTTCTCTACCACTGTCAGTGTAGTACCACAGAGTTGATACGTCACTCTGGGGTTGCTGCTTCCCATATGTTAATATCATTTGTCAATGTTAAACTTCATTTGCCACCTCTCAGCCCATCTGCTCAACCTTTACAGATCCTGTTGCAGTAGCACAGTGTCAGTAGTGTCCTTGACAACCCTGCCAACCTTTGTATCGTCTGCAAACTTGGACATTAAACTTGATATACCATCATCAATATCATTTATAAATACAAAAAACAATAATGGACCCAACACTGAGCCCTGAGGGACTCCACTAATAACATTAGTCCACGATGAGCAGTGTCCATTGATTACCACTCTCTGTCTTCTCCCCCTCAACCACCCCTTTATCCATAGCAGCAATTTGCCTCCAATGTCACACTGCTCCAATTTGTGTAGCAGTCTTCCATGTGCAACAGTATCAAAAGCCTTTATAAGGTCCAAGTATATAATATCAAAGCTATTCCCTGCATCCAGTTCTTTCGTGACTGCATCATAGTATCCAATCAAATTGGTCAGGCAAGACTTCCCCTTAACAAAACCATGCTGTGTCCGAGCTATAACTGAAGTCTTGTCTAAATGATCCTGCAGTGCTTCTTTAACCAGTGCCTCCATTAATTTTCCTGGAACAGAAGTTAATCTCACAGGTCTATAATTACTTGTGTCAGCCTTTGATCCTCCTTTGTGAATTGGGGTCACATTTGCACATTTCCAGTCTATGGGTACCTCCCCTGAGTCCAAGGAAGCTCTCATAATTATGGCTAAGGGTTTGCTTACTTCCTTTGCCGCCTCCTTTAATATAACTGGATAGATCCCATCCACCCCGGGTGCCTTTCTTGTGTTTATCTTCAACAGTTTCTCCTCCACTTTACTCCCAGTTATTTCAAGATTCTGTAGCTTACTACTAGAGTTGAATACACCTCTGGCATTCCCCTCGCTGAATAATTCCTCATGTGTGAATGTCGACAAAATATTCATTTAGTTTGTTAGCTACCTGAGCAGGATCATCAACAGTTGACCCATCAATATCAAGTGGACCAATCTGATTCATCCCCTTCCTTCTAGAGTTTACCTAAGTAAAGAACTCTTTGCTGTTTTTCTTTGCATCCCTTGCCAAGGGATGCAAAGAAATCTCGTAATCTGCCTTCGCCTGCCTAACCTCCTTTGTAACTTGGTTGCATATCAACTTGTATCTATCATAGGCTTCTGTGTCATGTGTTAATTTGTAAGTATCCCATGCATTTTCTTCTCTGCCATATGCCTCATTAGTTCATCTGACATCCATTTTGGCCTAAACCTTGAACAATATTTCTTAGTTGGTATGTAACGCCTAGTAGCTTCCAAGATAAATTCTTTGAATGCTTCCCATTTTGAATTTTCTGTTGGTAACATCATCAGTTGGTCCCACTGTATAGAGTTTAAATACTGTCTCAGTCCATCGTAGTCGGCTTTACGGAAGCAATAACCCTTCCCTTTACCCCTAATAGTAGTTACCTCTTTGAGTAAATCTCACTTCAGCACACTGTGATCACTGCCACCTAGTGGTTCATTTATCTGCAGATTCTTAATGCATGAAGAATCACTACTGATAATCAAATCCAGAGTATTACTCCCTCTAGTTGCCTCCCGAACATGCTGATGTAGAAAACAATCATCCAATAAATCCACAAAAGCCTTGCTTGTGTGTGAGTGACCAACAAATTCCAGTCAATATCTGGGAAATTAAAATCCCCCATTATAAGACTCTCTGATTTACTGGCCCACTCTATTTCCCTGTACAGTTTATTATTATACTCATCAGAGTCATTAGGCCTATAGCACACTCCTACTCTCAATTTTGATCTCCCAATGCTTATGCCACACCAAACTGACTCAACACTGCACTGTCCAGCGATGTCGATTGGCTTCACTTCCTTGGTTTTTATGTGTTTCTTAACTAATAGCATAACCCCTCCCCCCTTCCTATCCTGTCTATCCTTTCTGTAGACGTTGTACTCCCCAAATTGCAGTTCTGCATCCCTTATATTTGTGTGACACCACATCTCTGATATCCCAACAATATCTGCCTTTCATGTTTTGAGCAATACCTCAAATTCATCAAATTTATTTACTAAACTCCTAGGATTGGTGTACATGCAAGTATACCTGCACCTGTTTCTATTCTTAGCTACCCTAACACAACCCATGTGTTTACTTGTACCGCAATGGCTCCCAGCAGTCTCTGAAATATCATGCATCTTGTTTTTCAGGCTTCTGCTCATTCTAATAGAAGCAGTGCAAGAATCTCTTTCACCTCTGCCAGTGGCTACTGTCAATCTATTGGTCTTCGTCTTCCCCCAATCTAGCAGTTTTCCGACCCACCAACACTGCCTCGATAGCATCAGCAAATATTCTTGCACCCTTTCTATTTAAGTGTATCCCATCCCTGTAGAAGCAATCTCTCCTGTTAACAAGTACAGTCCAGGCTGAAAAAAATTCTACCCCTTGAGCCTTGCACAATCTTTCCAGGGCCGAATTGATCGACAAGGCTCTCATCATATACTCCCTCCTATCGTGTCTGGGCAGAATTGCAGACACTTTCAAATTCAACCCTAATTCTCGGCTTTTGTTCAACAGTGACCTGTACTTGTTAAGTAATTCTGCCGGTCTCCTACTGTTAATATTATTAGTGCCAACGTGTACAACTATATCACCTTTTGTGCCCTTAAAAGATGATATTCGCTCTACAACGTCATCAACCTTTGCCCCTGGCAAACATACCCTGGTCCTGTTCCACCTATCCTTTTTACAAAGCATGTTCCCCGTTTCCCTGACGTCACCAACAACTACTAGTTCCTTCGGGACCAGCGCATTCTGCCTTGGGGGTTTCTCTGTGTCACGTGATGCCCAAGTGCAAGCTCTGGCGTTGATGTGGGCAGCTGAGAGCTTGATAGGCCCCTCAATTTAGTTTCTTCGAGGGCATCCACCCTGTCCTTCAAGCTCTCATATAGGCCCACAAGAACGCTGAGTTGTTGCTTGATATCGATACACTCCTTGCATCGCGCACACACAAAGACATCCCCCATGGCAGTATCATGTCCCGTACCCGATTGCTCTGCAAACATCAAGCAAACAGTGCATTTTATAAGGCTGTGAGTCAGAGGACAACTGTCCCCCTCAGTTCTGCTCTGAGCCACAGCACTTCCATTAGCTTGAGCCTCTTGCTTTGCTGCTCTGGTCTGAGTCATGATTCTATTAATTTATTAATTAATTATGTTATGTTATTAATTATGTTAAATATAATTAATTACATTACGTTTGTAATCTAAGTCGTTATATGTATTTATTTAAAAATACAATTTAACTGCTAACGAAGTTCAACTAACGCTATCTAGTACGGTATATAACTATCGTATCACAAAGGCGGGAAAGTTACGACGGTGAATCTACGGACACTTAACCTTACCGATACTTTTATGCAATTACAAGGCCGAGTAAAGAATAAATACACCAAATTAATCAGAAAATCACAAAATAATGTTATACTACTAAATTTAAATCAAAAGTTTTAGAAAAACAATAATTTCAAATCAATAAATAAGAAAAATCCACTTAGCGGCTTTGAACACGACCGTCTCCTAGTAGCCTCGTCAGCAGCCTCCTACTGTTGTTGACCAGCTATTATTGACCAGCTATTGTTGACCAGCTATGCCTTAAGGGGTGAGCAGTGTCGTTTATCAGAATGAATTTGCCGTCACATGCACAGAAAAAGATCCTGGTTCGCGGGATCTCATCTTTCTACCTGCGTGCAGTCCGGGTCCCGTTGCTGACAATTAACAATCACAGACACTAATACCACCCACATATCAGAACATGGGTCCAGGTACAACTGGCAACCGGATTCTAGTTAGGTCTTAGTGTGGCGTGAAAGAAGAACTTTTTGTGAAGAGCTCCCTCGCGGTAATACAATGGGTATAATCGCCGTCCTTCCCCACACCGGGCAAAAAAAAAAAAAAAAGGGAAGTTCGATCCTGTCGATGACGTGAGGAATTTTTACAGGCCCCTTTCACAAAATGGCTGAGTTAGCTGGTCTCAGGTGAGGGTAGCATGGTTCTACCTCCCAAAACTCGAGTTTTTCTTCTAGCAAACAGGTATTCGACCACAGAACACACCCAATTTTTTAAGCATAATATATATATATAAGGATTTTCTGTTTGCTGGACGAAAAACCCGAATTTCCGTGGGAGAAAAATCCCCGCTACTCTCGCCTGAGACCAACTAACTGAAACAGGTCGTGAAAAAAGCCCATAAAAATTCTTACAGTGATTGACAGCATTAGAACTAAGGTCTTTTCCACCCGTTGTGAGAGCATAATGGCCTTTAGCTGCCGTTGCGCCGTAAAACATACAACAACCTGGTGTGGGGAGGACGGTGATCATACCACCTGTGCTACTCACGAGTGCAACGTCTTTTGCATAATTTTACTTAATTTATTAATGGGGTTTATGTTTACGTGCACTGTTATTTTGCCCTTCAGTAAATGAAAAAAATTCCAAAATAGAAAAACTATAAATACCTATAACGTTAGTACAATATACTTTGTAGTGATCGAGAAGTAAGCTGAATATTATAGCTAACAAAGTCAGTTAAAGTGACTAGATCCTTAGCAGTATACCAATGTGGGACATCGGGGGGGGGGGGGGTTTCAACCCCCTAGAAAAAATATACACATATTTTTTTTTTTTAAATGTATATATATAAAATATTCACATACAAATTCACATTTGTATTTATATATAGAAAATATTCATATAAATACAAATTAAATACTTCTTAATTACTTCTTTGAACTAAACTTATAAAATAAAATATCAAACTTCTTTAAAAATTATATATATATATTCGCTGTCTAATATTTGATTCCTATTTAATTCATTTAAGCAATCAAAAAACATATATATATATATATATGTCCAAATTGAATAAGTTATAGTGTAATGTAAGTACCTCCATAGTTTGAAAATCGATGTAGTCCCAGGCCAACCGTACATCCAGTATACATGAAAAAATACATGAAAAAATATAAAATATTAAGTTAGTTAACATATTAAGTTAGTTAACATAATGCCTTACATGGGAAACCCATTTTGCAAGAGACTTTGTTGAGGGCTAAACCCTTACAAAATAACCAACCCATGTCAGACTGAGCCATCGGTTTCTGTTATCATCTGCCTGTATGCCAAAACCAAAATTCCATAATAATGGATAATTCATCTAATTTAAAATTAGGTTATAATAAAGGACTATAAATCAGTATAAATCTAGCCGTCCAAAAAGGGGTATGTCTAACCATAATTTGTAAGAATACAGGCTGGATGATATTTGTATTCTTACAAATTATGGTTAGACATACCCCTTTTTGGACGGCTAGATTTATACTGATTTATAGTCTTTGCTATAACCTAATTTTAAATTAGATGAATTATCCATTATTATGGAATTTTGGTTTTGGCATACAGGCAGATGATAACAGAAATCGATGGCTCAGTCTAACATGGGTTGGTTATTTTGTAAGGGTTTAGCCCTCGACAAAGTCTCTTGCAAAATGGGTTTTCCATATAAGGCTTATTATGTTAACTAACTTAATATGTTAACTAACGTAATATTTTATATTTTTTAATGTATTTTTCATGTATACTGGATGTACGGTTGGCCTGGGGCTACATCGATTTTCAAACTATGGAGGTACTTACATTACACTATAACTTATTCAAATTGGAGATACCTAACGTCCGATGTAATGTTCTATCGTTTGATGGCATTAATCGGTTAGTTCTATATGTAACACTTAATAATTTTATATATTTTTTACAATTTCAACTCTGTAATATTTGGATTCTATATATATATATATATATATATATATATATATATATATATATATATATATATATATATATATATATATTTCTTTTTCCCCCACACAGAGAGGCTGAAATTCAGTATACGGTACCCCGTGTTACGCTACGTAACGAACAGAAGGTTGCGTGAAGGATGTGAACTGAGAAAAATAACTATAATTAGAAGGGAAAAAATCACTTATTAGAAGGGAAAAAATCACTTATTAGAAGGATCATGTTTTTAACCGATTTTCATTTTTGTTTAGTGAAAAAAGTTAGGTTTTTTTTTTTTTTTCTTTCAAATAATAATAAAAATACATACTTCTTTTAACAATAAAAACAAGAGCGATAGCCTAGTGGTCTGGCGCGCGGGTGCATAAGTACACGTGCCTTGAGTGACCGGGGTTCAAGCCCGTGATTGCTGAATACGGTGCTGTTTCTTGTATTCTGTCTATCTCGTAAACTCCTCTGACCGTTTGGTCGTCCCGGAGTATAAAACAAAAAATTTATTTAAATAATACAATTAAACATATTTTTTCCGATGAGTGAATTTTTCATAATGATTCTTCATTATTTGCTATTTATTCGTAAAATTCTTCACAAGAATTATTAAAATTGCATTTAACTTGTAGTATTGCTTTCAGCATTTCTACGGTCAGATGTGTTTTTTTTTTTTTTTTTTTTTTTTTTTTGACGTCCACAGCTTATTTACTAACGAAAAAGCTCTTTCCCTTGTACGACTGGTTCCCTTAATGACAAACATAATGCAACTGATTTGCATTATGTTTGTCATAAGTATGGAGGCTACATGTCCAATCCGGGGCATTTTCCGGGACAGTTTGCAATGCGGGGAAAACGACTGAAATCCGGGACTGTCCCACATAATCCGGGACGTCTGGTCACTTTAGTTATAATATTAACTGACTTTATTAGATGTAACATAGCACGATGGCAGTTGATTGAAGTTTATAATATGATAAGCCAACGTTGGAAAATAATTTTTAAGATGAAGAAGAATAAAAATATCAAAGCAACAAAGAGAAAGAGGCGAATCATTCATAATTTTGCGTTGGGGCTTAACTAGCCAAAGCAGAAAACGGTAAAGTAAATGTTATGACAAAAGCAAAACAAACGTTTCGCAAACAGTACCCTTTACGACCATGACATGCATTTAATAAACAAGAAACACACCATAAAAATAATGAGAGGCACTTAAAATTCCAATCCTCTCACTCATTCATTTAAACGTGAGGGAGAATTTTTCCAATTCAACCTAACATTTAAAGTCATGATTTTTCTAGATTAACAAAATCCACAGTATTTGTTGAAGAAAAATAACGACTTTCTTTGTTCCACCTAAAACAAAATTTATGCGCATTGGCTCATTCCAGATAATTTCATATTCGTTTTTCCCCCTTGTAATTTTGTTCTTACCCTGTGGCGAAAATACATCAAAAACTGGGTAGTTTCCTGCAGTGCCTGTGGTTTTATAAGCAGCAAATTACACGGCAAAGCGATGTTTAGCATATTGGATTATTTTAATTATTTGTTTGCTTCAGTTTAGAAAGAGGGGGAGGAATATATATATACACACACACTATGAAAAAATATAAGAATAAAAGAGAAGTACACAAATTGTACAAAATTTACCATTTAATATAATTTAGCCATATCGGGCGTAGATATTTTTATTTCTGGTTATTAATTCAATATAATACCTTTGCCATTTCTGTTTCTGCTTATTAGGATTCCCATAGGAACTTTCGTGTCATTCTCCGTTGAAAATTTTGATATTTCACACTATTTATAGAAGTCTGTTTTTCTAAATGTAACTTATTTTCACGGTTGCTACAGCTCCGTCCTTTTTTTATCCATCATTGCAGCTTTATTTCTTTTATACTATTTCTTTTAACATAATATCATCATTATCATCAGCCATTTTCAATCCACTGCAGGATGAAGGCCTCTCCAGCAACTTTCCAGTTCCTTTTGTTTTGTGCAATGGCCATCCATTTACTACCCACAAACTCATCTCCGTCATTGTCTTCCAGGTTTTCTTCTAGCTCCTCTTGGGTACCATTCTGTTATTCTCTTAGTCCATCTGTCATCATGTCTTCGAGCTATGGTCCTGCCCAAGACCATTTTAGTTCTTTAGTTTTGATAAGAATGTCCTTTACTTGAGTTTGCTGCCTAATCGATATGTTTCTCTTCTTATCTAACAGTCTGATTCCCAATATAATTCGTTCCATTCTTCGCTGTGTAGTTCTCAGCTTCTCTTCGATTCTTTTGGTGAGTGCTCAAGTTTCAATTCCACAAGTCATGGTAGGAAATATACATTGGTTCATTATTTTACGTTTCAGAAAAACTGGGATATTGCACTTCAGTATGTGATTATATTTCCTGAATGCTATACATTCAAAATTTATTCTTCACTTGACTTCCAGCCATTTATCATCATTACAGCTAATAACTTGTCCCAGATAAGTATATGACTCCACCTTTTCAATTACTGCTCCTTCAATCATTATGTCCCTTTCTGTGGTATACTTGTTCATCATTACTTTTGTTTTAACCATATTCATCTTTAGTCCAAAATCCTTACTAACTGTGCATAACTGATTAAGATTTTCCTCTAATTCTTTGGAATCGTGACTTATGACCACAATGTCATCTGCAAATCGTAAATGGTTTAGGTTCTCTCCATTCACATTGACTCCTTTCTGCGACCAGTCTAATCTTCTGAAAGCTTCCTCAAGGGCAGCAGTAAACTGCTTCGGAGATGTGTCTCCTTGTCGAACTCCTTTCTCGATTTTAAATGTCCTATTGCCTTTGTCTAGTCTAATAAAGGAGGTAGTGTTCTCATATATTTTCTTCAAAATCATAATATATGGGATATCTATGCCTTGTCTTTCCAGTGCCCGAAACCTGAAGAGGTAGAACATGCACTGAAGAAAATGAAGAATCAAAAAGCCCAGATGAAGATGAAGTTACTGTAGAGTTTTTAAAATTAGGAGGAAGAGACATAGCACAGAAAATGGCAAGACCCTGTCCAATCAAACCATTGTGACCACCCCACCCGAAGGAGACTCGACAAAGGTTTTAACAATAGGTCGCATCTCCGTCTGGTACCACATGTATCGCGGTAAGAACCGATAAATGTGATAGTGCAGGTTCGTGAATGAGGTCCATACGAAGTACATAAGTTACCACAAGGGCAATTCTCGTGATCTGACGGATTTAAAAAAAAAAAAAACAATGATTGTCGTGTAGCGGTTGAAGAGTGGACGTATTACAGAAAATGCGAATCTTGGATCTGTTCGCGGAGTACTGCAGTTTACATGTTTCAAGAATAACATTCGTTATATAATGCAAGGAAGCCACAGGTTTTTGCTGCACATAACAAAAAAAAAAAAAAAAAAAGTAGATAAGAAAATACAAATTATACGCTTCCCCTCCTCACACAAGTACCTATCCAGTTGACCTTTGAATTTATTCAAACTGTCGTGTCAACTACCTGTGAGGGCAACTTGTTCCAGCTATCAATGACTAGCTGGCTAAAAGAAAACTTCCTACAATCTAATCTAAACCTCAAGCCCTGTAATCTGAATTTATGATCCCTAGTTCTGTAATTCTTTCGAACACTGAGAATTCCACCTTCATTCAATTTACTAATCCCTCTCAGAGCTTTATAAACCTCACTCAGGTCACCTCTGATGTGCCGAGTTGCCAAGCTCTGTAGCCCACATAACCACTCTTTCCTAATACGGTCATCCTTCTGTCGATTTCACCATTCGAGATGCCCCTCTGTGGATCCTTTCAAGAAGCTCGATGTCTTTTTTTTCAGATATGGTTTTCATACTTGACCACAGTATTCCAAATGTAATTTTACAATTGCCTTATATAGTGGGATTATGATCTCCCTATTTCTACAGGATCGAGTTCGATAAATCATCGATAGGACAACATGGGCTTTTCTGGCTGCCAGTTTACATTGTCCAGAAAACTTCATATCTGCCCTTATTGTAACTTCTTGATCCCTTCCTCCTCCACGGTTTTTAACGCAACCCCACCAAGTGTATAATTTATTTGTGGGTTGCTATTCCCCAAGTGTAAGACCTTGCATTTAGCTTGCATTAAAACATAGTTTCCACTTTTCTGACCATCTCTGAAGTCTGTTCAAGAATGTACGGATAACGAACAGAGCAGCAATCGTCAGGGCACTAGTGGCAGCCCACGTCGCAAAATAACAGAGTTTTATTCATAAATAACTCGTGATTTATAGCTCATAATTTAAAATATATTTTTATTAAATGAATGTAAGTTCTGAACAGTTATAGCATAAATACAAAGACTTGAATATCAAAACTGTCTATTTGGCTCAGATTTCATATAATTTCATTCTGCATTACTTAATTCGAAGTTTATAATGTAAGCGGAAATATCGTGACAGTGAAAGTTGGTATTTACCTATTAGTGACTTCGTTGATTGAAATTCAGTTTTTCCCTTTAATAAAAAAAGTACTTCATATATTAACATCTTATTTTCTTTAGCAGATATTTTGTAATTGTAAATGCCGAAACCGTATTGTCTTAGTATTCCTTAGCCCAGACGAGCCTTTTAAGTAACGCCTACTATTTCCGCCATTTTAATTTCTTGCTGCAGCTTGTTCTATTTTTTTTTTTTTTCTTCATTTAATCATATATATTTCGTTTTCTTGGAAATAGTTAGGAAACATGTAGGACAGTGAGCACCGGTTGAAGAAACGGTGATCGATACACGCTTATATCAGAGTAACTGAACGCAGATTACATGCAAATTCCTCATACAAGAGCACGCAACGGATACACACACATGGTGTGTATACAGACATATATTTGAACCGACCAAACTGCTGCTTCGACAGTTATGACGTATTACAATAATAATGCAAAACAAAATGGAAGTACAAATACTGATATCGACAAGTAAAACAAATGGATCTCTTGCTGCACTAAGCGAATTCTGGGAACAAAAAAGCGCTTTTGAATTTGGGTTTTTTTTTTTTTTTTTTTTTTTTTTCAAAGTTATTCTCTTACTAGAAGTACACAAATTTGCTCAATTAAATAAATAATAGAATATTTTTTTTATAAAAAATATGAAATCGATTCTCCTATTCATGAATTTTAATTGTTTTAGGATCAAAGAGGCGCATTTAAAAAGTTCAAAGAATAATGGAGCGGCAGGTAGGACACGTGACAGTGTGTGTGTGGGGGGGATTACTCTGAGTTAGCGTAATGGCTACTATTGCGGCGGATACAAAAGGCATTTGATATTACATGTATTCTTATACCTAGGGAGATATAATCGTTTTTTTGGATCATTATAAAATGGAACGTCGTATACATCTGCAGAAAAAATCAAGCAATACATTACTATTTATTGTACTAACTGCTAATTATTAAATACAGAAGATAAATGATAGATCTAAAATTAATACATAACGTTATTGAAACAACTGCACCAATTCTTCCTATCTAATATATCACTCAATCAATACGTCTATTTGTTTTTCAATAAAATTGAAGCTGTTTTATTTAATGTTTCTAATTGAACGGGGTAAGTTCGGCCGATATTTTATCGGCATGATTTAGTAGCTGCTTCTTAAAAATTAAAAGGTTGTGTAAAATTTTATTGCTATTCTATGTGATTCAAGGTTTTGTTAATTTTATTATAACGCGAATAAAATTATTTTAATCTGTTGTGCAGATATACAAATATCATTATAAACTTTTTCAGATTTTGCTTTAATGGCAAAGTGTAATACCACGGTTTGCCGTTTTTTATTTAATTATTTATTACACAATGTAATATATGATAAATAAAACAAAAACACGAAATTAAGCGAGACCAGGAAAGGGAAGAAAATGCATTCCTCTTAGAAGCTCAAAATTCCGATAGAGATATACGTTTCCTCACCCTATTAATAAAATTCGTGGAAACTTTGAGTTCCCCAGTACTGAGGAGAATTACACTTGTGTAATATTTCTAAAGGTCAAAGAGATCGCCAAGTCTAGGAAACTACATCCGATCTCAATCGATTAGTATATATGCAAATATTTTTTCACTTTTTTTTTTATATATATATAAAATTTTTCTCTTACTAGAAAGAAGTACACAACTTTGTAACAGATTCTAGTAAGAGATTCCTTTTCTACTTCTGCCCTTGTTCATTTATTCGTTTCTTCGCTTTTTCCCATATTACCTCTACATTACTTATTATATATATATATATATACACGAGATGTGACAATGAAGCCCGAGACTCCTGCTGTTGCAGTCATCGATGAGTTTGAAAATAAATGTAAGTGGTATGTTTTAGTCCAAACTTCCTCCAACAGAAAGTGGTACAGAGATTGCCCAGCATGCTAACGGGTTGAAACTAAGAAGTTTCGTCAGTAGTGTTAACGTTCTATGTCATGATTTTGCAATGGAGTAACGAAGGAATATCAATACATTTAACGAATAACATTTCAACGCATGAAAGTTAAAAACTGTTTATGTACTTCGTTCCTCCTACTCAGCCTCATAGATGACCAAAAGCAAGAAGGGTGTCATCAATGCGAAGGCTTTATTCAGACTTGTCAAGACCATCCTAATTTTCAAGACTGTAATCACTGAAGTGTTGGGTGTTTCAATATGACCCAGAGACGAACGAAGCGTCAGAGAATGCAGAGAACTTAAAAATAATCATCAAGACCCAAAACGTTTCGTTTTGGGTCTTGATGATTATTTTTAAGGAATATTTACAGAATTCAAGGATCATGCTGATCATGTTTTTCTACAAACGGGGTATGTTTTACAAGAAATTTGCATCTGAAGGGAAGAGAGAGTCAATGCTGCGTTCTACGTACAGGTGCTTCAAGCTTAAAAGACTATTGAAACGCATTTTCCAGCAATTATGAGAGAAACGCAGCTGGTTCTTGTTGCACGAAAATTTCCTCGCCCATTCCATACTTGTTGTGAAGACATTTCTAACGAAACAAGGCACTGTACAGATCAACCCTGCTTTCTCGATATAATACCAGGGGATTTCTTCCTCTTTCCCAAGGTGAAAACTACCCTCAAAGGAAAAAGATTTCAGGATATTGTAGTTTTAAATGTTTTTCACCAATCTTATGTAGAAATAAAACACAACGAAAACGAAAACTGGAATCTTGATAACTATGTATTTATAATAAATTATATTTGCCTGTATTTACAATAAATTATATTTAACTTTACAACTAAAATATATGAAATATACATATAAAATATACTGGGTTAAGAACAATAAAACACATTAAAATATACTAAATTAAAAGCGATAAAACCATAGCTTACGAAGGCTCCTGCCTTCTTCTTCAGCGGTATTTTCTTTGTTCTGCGGAGCGTCTTTAAATACCAGCAGGTTCACGGTACTCATCACGTGTTCCGTTCTCTTGTGGTATGGAACCCGAAGTGGCTCGGGAGTGGGTCATATGGAACCGTTTATCCATTCTGAGGATAGTAGCCTCAAAGAGGGGATGGACCCGCGTTCCTCTATCTCTATTAATGTTCACTGCGGACCAGATCCGCAAACTCTCGAGCTACTTGCGGTCCCAGAACTTATGCGCCCGATCGGTGATGATAGCATCGTCCGGGTTGATCTGGTGCTGCTTCCCCCAAAAATGGTCGGCCACGGCGGACTTACCATACTCCACATTTCTTATTGCCTTATTGTGTTACCCAGACGATCTTTGAGACAGCGTTTTGTTTCATCTACATAAAACTCCCTACAATCTGGGCATCTAATACTATATACGACCCCACTTGCATTCTCTTTTTGAATGGGGTCCTTTACTTGTAACACGATTGTGTGCAGCCTCCGCCCTGGAAGCTGCACACAACGCGTCTGATAATTTCTTAGTATTCTAGTTATATGATCGGTTAGACCCGAATAGTAGGGAATATATGCAGTGGATACTGGCGTAAAAGATTCGCCTCTCCTCTGATTTCCTTTAATATCTTTTTCTATAATCCTCTGGGGGTAGCCACATTTTGTAAGATCCGTGGTGACGCGTTCATACTCTACATTTCTATCCTCGGAGGTACTACAGTGTGATTTTGCCCTGTCAACTAATGTTCTAACCACACTGTTCCTATGATGGCTGGCTGAGCTGAATTGTAGTGCGAATATTGACCTTTACACATCGTTTTCCTATAGACCTTAGTCTTTAGTTGTCGGTCTTTCCTACAGACCAACACATCTAGAAACGACAAAACTCCTCCTTCTTCTACCTCCGAGGTAAATTGTATGAATGGGGAGAAGCCATTTAAAATATTCAACACCTGATCTTCACTCCCCTTTCGAATAATTGAAAACGTATCATCTATGTATCTTTTCCACGGGCGCATAGGGAGAACACCAACATTAAATATTCTAGCCTCGAACTCCTCCATAGCTAAATTAGCTATAATTACGCTAATGGGGGAGCCCATGGCTGTACCTTTAACCTGCTTATACATAGTATTATCAAACACCATAGTGGTGCTTGAGAGGCATAATTCTATACCTTTCTCAATATCCTCTAAATTTAATTGTGTTCTAGTATGTAGAGTGGTATCTCTCCGTAAGGCCATGTGTGCACAATGCACCCCATGGTCAATCGGAATACATGTAAATAGAGATGTCACGTCGAAAGATATCATAATTTCATTCTCTTTTATGCGTTGGCCTCTTACAATATGCACAAAGTCTTTGCTATCCTTAATACTAAATTCAGAAAGTCCTACTAATGGAGATAATAATTTGGCTAAGAAACCAGATAGTGCATATGTGGGACTGCATATAAATGAGACTATGGGTCTAAGTGGTACACCCATTTTATGAATTTTGGGCAAGCCATAAAATCTTGGTATTTTGCTCCCTGTAGCATGCAGTACCCAATATTGTTCTTTGGAAATTTTGCTAGACTTAAGCTAACTCTGTACCATTCTATTCACTTGCCATTCCAAGTTAAGCAGTGGACTTTTCTGAATAACCTTATAGGTTGTTTGATCATTCAATAAATCCAACGCCTTATTTAGATATGCTTCGTTATCAAGAACCACCATTGCCCTACCTTTGTCCACGGGTAAGACCACAATGCTATCATCTTGCATTGTGGATAGGAAGGTAGAGTATGAACGCGTCACCACGGATCTTACAAAATGTGGCTACCCCCAGAGGATTATAGAAAAATATATTAAAGGAAATCAGAGGAGAGGCGAATCTTTTACGTCAGTATCCACTGCATATATTCCCTACTATCCGGGTCTAACCGATCATATAACTAGAATACTAAGTAATTATCAGAAGCGTTGTGTGCAGCTTCCAGGGCGGAGGCTGCACACAATCGTGTCACAAGTAAAGGACCCCATTCAAAAAGAGAATGCAAGTAGGGTCGTATATAGTATTAGATGCCCAGATTGTAGGGAGTTTTATGTAGAGGAAACAAAACGCTGTCTCAAAGATCGTCTGGATAACACAATAAGGCAATAAGAAATGCGGAGTATGGTAAGTCCGCCGTGACCGAGCATTTTTGGGAGAAACAGCACCAGATCACCCCGGACCGCAAGTGGCTCGAGAGTTTGCAGATCCGTTCCACAGTGAACATTAATAGAGATAGAGGAACGTGGATCCATCCCCTCTTTGAGGCTACTATCCTCAGAAGGGATGAACGGTTCCATATGACCCACTCCCGAGCCACTTCGGGTTCCATACCACAAGAGAACGGAACACGTGATGAGTACCGAACCTGCTGGTATTTAAAGACGCACCGCAGAACAAAGAAAATACCACTGAAGAAGAAGGCAGGAGCTTTCGAAAGTCATGGTTTTTATCGCTTTTAATTTAGTATATTTTAATGTGTTTTATTGTTCTTAACCCAGTATATTTTAATGTCTATTTTATATGTATATTTCATATATTTTAGTTGTAAAGTTAATACAATTTATTGTAAATACAGGCAAATATAATTTATTATAAATACATAGTTATCAAGATTCCAGTTTTCGTTTTCGTTGTGTTTTATTTCTACATAAGGTTGGTGAAAAACATTTAAAACTACAATATGAATATACCCAACCTCAGAGGCCTGTTTGAAGAAGATTTCAGGATGTTGAGGATATAAAGTAGCCGAGTGGCCAGGAGAGCGAATGCAGCAGCACACGCTCTTTGAGTGGACCGGGGGTTCAAGCCCGTGACTACTAAATGCGATCATTTGTATCGATTCATTTATTGTAAATTCCACTGACCTGGTGGTCGCGAGTATAAACAACATATATATATATATATATATATATATATATAACCGCCGAACTGAGCATCATCTCTTTGGACGTCTTCGCTGATTCTTTTCAGAAACTTTTAAATTGATGCAATAAGTGTATTCAATCAGGTGGTGATTACTTTGAATAAAACCATTTTTGAGCAACTTCACTTTATTATTTTTATTGCACCAGTCCGGGAACTTTATTGCCACACTTTGTTTTCAGATCATGAAAAATAGCTTCTGAGAGAAGCTGTTTTTTACTGAGTGAAGGGCATCACATGGGTTATTTAATTCTTAAATTATGTTAAAAAATAGGTGAAATAAAGAAAACAATTCTCCAACCATACACATTCAAAACTATACATTAATTTTCTATTTGCTGAGGATGTTTCTGAACCCACTTGGAAATGTTGCCTGGTGAAAAGAGTGATCAACTGGATTTAAGGATCCGATAATAAAAATGAAAAGAATCCCGAAGTTGGTTCAGAAACTTCTTCAGCAGCACACAGCAAATTAAATTAGCGTATGGAAGGTGCTGGGTGTGAGAAACGTTTTTTCCTGTATATTACAGATCAATAAACTAATTAGTCTCTTAACTTCGTATGGAGTGCAGCGTTTTTCACTTTTTAATATAATGTAAGTTCTCAATTTCACCAGAAGGAACATTCTTTAAAAAATTAAGAAAAGCCGTCAGTATATTTTTAAGCCTCTCTCTCTGCTATTTTCAACTCTAAGTACAAATCAACCTTGCTTTTAAAGAAGTAAAGTCAACTTCAGTGAACGTAAGATGTAGAAATAGTTCAATTAGTAATAATGATCCCTGCTTGCACACATCTCTGGCAAAACATGAAACATCCATTATTATCTTAGCATTTGGCAATCTTCGGTGAGATGTCACGTTGCTTGTACAAGGATAACATACCAGGTAGCAGCTAACTTGCTGATCACTCCACTATTAGTTGTTTCTCTCGTCTATTTGCAAACGATTTACTGATGCAGAAATTGCTTTCAGCAACGCCTTATTGACGTTTAGACAACGTTACAGAACAACTAAATGTAATTACTTCAATATTTGAGCTTTCCGTTATTTCAGAGGTGAATAAATTCATCTAGTATCTTCTGAACTACAATTAAAGGAGTGGCTAACCATTTCTCAGCATGTCACATATTAAGTTAGTGTGCGCCGGGTACCTGCCACTACCAAACTTTTTTATTATCTTTTTTTTTTTTTTTTTTTAAATTTAAATGAATTTTCTGCTAAGCGCTTGTAATTAAAACTCAAAACAATTTTTACGTTTATAAAATAAATTTAAGATATGTTAACGAACTGCAACACCTTCACAGACAAAAATCCAGCAACCATTGCTCACCTGTCATGAACAAACACTCTTGGGCTAATCGCTGCTACCCGTTCTGTTTCATCTCCTCAATTGACAGCTAATCAGAACCCCCATTTCTCCAGGTCACCCTTTCAAATTAAGAGTCACCCTGCCAATATCAAGGAAAAGTATCAGATTAGGATTGGTACCCCCAAGTCCTCTATTCTGAGATCAATGAGCAAGCCTCCCACCTCCCAGCACAGAAGCCTTTTTATTTCCCGACTGGGGCCACTGACAACTGCTGAGGATATTGAGGCAGCAATGAGTAAAGAACTGCATACCAAAGTATCCGCAAAATTACTCAAGAAAACGCCAAATTACTCGTCCTTTAGAGTAGTTTGCAAAAGTCAGGCATTCAGATCTGTTGCATCCACATCTTTGTGGCCAGTTGGCACTCTAATCAGGCCTTTTTATGAATCGAAAGACCCAAAACCATCCATTTGAACTTCATCTTGTGAGCAAGACCGTAGGATGACACGGCTCCCCCTTGCATGACTAACTAATTGCGGAAATTCACTAGTGTCTCTCGACTGTCGAAAACCACTGCACCACATGTCCAGCTCCAATCACTTTCTTGCCCCAGCTACTGCTTATAAACATACTGATGTGACACCACATAACCCTGCTTTTCAATCACTTTCAATTAACAGTATAATTTCCACTAGGCCTGTTGAGGTGTTCAAACCATCAAAAAATAGATAGCACTTATAAAAATTCCCTTTCAACTCACCCTTACAGTTTTTTACCAAAATGTCCGAAGCCTCTGCATCACATCTAGCAACTCCTTATTTTATGAAGCAATACTCGTCATTGTGAAGTTTAAGCCTGTTTAATCGATTTAGCGACAATCTACATACCCCCTAACTCCAGATATTGCAACAGTTGACGATGCTACCGGCTGGATAATGAGTAAGTTACACCCTTCTGCTACTCACATTCTCTGCGGCGATTTTAATCTTCCATCCCATCTCAGCCCTCTCCTTCAGCGACTAATGAACAATCTCTGTCCATTAAAGTTTACGATTATCAATGAGGAGCCAACGAGAGGCACCAGTCGCCTCGACTTGATTCTATGTTCTGGAATTTGCAGAGTCGACATTCCACTAGAAACGTCCTTCAAATCAGATCACGACCAAATTGCATTACTTTTTGTTCTGCCCAGCTTCAATTGCCATAATACTGTAAAAAAGAAACTCATATTTTCTCCGACTTTTTTGGATCCCAAAAAGTGCCTCGGGGCAGAGCAGTCTATTCCATGGTATGTGCTTGATGGATGTGACCCAATCCTCGCAGTTGATCTAATCACAAAATGGATAAATACAGTCACGCTCTATGCGTCAGCCAAAACCGTACACATTTCTCCAAGGACTAGAGCTTGGTGGACCAAAGATCTAGCGCGTAGTTTCCACAACAAGCAGTACCTTCACAAGCAGTGGAAAATCTCTGGCACAACCCAAGATCGAATCCTATACTCCAGAGCAAGAGCTATTTTCAACAGACTCAAGGCATCAGCAATAAAGAGATACACCGATGCTACCTTGTCCAAAGGAAAAGCGCCATACTCATCCAGACACAGTCTCATTAATTCAAATCTTGATCTAGATAACTGGATGGACTACATTTCAAGATTCAAAGCCAATTCCGCTTCTGGTGAAATTCCTCTCAAAAACTCTCAATTTGCTCCTACTGATGATCTTTCCATAATTTCCATCACAAGACAGCAACTAATATATGCTATTAACTCCCTGCCTCCATCTAGAACCGCAGGCCGGGATAACATACCTAATTCCATAATTAAGTGCCTTAGCCCCTACATCCTAGATGCATTGCTCTCAATCTACAACTCTGTTCTTTCCACACGAGTTTTCCCTGCTCAATGGAATGAATACTCTGTGAGTCCACTGCCTAAGGTTAAAGCGCCAACAAGCCTAAAAGATTTCAGACCAATCTCAACTTCTTCCACCCTCCTCAAACTTCTTGAAAAGATACTCCTTCCAGCATTACACAAACAGCTGATGCCACAGAAGCCGAAACAGTTCCATTTCGCAGTCGTAAATAGATCCCCCAGAACAAACCTCATGGCCGCACAGACATCAATTCTTCAATCTTTCGAAACTAAATCCGAATTAGCTATTGTGTACGCCGATATTGAAGCTGCTTTTGACAGCCTAGACGTCACAGCCCTTCTCAGTCTTCTGCAATTCTTCTTGAGGATTAATGGAGGCCTACTAGCTTTCTTCACCGCCTTATTGAGGAATAGAAGTGTCCACCTCACAATGAAGAAGACCCACTTTACAAGAAAAATCATTGCAGGAGTCCCACAAGGTGGCGTCCTGTCTGGCCTTCTTTTCTCAGCCATTCTAATTCCTTTCATGAGTCCCCGTGATGATGCTCTAATAGATGCCGACGATATAAAGTTTCTTACCTTAATCCCACCGTCTGCAAACCCAATGGCAATTACGTCTTCAATCACAGAGAACTTGACCGCTCTTTCAACTTACTCGAAGATGTTTGGGTTAAAACTTAACCCATAAAAATCCGCAATAATGATTTACTCATTGAAACAACAACCAACAGTAATTCAACCATCCGTTTTGGGTACTCTCATCCCAGTGGTTACATACCATAAGGATCTCAGTGTCTATTTTGATCCGAAGCTGAAATTTAATGTTCACACAGAATACCTCCGGTTGCGATTTAACACCCTACGCTGGAGAGCGAAACAACACTTACTTCATTCCAACGATACCACAACCACTATCAGATATCTTCAAACCACTGTTTATCCAGTTATTTTATACGTTGCTGAAATTTGGGCATCTGCATCGCCCTCACTTCAAAAAACGGTGTTTTCGTGTGAATACTGGACCCTGAAATAGGCCACAAATAAGCATCGCCGACCCTCTCAATTGAGAACAAATAACATGGCTGAGCAGCTAAATGTAGCCAGGCTCCCGAGATTAATTGACAGCAGGCATTTAATGACTACATTAAAAATGTACACAGGAATGATAAACGCTCCAAACATCTGGGATTTCTGTCAGTGGCACAATCCTCTGCCATCCTTGAGGTCAGATCCCACACTAATCCTCAAATACAACTGGTTGAAACTGTGTAATCGTTTTCTACCTGCCCAGGCACTCCCCAAAATTCAGGCACTGCTCCGTCTTGGAGTCAACCTACAGAAAATGGCTACTGACTACAAATACCGTCACATGCTCCTCGAGTGGATTACATCTATGGAACTGGGATAAATTCCTCCACACGACGTTCATTCAGTTCCTCTTTATATTTTCCTGTTATTATAATTTCATTTTTACATGTTTAATTTTGTGTAACTCGTATTTCCCATTAACTGTAATTTTTGCCAATTAATCACATATATAATGTAAAACTCCTGGCCATGTCGCCGTGATGAGAATTATTGTTACTAGTACATGTACCGTACTTAGCAGCAATAAAGAAGTTATTTAAATATTCATCATTACAAATCGATGTCATGAGGAGCTCGCTAACGGCCCCTACTTACCGGCGCTAAATTAACATTAAAGGCGGCAAATACGTCCCGTAAGTTCCAGTCAGGTTGAAACGCATGGGTCATAATTTCTGGCAATAAAAGTGGAATTTTAACAATATATGTTTAGCTTCATTTCTGATTGGTCAATAATTTTTTACGTAATTTTTTTCACAATGGAAGGCGCACCATTAACAAGAGCTGAGTGTGCAGTGGGACTGGCCATCCCTGAATTAAGAAATTAAAGATGATGATGTACACTTTATGTTCGTGAAGTATATTTCAATATCTTTCGAAATATTTATTTTAAAACATCTCTCAGCAGTCATTACAACATGATTTTTTTCTACATGCATTTATTTATACACTCTTTCACACTTCTAGGAATGAATTAGGAATCAATATATTGTCCAACCAATCCCCAAAACACAAGGAGCGACCTCAGTTTCAAAATTCAGGCCAATAATGAACGCCTCATGTCTCCTCAAAGTCATGGAGAAGTGTCTTCTTCCCATTCTAACCAACCAGATGTGAATCACCATACATTCACTATGACTTGAAACGCAGGTCCACCATTGCCAACCTACTGCAAACCACCAACACCATTCTGGAGGCTCTACAAGATAGGGCTGAGATGGCAATTGTTTATCTGGATATTCAGTCTGCATTCGACAGCACAGATATCCAGCCCCTCCTGCAACTTTGTGAGGATGGATACCAGATAAAAGGCAATATACTGGAATTCTTTAAGTCGCTACTTACGACCAGGGTCCTTCACTTAACTGTGAATAAAAAATCTCACACAAGGAAAGTTTGTGTAGGTGTACCCCAGGGTAGAGTTCTTTCAGGGCTCCTCTTTACTGCCATCCACCCATTCCTGTCCCAGCAAACAGAATTTATCAGTTATGCAGACGACTTGAAGCTGCTCTATCGGATACACGGGACCGCTCGACCTGATTCTGTTTCTGAAACCATTATCAACAGCCTTAAGAATCTGATTACATACTTGGCACAGTTTTCTCTTAAGATAAATCCAAAAAAATCTTCACAAATGGTGTTTTCACTCAAATCAAACCCAACGCAACTAAACCTGGAAATCCACGGAACCCCCATCACCCCAGTCATCAAGCACAAAGTTCTCGGCGTTATATTCGACCCTAAATCAGTTTCAAACACCATGTTGGAGACATTCACAACAAGGTCTGCAGATCAAGATGGCTTGCCAAACAACACCGCCTTCATGTCACAGAGCCTGAGTACACGCTCCAATACATATACCGGTTTCTGCAGCCAGTCATCACCTACAGTTCAGAAATCTGGGCGTCGGAAACGAAAACTACGCTAAAAACCATTGCATCCGATGAGTACTGGCTTCTTCGGTGGGTCCTCTTTAAGCATAATCTGCCACCACTCACACATATTTCAGATATCACCCAACTTCTAAATTAAGAAAAGTCTCCAAACGGATATTCGCCCTCCGCTTGCTTGTGTCAATTAAAATGATAGCAGGTGAAGTCAATACGCCAAATTTCTGGCAGATGTGCAATTGGAGGTTCCCCCCGAAACCCTTAAGGGCCCTCCCCTCTCTGCAGTCTGTGGCGTGGAGGCTCAGGATAGGAAATAGACTCCTGCCCATGGAGATGCTCCCAGGAGATAGATGTGGCCTACAAAAAGTTCATACACAACAAATTGTACAGAAGACGTATCATCAGGGACCAGCTCTCGTCTTCAATCGAGTGACTGCCATCGTCTTTTCATCGCTTTTCATGTGTCTTCATTTCACATGTTAATATTAATTTTATATGTAAAATATGTAATTATAGGTTTTATGTCCTAATATGTTTTATGTAATTTTTCTTGTATTAGTTATTTAATGTTAAACCCCTAGCATTGTCGCTGTTGTGGGTATTATTGCATCAGGCAATCATGTATCCGATCAATGCCTGCAATAAAGATATTAATAATTTATACAGTTGTAATAACAATGGTTTAGTAATATTATTTCATGAAAATAGTATTGCTTTAACGTTTTCCATTCACATTTTTGAACTGCCTCCTGTATGCTTAGCTATTGAACAATCCATAGACAACTGCCAGTCAATGAAATGTAAAGCAAACATTTGTAAAGCTTGATTTTTTTTTTTTTTTTTTTTTTTTTTGATTTGGTAGTTGTTGGCGCATCGGCTTCTGTGGCCATATTGCACCTCCCAAGGTTTTTGCAGTACTTTGATCCAAGCCCGAGGCGGGAATCGAACCCGCGACCTTTGGGTTGCCGGGCAGGTACTTTACCCACTCGGCTAGCCCGGTCGGCCATTTGTAAAGCATCACTTTTTTTATGCACACCAAGAAATCATTTCCCTTCTCTAAATTAATTCGGTATCCGTCTATTATCATTCCGCCAGTAGTTACGACATTACCATTCTAGTGTCGCAACTTTCGTTCTAAGTAAATATAAGCTTGCATAAATATTCATACATTTACACAGTTTAGGTTATGTTAGACTTACTTGTAACTTACATTGACGGGAGAATAATAGACGAGTACCGAAGCCTTCGCCCCCGTAACGCCATCTGCGCACACACAAATAGAGAAAACGCTTTCATTACTATTATGATTATTTTTTTAATTAGAAGGAAATTCATATTTCAAGAATTAATTAATTCATATTTAAAGAATAGAATTTCCTTCTAATTAAATATGAATATGAAATTTTCTAAGACTAAAGACAATGCTTCCATATTATCTCGGGATCAACCATAAGGAACTTTTTGTCAGGTATTTCCCAAGGTTTCTGTCACAAATCGGCAGAATAAGATTATTTATGCAGAGCGCAAATGTGTACATAAAAAGATGGAGGTGGACAGAAGAAAAACATTAAAACTAAGCAATATAATATTTATCTGCCCATTACTGTTCGAGAAAGTCATTAATAAAAATGAAATTGTTCTACTGTTTCTGGAAATCCGTACAAATCATTCAAAACAAATAAATAAAGAAAATATTAAAATCAAGAATCAGTAAAGGAGGTAATGATCTGCTGTATAACAGTCATATTGGTAGAAGGTCACATAAAGTGACCAGACGTCCCGGATTATGCGGGACAGTACCGAATTTCAGTCTTTTGCCCCGCATTGCAAACTATCCCAGATTGGACATGTAGCCTCTATACTTAACGGCAAAGGTACGGTAATGCAAATCATTTACCTTATGTTTGCCGGGAACCAATGGCACAACGGAAAGAGTTTTTTTGATAGTTTCTGGTAGTTGTTGGCGCATCGGCTTCTGTGGCCATATTGCACCTCCCAAGGTTTTTGCAGTACTTTGATCCAAGCCCGAGGCGGGAACCGAACTCGCGACCTTTGGTTTGCCAGGCAGGTACTTTACCCAATCGGCTAGCCCGGTCGGCTTTTTTGATAGTAAATAAGCTGTGGACAACAAAAACACAAGCTGACCATAGAAACGGCGAAAGCAATACTAATTCTTGAAATTAGTATTAAGTTCAATTTTGCTAATTCTTGCGAAGAATTTTACGAAGAAATAGCAAATAAGGAAGAATTATTAAGAAACATTCACTCAGCGAGAAAATATATTTAATTATTGTATATTATTTAATTTCTCTTGTTTTTATTGTTAAAATAAGTATGTATTATTATTAATTATTTCACAGATAAACCTAACCTTTTTTCACTAAACAAAATGAAAATCGATTAAAAACTTGAACCTTCTAATAAGTGTTTTTCCCCCTTTTAAATACAATTATTTTTCTCAATTCACATCCTTCACACAATCTTCTGTTTGTTGTTTGGTTTTTTAGGAGCATTATCAACTAACGCCATATTGCTCCGGGGATATGTGGTGGTCATTCCCTGACCTTTCCGCATTCTCCGTATTTGGTGGGCACGGGCCCGAACCCCGGTCTAATCAAGAAGCGTGTGCTACGCACTGCTGCTCCTGCCCACCTGGCACAACCGTCTGTTCGTTACATGGCGTAACGGGGAGGGGGGGGGGGACCGTATACCGAATTTCAGCGTTTCTGTGGGGGGGAAGAAGAAAAAAAGTCTGAAATTTACTTACGGATGCACCCTCCTGACTGCCTCAGTCTTAAGGTTTTATTCCCCCTTCTTCCCGGCTTCCGCTGTTTTAAAATAGGAAAACAAGTTCCCGATGATAAAACAGCGGCAAGGAGGGGGGGGGGGATAAACACCATAACTAACACTAACCATTGCTGGTTAGGCAGGTAAATCACTGCCTTTTTCTTTTCCTCGCTGCCATTTTGGAAGGGTGCACCATAAGTAAATTTTTACAAAAAAAAAAAAATAATAATAAATAATATATATATATATATATATATATATATATATATATATATATACGCTTTATATTTTTTAAGACCTTTGATATTTTATTTTATAAGCTTAGTTCAAAGAAGTCAATGTATTTAATTTATATATGTATATGAATATTTTTTATATAAAAAATTTTTAAAAAAATTTGTACAGTATATTGTTTCTGGGGGGGACTCAAAAATCCCCCTAGATGTCCTGCATTGGAATTCTATGGATCTGGTCACTTTACATATAGTACTCATACTTTCTTTAAGGAAGTAACGACGCCGACAACTACACGAACTGTATGAAGCAACAGCAGTAGCCACGCAACCTCAGAGTTCAAGAACAAATCGAGATGCTACTTAATCACTGCCCATGCGTAAAGTACGATATGGCAAAAAAGCGATAGATAACATAAACGGTATTTTTTCTATGTATCAATATACTTCTGATCGGGACTTCATAAAAGACATTAAACGAATAATAACATTTGTGATTACAATAAGCGACGTGCACTATAGATAGATAGAGAGACAGATAGATATAAAAGCAATTTTCCTTCTTTAATCTTAATACTCGTTAAACTTGATAGATACAAGTTTATAGCATTAGCTTTTAGTTGCGGAATTTTATGACAGCCATAAGAATTATAGCTTGAAATATAGAAGACAAACCGAGGTGTGGTTCACTGAGGCTACTATTGTAGTTGTTGTGTGGGTTTTTGTCATCAACTATGTGTCCGCATTGTATGTACTTATTTGAACAAGTGTATATCTCATACAAGTTGTTTCAGTGGATGTGATGTTAAGCTGAATTTTTTTGTACTACAACTGACAGGGCTCTAGGCAGAAACGTAGTGATGAGCCATCTATTTTATATTTTAGCTTTTCTTGTATATTTTGGCTATTGTTTTATATTTCATTTTATGTAAATTCCCTGGCATTTTCTGCCGTGAATGGAATTTGTCATGTACCAATGTGTCACTATATTTATATTTGGTAGGAAAATAAAGATTTATTTATTTAAAAGAAATTGCATAGTACCACAGTCACGTACGAGAAAGTTCCACAGTAGAATTCTAGGGTTGTTCCGTTACAGCGGCAGGAAACGATTTTTCATGAAATCAATTCTACTTATTAATAACATACCTACTTGGCCGATTCCTTTTATGTAAGCCACGTCCCCGGAGTTCTTTTCTAAAAGATCAAGCTATAGTATAGTTCAGCATTTCTACAACTGAGGCGCGATCCCCCCCCTGGAGGGGGATAGCAGCTCGATACAGTTTAATACGTAATTTATAAAAATTAGTAAAAATGAGGGTTAAATCTCAGTTACGTTATTAACACTCGCTTCATTAACCAAATCAGAAGCCCCTTTCCCTTGCTCACATGCTATTTATGCTATTATGTTTTGTTTTTATTTTTATCATAGTGTTGATAGGTGTGTAGTCGCGGTAAAAAAAAAATAAAATAACAAATATATATATAAGGTTAATGAATTTTTATTTGATCTCTGTTCACTAGTTAACCGTATTTGTATTTCTTACTACAGGATTCCAAATTTGATATTTTTTGTTTATTTCCAATAAAATATTAGCTATCAAAGTTATTGGGATATTTATTTATTGCACAATTTTAACCTCAATGTAATCATTAGGTTTACTCATAGAGGAAGGGATAGGGATCGCACAAATTCATTTAGCATTTTAGAGGGTTGCAGTATCACAAAGTTTGAGAACCCTTGGCATATTTTATGAATGGCCCCTGACTATCCATTTCATGAATACTTTCTGACTGTGTTGTTAATTAGTTGTGGTGCTGAAAAATAAAATACATGAAAAGAACTCCAGATTCCCTGGTAGGAAAACCGCACTCTCTTCCTACGGTTCGTCAGAATATGAAAGGATCCTACTTGCGCAAGAGTCGTCTGTTGGTTCAAAGTCGTGCCGGAAAATAACTTTTCCGACACGCACCACTGAACCAACAGACGACGCTTGCTACTCCTTTTGTATCATTACTTATTTAGTTCGTATTGTAACGAATGGTAGGAAAGGAGGGGAGGGTAGTTTTCCCAGGAAATTTGAAGTTTAAGTTCTTTTAATTTTTTTCCCAACATCACATCACAACGAATTAAAAACACTGCGAGCAGGTAAGTCTCTAGAAAATAAGCTGTGCTAATTCATGTGATATTCGTTAAATTTAAAAGTGCATTATAGCTCTAAATTGTTTAGTGGCGCGTTTTAGAATAAATTAATACGTGTATAGAGTTTGTTAAAGTAGATTTTAATTACTTGGAAGAGGGGAAACTACGTGGTTGTTCATTATACGTGAATTGTTAATAAAATAGATTTTTTTTTTTTTTAAATTCTCGCTAACAATTATACGCTTTTAATATTTTCATACAAATAACTTTTTCATAAACTACCCTACAAATAATTAGAGAATCATAAATCCCCACTATGTGAGCACTGCTTTCTAAACCTAAAGAGAACAACTTAGTAATAGAGAGAGAGTGTTTACGAGACACCTGTAGGTGTCTTTTCTGGAGTGTGTGTGTGTTTTTTTTTTTGGGGGGGGACATACTCAATGCCAACAAAGCAAACAAGATTAAGAGACAAGGCATACACGTGGTCTCATTATGTGCTTTGTCTATAGTACAGTATATTTGTTTCTCTATAAATAATAAGGTTTATTATTTTAAAGCGGCTGATATACCAGCTCCAACGATTTACAATAAGACGTGCAGCTTTGCACAGTACCACAGCAAACGCGTTTTTTTTTTGTATTAGCATAAGCATATGATGCAAGAAATCAAGCTAATGTTGCATCAGCTAAAATAGCGCCTCCGTAGCCAGGTGGGCAGGAGCAGCAGTGCGTAGCACACGCTTCTTGATTAGACCGGGGTTCGAGCCCGTGACCACCAAATATGGAGGATGCGGAAAGGTCAGGAAATGACCACCGCATATCTCGGAGTAATATGGCCTTAGTTGCTAATGCTCCTAAAAAAAAAAAAAAAAAAAAAAACCAAACAAACAACATCAGCTGAAACGCGCGCACACACCATTTCATCCGTCCATTTGCTCCAAACGTTTTTGCAGTTCTTCCTTGAAGTTATTTAAACTATTAACTTCCACAACGATAGATGGAAATTTGTTCCAGCAATGAACCACCCGCTGGCTAAAGGCAAATTTCCGCCCATGTATTCTACAACTGTCTTTCCTCAATTTTTGGAATTTATAAATAAATTTTCTGTTTATACGCCGGGACGACCAAACGGTCAGAGGAGTTCACAAGATAGACTACGAGAAACAACACCGTATTTAGCAGTCATGGGCTTGAACCACGGTCACTCAAGGTACGTGTACTTATGCACCCGCGCGCCTGACCACTCGGCTACGGCGGCCGTCTAAATTATGGCCCCTCAGGTGAGTAACTTCAGAAAGAGGAAGAATCCCATCAGCATTGAGCTTGCTCAAACCATTCAAGGCCTTATACACCTCAGTCAGATCACCTCGCAGATGCCTAGTCTCCCGATGCTGCAATTCGCAGAATTTAAGCCTCTCTTGGTAAAGCAATTCTTTGTTCCCTCTCACCAATCTCGTTGCCCCTCTATGTACTCGTTCCAGCAGCACTACATGCTTCCTAAAATGAGGCCTCCAGACGTGTATGCAGAACTGAAGGTGTGGCTTGACCATTGACAAAGGGATAATCACCTACTTATCCCTGCTAGCAAAATTCCCTTATATCATTGACAAAACACGAGCTGCTCTGGCAGCCTGTCTGCATTGTTCAGAAAACTTCATATCTGATTGCACAATTATCCCCAGGTCTTTTTCATTCTCCACTACCCTGAATGCAGTATCGCACAGTTGGTACGTTACTCTGGGATTACTGTCACCCATATGCAGTAAACTGCATTTGTCAATGTTAAACTTCAGTTTCTACCTCTCAGCCCATCTGCCCAACTTCTCTAGATCCTGTTGTAGTAGCGTACTGTCATTGCCGACCGGACTAGCCGGGTAGGTAAAGTGCCTACCTGGCAACCCAAAGGTCGCGGGTTCGAATCCCGCGTCGGGCTGGATATCACGATGGTGCCGAACCAACCGTTTGGTTGGATATCCCAGCCACGATACACGAAGGAAGCAAGAAAAAACTGATTCCTTCGTGTATTGATCACATCATACGACATAAATAAAATTACTGTCATTAACAACTTTTGTTAATGACAGTAATTTTATTTTTTGTATATTTAACTTTTGTATATTTAACTTTTGTATCGCCAACTTTTGTATCGCCTGCAAACTTGGACATTAAGCCTGATATAGCTTCATCAATTGCATTGATAAATATAGAAAACAATGGGCTCAACACCGAAAACTGGGGGACTCCACTAATGTTACAGCAGTATCCATTGATTGCCACTCTGGCTTCTCCCACTCAGTCATCCCTTTATCGATAGCAGCAATTTGCCCTTAATACCATACTGCTACAATTTGCAGAAGTCTTTCTAAGGCTGTCAGTTTTCCATGTGCAACAGTATCAAAGGCTTTCCTGAAATCCAAGTACAGTATATGATATCAAAATTATTTTTCGAATCCAGTTCTTTTGTGACCACACTGTAGTATCAAATCAAAATGGTCAGGCAAGACTTCCCCTTAACAAACCCATGCTGTGTTTGAACACAGCATGGGTTTTTTAAGGGGAAGGTTGATTACAGACTAGCTTAACTACAATAGGCTTCTGGGTCGCCTGATAATGTATATGCATTCCATGCATTTTTCTTCTCTGCCATGAGTCTCATTAGTTCAACAGACAGCCATTTAGATCTAAATCTTGAACAGTAATTCTTAGTTGTTATGAAAAGCCTAATAGCTTCCAAGATTAATTCCTTGAATGCTATTGGTTATATCTTCAGTTGGTCCCACTGTACAGAATCTCAAAACCGTCTGAAACCACTGTAGTCACCTTTACAAAAGCCCTTCCTTTTACCCCTAATGGTAGTTACATCTTTAAGTAAATCCCACATCAGTACACTGTGATCACTGCCACCTAGTAGTTACTTTATATGCAGATTCTTAATGGATGAATAATCACTGCTGATAATCAGATCAAGAGTATTACTCTCTCTGGTTGCCTCTCGATCATGCTGCTGTAGCAAACCATCATTGAATAAATCCACAAAAGTCTTGCTAGTGTGTGAGTGACCAACCCACAAGGTTTCAGTCAATATTTGGGAAGTTAAAATCCCCCATTATAAGACAAATTGATTTACTGGCCCACTCCATTTCTCTTTACCGTTGTTCGTTGTACTCAGAGTCATTAGGACATAATACACTTCTACTCTGATTTTTGCTTTCCCAGTGCTTAAAGGCAAAAGGTAAACTGCAGCTATTATCAACCCGTTGCAGGATGGAAGCCTCCTCAACGGCTCATGTTGAGGGAAACGGGCCATAATGTGCCACGCTGGCGACAGAACCTGGGTCTACTCAAAGAGCGTGCGCTGTTCCACACCCGCTCCTGACCACTCACTTTTCACCCACGTTAACTGGATGCACTGCCTTAAGATTTTATGTGCTTTAACTACAGCATAACCTTCCTCCCTGTCTATCCTTTCTGTAACATTGCACTCCCCAAATTCCAATTCTGCATTCCTTATATCTGTGTGACACCACGTCTCTAATATCCCAACAATATCCACCTTTGATGTCTTGACCAACACTTCAAATTCATCAAATTTATTTACTGTACTCCTAGCATTGGTGTACATACAAGTAGACATGCACCTGTTTTTACTCTTAGTTACCCTAACACAGCGCTTTTCTATACTTGTTCCATGATGACTCCCAGCAGTTCTTGAAATTTCCAGCACTTTATTTTCCAGGTTGCTGCTAATTCCAATAAAAGCAGTGCAAGAATCACTTACACCTCTGCCTGCCTACTGTTAATCTATTTGTCAGTGAAACCGCCAAAGATAACAGTTTTCTGACACACTTAACGCTGAATCAATAGCATCAGCAAATATTCTTGCACCGTTTTTATTAAATTGAATTCCATCCCTTTAGAAGCAGTCTCTCCTGTTAACAAGCACACACACACCACGCTGAAAAAAATTCCACACCATGAGCCTTGCACAATCTCTCCAGAGCCAAACTAATTGGCAAGTCTCTCGTCGTACACTCTCTGCTATCATGCCTGGGTACAACTGCAGACACTTTCAAATTCAACCCTTACTCGCG
This sequence comes from Mastigoproctus giganteus, assembly GCF_048544385.1. Classification (NCBI taxonomy): domain Eukaryota; kingdom Metazoa; phylum Arthropoda; class Arachnida; order Uropygi; family Thelyphonidae; genus Mastigoproctus; species Mastigoproctus giganteus. Next base: position 165,944,260 of record NC_143582.1, on the reverse strand, counting down.
GCTTTTTTTTTTTTTCAACATTGACCTATACTTGTTAAGTAATTCCGCTGTTCTCCTACTCTAAATGTCATTAGTGCCAACATCTACAACAATATCGCTTCTTTGGGCAGTTAAAAAATATCTGCTCTACAAGGTTATCAACTTTTGCCCCAAACAGACATACCCTGGTCCTATTCCACCTATCCTTTTTGCAAAATATATTTCCCGTTTACCTGACAATAGGGTCACCAAGGATAATCAACTCCTGTGAGATTAGCGCATTCTGCCTTGAAGATTGCTGTGTTGCCTGATGCACAAGAATGAGCTCTGCATTGAGTTGGCCAGCTGAGAGCTTGTGGGCCCCATTTTAATTCCTTCAAGGGGAAATACCTGCTTTTCTGCTCTAGTCTGGGGCATGATTTCCCTTTATATACAATTTCATTGATTAACAATGAAAATTAATAAATTAATTGATTTGTTGACAATGGTACACTAAGCTAACAGATTCCTAAATGAAGTGATATATGTATTACGCTATCTAGCTTTACGTTATACTTTACGCTATCAAGTTCGATATAGTTACGCTATACCGTAACGATCACAATGTTAAATTAGTGTTAGATTAGTGTCACAATGATAAATTAGCTAAATTTGCTAAACACAAAAAAGATATGCCCAACAAGTGATTAGAACCTTCGAACTACTTATTTATCACAATTAATACTCTACTATCACTCTGCACTACTGTGTGCAGAGTGATAGTAGAGTTATGTGCTACGATATGCAGGCCAAAACACTGATACAATAGCGATACGAGTAAAGAGTCATAACTTACAAAATCACTAGCTAAATTTTAAAAAATAAGCTAACAGGCGTAACTAAGACTATTTAATCTATTTATAAAACACAATTTAATCTGTTAATTAATCAATACGGTAAAATTTTTATTATGTATTTAGGGTTTTTTTTATTATGTTTATAATAAAAATATATAGATATCGAAAAGTCCTGTTCATGATATCATGTCCTGTCCAGAAAGTTCTGCAAACATTTCACAAGTTGCATGTTTTTTTAGGCTGTGATACATTGGAGAATGGGTTATTTGAGTTATTTTATAATTTAACTGTTGTTTAGTTGGCGGTTTTTTTTTTTTTTGCATCGATTAATTTAGTCATAGCATGCCAAAAAGCAGGAATATATAGAATTTTCAATGGTAATAAACAGATTTTCGATTCATTATCCCTTGAAGTATCCCTTTCAAAACTTATATGTATACAAAAGTAGTAATCACAAATTTCCAAGGAAGCAATTAGTTTTTTTCTTCTTTCTCTTGTTACGTTTTCCTTTATGGAAGAGCACTATGATGCACTACTAACAGTGGACAACAAATTTTAAACTTTGAATTTTTTACTCCCAAAATATGGTACATCTCATGGATCTTAGTGGGGTGACTAAATTTAAGTCAAGTACAGCAGATTTAAGAAGGAATGCAAGTTAAGTTTATTGAAATTCTCAATGAAATTTTTACAATAAATGGCGTAAACATATAGCCATTTTTTTATTTTATTTTATTATTATTATTTTTTTTTGTAATGATCAGAACAGTTTAGACACTGTTCAGCATTACTCTGCCAGCAGGCTAGGTGTTCACCTTCCTTGGTAACATTTTTCCATGGTAGCAATTATCTTCATGAAAATGTCATATTGTATTTCTACTGACTGGTTGGCACCCTCCATAACATAGGGAAGGAGAATAGCAATGAAACTTTATGTTTATTTTTTAATCGGCCTGTAAGACGCGAAGCACAATTGGTGCAGTATATATAGGGAAACTTGCTTCATGTCCTGATCACCTATTCGTAGCCAAAATAAAGTTCAAAGCAAGTTCAATTGCAATTGCACCAGTAAAAAAAGGACGAATTTACTAATATGTAAGAATATGTACCGATTATTGTTTAACTGCCTAGCTGGAAGCTTTTCTTTACAATAAATGGCAGGGAGCAGGTGCAGTTAGAATAGTATATAAACTACCAGAAACTGACCACTGTAGCAAGATCTGGAAAACTCCCGACTCCAGAATTGCTCAATCACCAGTCCAACAAAAGGGAACAGATAGCATGTGAAATTTAAAATAAATTTCACATGCCAAATAATTTTCGAATCATCGACCATCCGCACAAAAAATTCAAGTTTATTGCCTTTTGAGCCATTATATTTCAAATTCTTTAAAACTTTTAACTCCGTTTTCCGAAAGTTAACGACCGCACTTTCTTCTAGTCTGTTTCACTACACTTTTCAGTAGTTGGTGGTATGAATAGAGGAAAACGGTAATTCACACAGTACAGCGATGCGACATCGAACAAAACGAAAGATGATAAATTAGCACAATATTTCGGGAAACAAAACACAGGTCACATAAGGGATGGCTCAGAGAATAGGCTAAGCATGCAGAAAGGAAACTTGATGAGAACAGATTGAATGAGAGATCTAAATGACAGAGATGGATTAAGAAATCGAAAGAAAGAAAAAGATTAGACTGCATGAGAAGAAGAGATGGCTTAAAGTTTCTTATATTTTCTTTCTTTAATTTCATATTTTTGTGAGGAAACTCATCAACGAGAGAGAGAGAGAGAGAGAGAGAGAGAGAGAGAGAGAGAGAGAGAGAGAGTTCACCGTTATACTTGAACATACTTCATAGAACAGGGCTCATATATTCTAATTCTGAACTTTATTCCTATAATTATCTTTCCAATCAATTAGTGACAAAAATACCCTGAAGACTAAGAGCACTTCCACAGATTCTGTGTCAGAGTTAAGAAAAAACAATTTTAATTATATGGTTTTAAAAAAATAAATAAAATAATAATCTAGTTCAAACTCGCAGCAAAATATAAATGCCAAAATATTCTGATGAGGCCTAAATTAAAGTGATCAGATTTCGGGAATCCATAAATTAGGAGCTTTATAATTTAATTTTATCTTTTTAAAACACAATCTATACTGACAGTGCCATAGCATAAGGGTGTATAAGTACACGTGCCTTGAGTGACCAGAGTTCAACCCTATGACTACTAAATACGGTGCTGTTTCTTGCGTTCTCTCTATCTTTTGAACTCCTCTGACTGTGTGGACGTCCCGGAGTATAAACAGAATATTTATTTATTTATCATTCTGTCATGCATGCAGTTAAAGAAATGTCACCTTGTCAGTCTGTCACTTTGGTCTGCATATTTAAATATATATAACAATATACCGGACTATATATTCGACAAATCCTACGTTTATACACAAGTGAGCTTTAAAACAGACCTACTTAATGCATACATAGTGATAAATCTTAGAAAAAAATTTAATAAAATCAATAAATTGAATCATATCAGTATTAGGACATCAGATGAAATCTTTTGAGTACATTTACGTAAATTACTAAGAACTACTAATGATTTTATCTATACCTAAAGAAATGAGCGCAATATCATATTTCAAGAAATATCATTCAACATTAGCATCGCAAGCATATACCGATGAGCAAAAACATTATGACCAGCGAATCGTTATGCAAATCGAAGCAACTGCAGGTGAACTATGGCGCATGTGCGGGACGGGACACGGTATAAAAAAACAACTGATACTGAGCTCCGTTAATTAGTGTTACTCTTGTTCTTCAGATGGGAAAGACAGCGGACTTAAGCGAGTTTGACAAAGGCCAAATTGTAATGGCCAGACGACTGGGTCAGAGCATATCCGAAACGGTACGGCTGGCGGGATGCTCATGATCAGCCGTGGTTAGTACCTACCGAAAGTGGTCCGAGGAGGGAGAACCCACGAACCGCTGACAAAGTGTTGGATGACCACGGCTCGTCGATGCTCGAGGTGAGCGAAGGCTCTCCCGGATGGCACGTGGCAACAGAAAAGCAACTGTGGTACAACTAGCCGGTAATTGGAATGCTGGTGACGGGAGTAATGTCACAACACAGAGTACATCGAGCCCTGCTTAAAATGGGGCTGTGTAGCCGCAGGCCGCTCCGAGTGCCCATGCTAACCACGGTTCACCCGCGACAACGTCTACAATGGGTACGCGATCATCGAAACTGGACCTTGAGTAATTGGAAGAAGGTCGTCTGGTGGTCCGACGAAATACGTTTCCTGTTGCACCATGTGGTCGGCCGGGTACGTTTGCGTCGTTTACCTGGGGAAGTGATGGCGCCTGGATGCACCATGGGACGACACCAAGCCGGTGTCATGCTTTGGGTGAGTTCTGCTGAGATACCCTGGGTCCAGTCATCCATGTGCCGGGTACTCTGACATCTACCACCTATCTAAACATCATTGCTGACCAGGTACACCCTTTCAAGGCAACGGTCTTTCCCTCTGGGGATGCCGTCTTTCAGCAGGATAATGCGCCATGCCACACCGCCTGGATTGTTCGAGATTGGTTCGCGGAACATGAGGTAGACTTCCAGGTATTGCCCTGGCCTCCAAATCCCTCAGACATCAATCCCATCGAGCATCTGTGGTTTGTGTTGGAACAGAACTCCGATCTGGGGCGTCTCAACCAGGGTCCTTACAGGAATTAAAGGATCTTCCGGTTACGTGCTGGTACCAGATACCACAAGACATTTTGAATTTTTGTAGCGTCCATGCCTCGCCGGGTACGAACTGTTTTGGCTGCACGTGGAGGACCAACATCATATTAGATAAGTGGTCTTAATGTTTTGGCTCATCGGTGTATAGTGGAATACAATTCTTAAAATTACAAATGATAATAAAACAAACAAACCTACAAAGACCGCAAAATATTTCGGAAATGTAATAATACCATAGACAGCCTGATAACGCATTTTCAGACAAGCCAGGGTGTCAAGCTTAGGAGTACTCATGTACCGCAAACAAATATTTCTATTGAGACTACTGTGCTGCACAAACAGTTTTCAGTAGTGGTAGTAGTACTGGCAGGTAGCACCAGTATGAAACATATTTAATATTTTCACAAATATTTCCCCTTGTGCAAAAATACGCGATCTCATCACTATCAACATTTGTATAGGTTTGTAAAGTTATGAATTTTATTTAAATCTTCTATTCTCCTTTAAGCAACATCATTTGTCATTTCATATAGTTTTAAACACTATTAATTTGCCAACATTGCATGGCCGTAGTACAAATGTCAGAGGGCCGCAACCGGCCCGCACGCAACTAGTTTCACATGCCTGTAAAACTATATTAAGTATATCTATTCATTGAGGTACTTTATACCATTATCTATATCTAGTGCAAGTGTGTCGCTCTGTAAGAAGAGCGGGTTAACAGGTCGATGAAATCGTGACTAAAATCTAGGATTGTGTGTTAAATCTTTCAAATTTGTGCAACCCATTTAAGAAATATCAACAATCACGTCACGACATAAGGGCAGCATTGGGAAAGTGAGAGTTAAAAGATGAACCCAGTTTCTGCACGCGATAATCTAATGATATTTAATAACAATAAGAAATTTCAGTTGGAAGTACGATACATATTTAACTTAGAATACTTACACCAGAATAAGTTTAGCTCGTATAAGTAATTGTTCAATATAAAGAAGCAATTAAAAGTCACGAGTGTATCACATATAAAGAGGTACTGGACTGAAATGTTTCAGAATGCATTAATCCACCTATAAATGTTGAGTGAAGCCCACAGATAAAAACAAAAGAGAATGCAGGAAATGAAGAACGAACTGGTCGGGACTGTTTTTGCTCCGCACTGGTGCTGCTGTTATTTTTATATTGGACGTCTTGTCTTTCTGTCATCTCGCTGTAAACAGTGGTGTAGATGTGAACATTCTCTAATTCCATGTAAAATTGCAAATTATTCTTGTACTCTCTTTCTATCTGCCTGTCATGTAAAAATAAGGCAATGATATGTATAATATAATTAATTAGACAATGTATAATTTGTATAATATAATTAATTAGACTATGTATAATTTGTATAATATAATTAATTAGACAATGTATAATTTGTATAATTTAGACAATGTATAATTTTTATAATTTAGACAATGTATAATTTATAAAGACGATGATTTGTATAAATAATAAATGGATAATTATGTATATAACTTATATTTGTATATATGAATGTGCACCCCCTGGTTAATAGCTTAAGCGGGTGTCTCTTAGGAGAAAATAAAGATAATAATAATAATATACTGAATCAGCTAACGTAAGTTTTAATAACCAACAATATTTTCCTTTGCAAGGGACTAATCTTTTGGCCATTCTGTATGGATCAAGAGTGGCAAAACACATTGGCTGATTAAAACTTAAAGGAGAAATTGGGGAAGGGCACCACTAAATAAGTGACTTTAGCAACTATTGAACCTCTCGTAAATATACAGTACTCAGATCCCGATCATAAGTTCTAGGAGAGTCCTAAGGATTATTAATGCAAAGGCGTCAGGGTACAAAATTACGTCTATTCAAAGCAGCTTCGCATGTAAAAAAAAAAAAAAAAAAAAAAAGTAAACTACAGCCATTATCAACCCACTGCAGGATGGAAGCTTCTTCAACAATTCATGCTGAGGGAAATGGACCATAATCTGCCACGCTGGTCCAGGCGAGTTGGCAGATCGACCGTATTTAACAGTCAGGGACTTGAACCCCGGTCTATTCAAAAAGCATGCGCTACTGCACTCCCGCTCTTGGCCACTCGGCCACGGAGGCCGTTTGTACAATACATTAATTCGCATGCTGAGGATATATTAATTTTTGTAATGAAGAGTTGGAAAAACTCTGTCCAAAAGTTACAAGAGGTGTTATCCAGAAATTGAAAGAATGGTCACGTAATAATGTTGCTGACAATATTAAGAATTTTCCAGCTAGATGGCGACAGTTTTTCTTGCATTGATTGTTGATTTGAAAAGAGCGATTCAAAAGAAAAGTTGCTTGTTTTATCAAGCTTAAAACAAGTTTTGTTTTAAGCTTGATAAAACAGCTTCAGAACCACACGATATGATGTTTTATGAAAAGAGCGAACGATCAGGGGTTTGCAAGACAACGCTCCTGTTCACACTGCCCTTTCTGAGAGATTCTGGCCAAGGATTTTAGTTCTCCACCCGTCTTCTTATTCTTCGGATTTACTTTTCTTACTCTACTGTCGGATTTACTTTTCTTACTCTACTGTCGGATTTACTTTTCTTGACTTCTGTCGTTTCAAAATCGAAATTGAAGCCCAAAGGAAAGACAATTAATGTTGTTTTGGAGATTCAGCAAAACTTTCAGGGTCCTTCATGACAGTAGGGCGATGCCACGACTGTAATCTTACCTGGAGAGGCCGGGGTTCAAATCCCGTTAAAGATAACGATATTTTTTATAGATCTCTAAAAGCGGGAGTGTGTGTGTGTGTGTGTGTGTGTGTGTGTGTGTGTGTGTGTGTGTGTGTGTGTGTGTGTGTGTGTGTGTTCATCTAATTCATGTGAAAGAAGTAGGAGCATTTTTTCTGCCAGTTATTCGGTTTTTTGGTCCATGAATACACCCTCGTACAGATATAACCATAAAGGAGATCAAATCTATCATATGAACTGGAGTACTACGACCAATGTCGCCAATTCATTTCTGTTGGAGACGTACCGTACAAAATGCTTCTGAACGGTACCTCTCCAATTCCAAACTGAGTTGATATTAAGACCGTTGGCAACTGCCAGCTTAAATTCATTTAAGGAATGCTGAAGATTATCAGCATCTTTTGACTTGTGATCAGACCGAAATCCGCATCATCCGCGTAAATAAGAAATTTAGTATCTGCGATAACAGCGTTGTCCAATGTGTACATTCCCGAGAGAGAGAGAGAGAGAGAGAGCACGGAGTTCTAAGAGGATTAGCTAAACGGTCCTTTGTTCTTTATAATACGATCATTCATAAATATTGCGAAGAGCAAAGGCCCTAAAGCTGATCCCTGTGGAACTTATCTCTCAGGAATGTACTCATTGTATAACACTGTTATACGATAATCTGTGATATCTGTCGGTAAGGTAATCAATTCCCATCCTTGAAAGGGCTGTAGGATAAATAAAATAAATTTTGCTTATACTCCGGGACGACAACATGGTGATGGGAGTTCACAAGATAAAGAGAATACAAGAAACAGCACCGTATTTAGAAGATCAAGTGATTGAACCCCTCCCCCCCACCCCCGGTCACTCAAAGCACGTGTCATTACGCACCCTGGTGCCTGACCATTCGGCTACGGTGGCTTTCGTACCATACCGGCAAAGCTAACGTTTTGGAAGGTCATGGGGTACCGAGTTAAAGGCGTTTGGTGTGTATACACCAGCAACCTGATTATTCAGATCAAGAACTTCAGTCATGAACTGCCAAAAGATGAAATCTGTCACAATTGACCTTCCCCTGACAAACCGATATTCCTGTCCTGCAGAGTTCAGCTTCAAAATACTGGGATAGGTATTTATGAATTATTGTGTCAAATACTTTTGCTACAGAATTCAGGATTGATATAGGTCAGTAATTACTTGTGAGATTTTTAGAATCCTCCTTGTGGATAGAGGCGTGTGATTTACTTATTTGAAATGCTTAGGATATATTAATTTTTGTAATGAAGAGTTGTAAAACTCTTCATTACAAAATACCGGCTAGCTTAGTCCTTTAAAGCACTTTTCAAAAAGAGGAATTCCATCAAATGAATAATCGTTCTCTAATTTCTTAAGTGGCTGATGTAGGTCTTCTCTCGTGATATGAAGATTACTTAGTACATCCTCTTTGTTAATCGGAAATTCTGAAGCTACAATTTTAGTCGTGCAACCACTTGCATTTTCTTTTAAATAAAATTGATCAGCTAATAGATAAGCAACATGAGTTGGGTCATTAATTGCATTATTTTGATGAGATATGAAGTTGACAGGTGCTACTTTATGAGATGAACGATTCTTAACCATATTCCAGTAGGACCTAGCATCAACTTCTTAATAGTCATTTTCAGCTCTTAGGCGAACCAGCTAGGAAAGTGATCAGATGTTATTTGAGTGAGTAGGGCATCACCGAGAACACAGTTTATGTTTCAGAACATCAATTCAGAATATTTATTGGATCGGGATAACACTGAGAGGAGGGCCAATTGACAAAAGCAAGTTTCTCTAATTCTTGGCAAATTAGCTTTCCTGAAGTCAAGCCTTGTTTGCAGCTTCTTTGGCTTCACAGCACCTCCGATCAAGGGAATTTCAAACTTAAATGCGTCATGGTCGGATGAAAAAACGATGTTTATTTCTCTCAGATAATGAATTTCTGTTGTGGGAAATAGGAGATCGAGGAAATTGCTTTTACGAGTGGTGGCACTGCAATATTGTGTCTAAGCAGTGTAACAGAATGAATGCTCTGCGAGTGATTTTGGCATGAGCCAAATTCACCTTTATTTGCTTGCTGAAGATTAAAGTTACCAATTAAGAACGTGTCATCCGCATATATCCAATTGCTGCTGAATTTATTGCATACTGTTTTCAAGCTTTTCAAGAGATTTACAGCCGACTGTAAGGAGGTATACAAGGATGATGCGTAAGGTTTACCTTTACAAGGATGATGAGTAAGGTTTTATTACGTAATCTTAAAACAGTATGGATTTCCTTAATTTCAGTAAAGAGACCAGTATGCACGGGAATATAATCTTCCTTATTCATATATATATATAATTGCAACTTCCCCTCCTTTTGATGCATGGTCTCTGTGATACACAGCATAGCCTGGATACACAGCATAGCCTGGAAAAGAAATCTCACTATCACAGACTCCATGAAGCCAAGTGTCAGTGAGTAGAAGCAGATCAAACTAATGAATGCTAATGGCATTTCTTAGTTATTATTATCTGTTTCTTTCACAAAAGGAAACCACCCCGGGATTGCAAATTGCAAAGAGGGTGTTAATGTTTGTTGTTATTGTTTGATTTTTAGGAGCATTAGCAACTAAGACCATATTGCTCCGAGATGTGCGGTGGTCATTCCCTGACCTTTCCGCATCCTCCGTATTTGGTGGTCACGGGCTCGAACCCCGGTCTAATCAAGAAGCGTGTACTATGCACTGCTGCTCCTGCCCACCCGGCTACGGAGGCGCCAGGGTGTTAATTACATAGCAAAGTATGAGATACTACGCGCAATGGGTTACATATACTGAGCACGTTTCTCGTCCCGAAATATTATATATACATTTTATGGCGCCTCCGTAGCCAGGTGGGCAGGAGCAGCAGTGCGTAGCACACGCTTCTTGATTAGACCGGGGTTCGAACCCGTGACTACCGAATACGGAGGATGCGGAAAGGTCAGAGAATGACCACCGCATATCCCCGGAGCAATATGGCCTTAGTTGCTAATGCTCCTAAAAACCAGATAACAAACAAACAAACAAACAATACATTTTATATTTAAAAATAATTAATTTTGCATATACATTATGCAATTATACATTTACAAGTCAGTAATTCCATATATAAATTATATATTTACACAATTGCCAAAGAGGGCATGTTTCCAACCAATAGCTTAGATTTTTTTAACAAATGCATTCTGATGAGAAGAGTTTGACGTTTTGCTTGCAACATTTTCAACTGATTTTGGCATATGCTGTTTTTTCTGTTTCTTCCACTAAGGAAGTATGCTCCGTAGTGGAAAGGAGATTATTTTTCGAGTCGTTTTCTTTACTTGGTTTTTGAGGATTCCTTCTGAAGTAATGTCCGCTTTCGAAACTAGGTGTTCACCTTTTCCAGATGTTAAAGAGCTACTTTGCGTTTGGTGAGTCAGGGAATTGCCTACTATTTGAGAATTTATACAGTCATTATTTATAGTGTTATTCATTTTCATTGTTTTATCTGACATTGTTCTGCTTCCTTCTTCGTGATAATACAATAAGGAATTTTCTGATTGCTAAACAGAATGGACTTACTCTTGTAAATTCTGTAAAGTTCTATCTATATCCATGAGATTTTTCAGCATCAAAACTTGAGGTCTTACATTGTATATAACGTCATTTTGTTTTGTGATCTTGTAGATCGATTTCACTAGATTTACCTAATTTTATTTTCCAGTTGAAGAGAAAGTATTTGCCATTTTAATTCTTCATTCTGAGCTAAAAGTATCTTATTGTCCTTGAAAGACTTGTTGTGGTTTTTATTAGTGACCAACTGTCTTAAAGAAGAGCAGTCATGGAACAGCGCTGAAGATAAAATACTTTCACTCTTATAAAAATCTTCAGAGTCAGTATTATCTTTGTTTCTTGAAATGGGTGTTAGCATCATTTTTCGTAAGCTGTTATCCCTGATTATTTATAGGTGATGCAATCCATTCTTTGCAATTCAGCCTTCACTGGTTAACTTTTTAGCAGTTTCATGATGTAGAAGTAATAAAGACCTTTTATTTCTGCGTCATACTACGTAAAATCCCTGTCCGTATGGCCGTGACAGGTATAATGCAACATCATTTAAATATACTGTATTTCCTTATTGTTGAAACAAAGATTCTCTCTGTAACGAAAGTTTATTATATGAAACGTTCTAGAAAGTTTCATATAATAAAAAAAATAATAAAAGTTTCTAGAAAGTTTATTATATGTATGCTGATGGGAAAATAAATAAACATTATATAGGTGAATGCTTGTTCCCATTCCACTTAGTTCATTTTCTATGTGATGTATCAAGAGCTACATTAGAATCCAGGCCTTTTCTCCACCGTGTGTGAAAGAGAGAGAGCAGTGACACTATGCAATTCGCTATTATCGAGGGTATGTACCAAAGGTTAAACCACATCCTTTTCAAAATAAACTGAACAGGGAAGATCAGGACATCAAGCCCTGCTTTTCTGACTGTGCGAATGACGCACTCAAGCGCTAGTCCCTTATCAACGAGATATTGGGCACTAGCTACAACACGCCATTCTACCAATCGCGCGCAGTAAACATTGTACGATAATTTTTAAGACACCCCATATGACTTTGTGGAGGTTTTCAAAAGACGCTTTATGAACTGCTGAACAAGTAACATTTTTCTGAAACATACTGACTGTATTAATAATTGATCACCTGGGAAATCAATCACATCGACAGGAATCAATTGCAATATATTTCATTCGCCCTTCTATCTGACCTTAGATCGCACCAGAAAAACAATCTATCATAGTATATGCAATCTGCCAAGCTGAAATCTGTTGGTTCTTGCCGAGTTAATGTAAAATAAGTAATGTAATGTAATGTTAATATAAAATTGACTCAGCATTAAAAGGCAACCAAGCCAACATGGGCGCCGGCAAGATATTTTTCAAGGTGGTGCATGCGGGAATAAATTTTTTGTTCACCAAATTTTCGAATACATGCAATATCTTAATTAATTCATTACATGCATAGCCGAGCCAGCGTTTCATGTAGAATTTTTTTTGTAATTTGCATTGTTTTTATGTTTCAATAAATTAATGAAAATATTAAAAATTGTGTATTACTCTGAAATCGAAAGGTGGTGCATTTGCACCACGCTGCCGCCGCCCATGCAAACCAAATCACCTTAGCACACTGCTCACACCATAATTAAAGTTGCCAGATCCTTTTCAAACTCTCACTAACCCAGTAACAGAAATCTAGTAAACAATCTAGTAACCCAGTTACAAAAATTAACATAAAAAGACGCCTATCAACTGATCTTCCAATAATAACAGTACACCAAATAAAGACCTACTAGAAAGAAACAGCTCTCATTTTCGATATAATTCGGATTTCAACCAGGTCATAATGTAGAAGATACTAAATCAATCTACTATAAAGGGCGGCGTGATTAAATATTTCCAACTGTGTTCCCATTCGTTCCATTAAAAATTTTCACCCCCCAATTTAATCCAAAATTAATGAGATAAGGGTTGTTTTACGGTGACATAAATCATAACTTAATTTAGCTCCAAATGAACACTTGCTTTTCAGTATTTATAATTAATATACAGATACACTGAGTTGGCTTTGCATTAGCAACACCCACGAGTGTAGGAATGGGCTAATCTGTGACGCTGAAGAAGGCTCAAAGTCGGGAACGGGTGAAAAAAGATTGCAGTAAGCACACGTGGCAAGTTTTTAAGTGTCTGTGGGGAAGAATGGATCAGAGTCGAGATATTTTCGATCTTGAAAGTAGAATGATTGTGTGAGTGCGGGGGAGGTACGTATGTGCAGGTGCCGTTCTGTGGTGTCACGAGTGTACCGTGACTGCTCAACAGTGGAGCTGTCCAACAACTAACCAATGATCACACGTGGAACAGCCATGTGTGATTGACGTCTGTGGTCAACGTCGAGTGTCTCGTCTCGTAATACAGCACAATGGCCCAGCTAATCTCCCAGTACAATATACGAATACAAGACCAATATCCACATGGACTATGGGCCGGACAATAGCGCGTACAGACTATGGTAGTCAACTGCCATCATGGATATCCATGCTGACTGCGAGATACAATAAACTGCCCCTTTCACGGGTGCATAAGCACCAACGCTGGACCACCGACATATGGAAAACTATAGTCTTCTCTCATGAAACCAGTTTCCAATGCTATCATGCTGATGGACATATTTCTATCTGGGGAAAGCAACATGAAGGCATGGCACCTAGATAGTGTTAGTTGTCTGATGGCACCAGGGGTTCCCCCCCCCCCTGTGGCAGCCTGGAGGCAGCGGTGGCACAGCCTCTCATCACTGCTAATGAACAGCTCTATGGTAACGCCTACCCTTCTATCGTCGCCGACCAAGTTCACTCCTTCATGATGAGCCTATCCAAACAGCCGTCTATCAAGGAGAAAACACGCCATGCCAGAAGTCTCAACATGTTCTTAACTGGTTTCAGAAACATGACAATGAATTCTCCTCTCTCCCATGGCCGCCCAACTCAACCGATCGCAACCCAATTGAGCATGTTTGAGACCTACTGGAAAAGCACATTCGATGCTATGACCATATACCTGACAATGTGCAACGAATGGGTAGCACCACAACAGGATACCATGAAACCTTGCATTTTTTATATAAATTTTTAATGTTTAATTAAAAAAATCTTAAAATACTTTGTAGTGTGTTGCTTTTTTTTATAGTAAACCTTACATTGTCATAGCTAATTTCAAAATTTCGTTAATTTCAAAATATTAACGAAAACAGCTGTCATTCATTGTGATTCCAAACCTTTAGACTGGAATGTGTGTGTGTGTGTGTATATATATATATATATATATATATTTGAATAATGTCTTTAAAATTATTTTCCTTTTTCTGTCTATATAAGCTGGCTTACATTATGTCGGTGGTGTGGCTCTGGAGTGCTAGTCTGTTCTACAGTTTAATTCTCGCTGCATAAGGACCACCGCTATGCAAATCCTCTGCATTTGTGGATCGATCGGAGGATGAAGGGGTGGTTTGGTCCTTCGATCGGTTCGATCGAAGGACCAGAAATGCTTTGATTTCGGCGGCTGCCCCCGGATGAAGGCGCTGAAGTCGTACGATAAACAGCATTAAGTAATCTTTATTACTTCTTTTTTTATCTTCGGTCCCTTCTTTGTTCTCCGTAATTACGATTTTGTTATGTTAATCCCTTGTTCTCCGTAATTACGAATGCAGTTCCGCTAGCACTTTGCCTTTCTCCACTTAACTTTATGTTCTCTACCTACAAACTTATAAAAATACATTAAAAGAGTTTTCCTCCTAGTGATATTTATTCGAGCCAATGGGAGAAGAGTGCGGGGCAGTATGTCACTTATTGTCACTTGTTCGAGCCATAACTGCCTCCATAACATTCACCAACCTCGTGCACGTGCTTCACTGTCTAAAACATGACCAGGCCTGGCATCATTTGACGTTCCATTGTAAGGTTAGCTAATGAAGGGATCCGATATAGTTTTTATATTTGTAAATAGTTTAGTATTTTGTAAATATTTTAGTCCTGGTCTTTCGGATGCAACAATATTCCTCATGCATTATGGAAACCGAAACAAAAAGCCTTTTCCTATGTTTTTGTTATTTGGTTTTTAGGAGCATTAGCAACTAAGGCCATATTGCTCCGAGGATATGCGGTGGTCATTCCGTGACCTTTCCGCATCCTCCGTATTTGGTGGTCATGTGCTCGAACCCCGGTCTAATCAAGAAGGCGTGTGCTACGCGCTGCCGCCCCTGCCCACCTGTCTACGGAGGCGCCCCTTTTCCTATGTAAACGCAGGTAAATAATTACATAGTGATATTTATTCGGCTTTGAGAATTCTGCATGGTGGGGCAATGGGAAAAGAGGGATGCGGGTTACGTCATACAAATGGGCGGGGAAATTACGTCACTACAAATGCACAGGTAAATATTATATAGGTCATTTCCTGATTAGATATCGATCAGTGCGTTTTAACAGTGTATCTTTTACATAGAAAAAGATTTAACTTACTCCGTCATACCTCTACATTTTATGTAGAAAGGCATGCGCGGGGATTGGCGAGCAAAGCAAGCAGGGGTAATCCCCCCCCCAGTACATATTATAAAATATATATATATACATTTATTATTATTATTATTAGCTATATGGTGCAAGGAAGCCTGAGGCTTATGCTGCGCCAGCCAGAAAAAAAATAAATTAATAAAAATGGATAGCGAAACTATTGCCCGGGTGGTAACAATCGATGCCGCTTTATTTCATAACCGACTAATTTAAATATATTTCGATTACTGAAATAATCAATTATGTACATCACTAGAGTTTAACCCATCCTTAGTTTTAGAGGAAAAATAAACCCAATAAAACAATAAATTTCTAAAATATGGTTTCAACCCAAGTAAAGATGAAACCATTTTTAGGTTTCACTTCTCTTTCTTAAAAGTGCTGCTCTGACATATGAATAAGTCAATTTTTGAATGAGAAGACATTCAAACAACTATCACACGCTCGCGTATGGGCGTGTGTGTGTCTTCTTATTTATTAACATATTGCGTCCGAGCTCAATACGTTAATAAATGAAGAATCAGAAAAGCTACACTGAAAGCGGTGCTGCCGTCGTTAACTATATTAGAAGCTTTAATTACGAATTCTGCTAAGTAGTTTTTAAGTTATGTCAATTTATCTGCGTAATAATTTATCTTGCGCTTTTACTTCAAACTTCGCCAAGTCTTTGGTGTCGGATTAAAACAATATTTCATTTTCCATATATAAAAAAGAACGTTACCAAATGCATTATTTTTGTATTCCACATGGGAGTACATGGGACACTGAAGGGTATACCAAATCAATCTGGGATGTAATCTATAGTCCAAAAAAAAAAAAAAGAAAGTCATATAAACATTTTCCGATTCCGAACGTTTACAGGGACATCGCAGCTTGAATTAAACACATACACATAAAGGAGATATTCTACGTATTCTTGTCTAAGTTTCATTATTTAAAATTACCATTATTAACTTTTTAAAATTCAAATAAGAGCCATATCTCTGTAACCGTTCAGAACCAAAAACATGTTGATGTGACTCCTTTTTTTTTATTATTATTATTATTTTGTACCATACTAGATGATTCTTTTGAAACACTCCATATTTTTGATTCGATATTCGGTAGCATTATTATTATTATTAGCCATATGGTGCAAGGAAGCCTGAGGCTTATGCTGCACCAGCCAAAAAAAAAATTGATTTACCATAGGACCCAGAGAGAGAGAGAGAGAGAGAGAGAGAGAGAAGTAGAAGGGAATCACCAAGAAAGAGAAGAATGATGATATCCAGCTCCTGACCCTGGGTGTGCCAAGCCCATACTCACCAGATGTGAGTCCCTGGCTAAATTATAAATAAGACTGACCCATAAAAGAATTTCGACAAGACTTTCGCCGCGGTTGTGTTCCAATCTGCTATTCATCATTATTATCTAATAATTTGAGTATCATTCCGGATGCACTAATTTCATTAAAGATCTGTCAGAATTCAAAATCTAACTGAGAACTGCTTACCTAATTATCCCAAATGAATTTGGTCATTAGATATTACTGCATGTGCTGCCATCTAGAAGTGAACGTATGAAATAAATAAATAAATAAATCTCGGCAGGCAATTCACAAGCAAATTAATTGAATTCATGATACTGCACAAAATTATGAAGATTAGCAATAAAAAAAACTTTCAAATATTGCTATTATGACATAGCATTGATAAATACTGTTTACTAATTTTATTCAGTTTTTGTTTTGTTTTTTTTTTTTCTTATGGCACGAAAAATATTTATATTTTTGGCTTACTTGGGACACGCAGCGAACCGGCCGGAAAAGGTTCGCGCTTTCTATCCAAGTCAATTCATAAAGCGCATATATCCCCATAAAGTGGAATTCATTACTGATTTCCATACTTAAAACTAGCAGCAGGTTATTGAAAGTCAGCCTATTTTAGTTTATTGAGAGATAAACGAAAATGAAAGCGATTCATTCCATGAAATACTAGGCAGTAAAAAAAAAAAAAAAAACATACATACTAAGAACTACTTCCATTTCTTCAGAATCTGCTATTCATCATTATTAAGTGTTTGGCTTATTTAATTTGACTTGGCTAGTTTTTTTTTTTTTTTCTGGATGAATTTTTTACTTGGCACTTGACGATTACAGTTTACTTGTTCACGGAAGCTTTCAAAATTTGTACAGAAAAGGATGGGTGGGGGAAAGATTATAGAAAAACTTAAGTCAACTCTGAAACGAATTTAATAATAATATAAGCTAAACGTAAATTAATACCCACCCATTAAAACGAGAATTTTAGGTATGGGAGTTTAGGTATGCTTTCTCTAATTTTTATATAATTCTAACTGCGTCATAACAATTTCATATCAAATTAAAATGAATTCATTAATTTATTAATTTAATAGGGTTAACATATAAACAAAACTTTGTGCCAAGAATTAATAGCATCTAAAGATGTGACATGATGTTTCACAAGCAGGAAAACGGAGTGATCAAATTAGTCGACCTCTGAAGGGAGGTTATGTTTTGCTCTTGGCTGCTGCTCAGTTTTTCATCCCAGAAAACAGCCAAGCCTAATTGCTTCTTAATTTTAGTTTTCATTTTGTTTTATAGCTTCATAGCTTTGAAATTTGTTTATTTTAATTTATTGGTCGCAATAGCGGTTAGCACTTCTCAAGTATCACTTGTTGCATATTTTACATGATATAAAGTGTTTAATTAGAGACATCATTGACAGCATTCTGAGTTACATACAGCACGATGAACGCCCTGATGATTTTATCAAGACGGTAACATCAGATAGTTTTAATCCCCGCAGGCTATTCAAAGCGAGAAATTCTTCGGTTTTTTAAAAATTTTCTTTTGATATCGCTTTTCACTTGAAATTTTTAGGAAACTAGCATTTAAACAGAGTGCGGTGCTGATCTTTTGATAAGGGATATACGTACACTGGTGTTCAAAGAAAGTGCCTCACCCCTTAAAATTGTAATTGTTGTCCGAATAATGTACGTATATGGCAATATTTCTTACACATTGCATCAGATAAGATTGACACGCGTAGATGATGACGTAATGTTACTTTCAGCTATATAAGCACGCTCTGCAAGAGTTACAATCATTCCTTGCTTGTGTCAGGATGGCAAGTTATCTGCAGTTGACGCCCCGAAGAAAGAGTGCTATTGTTGTTTTACGTGAGACAAATTGCTGCCAACCATTAGAGACCATTTCAATCTGCCAAGTAACTGCATCTTTCAATACGCGACTCTGCTCCTTTTCATCGGGCCAAAAGTGTAAGTAGGCACTTCTGTAGTTACTTTAGCTTCATTTCTGCATTAGAGGTTCGACAGTAATGTGTTTACATTTGTTACAGGTGGAAGAATGGTGCATTACAACTCTTAGCTGGCCAGGAAACAGCCCGGACCTGATTCCCGGCTGTTTCCTGGGCTGTTGGCATCATGTGGAATCTGCAGTTGACAGAAAGAAACCAAAGACCCTTCCTGAACTTCAGGAAGCCATAACTGGTGTTTAAAACCACGAATTATCAGTTGATTATCTTCAGAAATTGATCTAGTCAATGCCTCGACGGTGTGCTGCTGTCATAAGGGCCAGAGGCGGTTCATCTAAATTTAGTTTGCACCTGGTGAACTTTTCATGTAGTTTTCCATTTAAAATGATAAACTGAAGCAAACTGATGGCTTCTGATAACATTTCAGCCATAATTGTCGTGTTTATTAAAACTGTTGTTAAAGGTTGCAAATGCTCATTTTGGAATATTTTGAGAGCACCTGTCAAATATTACTGTTGTTTATATTTCTATTTGTGATGCTAGTCATTAATGTAACATACTATCGCGAAAAAGGGTTAGAAATGTGAAATTCCAAGGTGATGAACTTTCTTTGAACACTAGTGTAGGTTGTGCCAAAACAAGATAGCATTCGAAGAGCATGTTGACGTAAACGTGGGTATTCAACAGCATTTTTTCCATATTTGAAGAGGATCGAATCGCAACAAATAGAGACTTCAGAACATTATCTTCTGAGGGCGCAATTTATTCCATCCGTAAGTCATCAGGTGCTTTGGAGACATCAATCAGGTGTGGTTAAAAAGCTAGTTTCAGTGTAAGATCACGTTTCTCAAAATCAGCAAACTTTTCATTGTATTCTTCAATCAGGGAGTCTAGAACAGCTGTGTATTCTTTCATGTCGCATTTTCTTAATTATTTGTTTGTAACCTGTTCATTAATTACTTTTGCCAGTTCAGAAAGTGTTTAGCTAAAAGTTCTGATCGGGTAGGCAAGGTTTTGAAAAAGTTCAGCTTTTTCCGAAATGCCTCTATTTTAAGCCACATATCATATATAGATTTGGTTTTACCTTGCAAAAAAATATTCAGATCATATTGCTTTGACACATAAAAATGCATAACAAATTATATCACATAAAAATGCAATATTTCTGAAGAATTAAACTTTTGACAATTCACACTGTTGATTCAGTTCCTCAAAAAAAGCTTGTGATTTGTTTTCGCAAAGATAAAAGCTTGACAAGTATTCGTCCTTGCGACAACCAGCGAACTTTAGAATAATATGGCAGATCCACGCTGAATGTTCCATCATCAAGCTGAAGCATGTTGCGAAATTGGCGATAACTTTATTTAAAGTGTCACTTAGAACGGCAGATTTGGCGCACAGGTTCTGCTGATGAAGAATGCAGTGAAAGGAAATCAAAGTATCTGGATCTGGTAATTCTTTCTGTAGTAACACAACAAATCCTTCGTGTTTTCCTCTCATGGAAGGTGTGCCGTCTATGCATACACTTACTAAATTACATAAATTTAGTTTCGCTTCACGGTATTTTTCTATGAAGATGTCAATTCTACGTGTCCTGATAGTAAGGGTACCCAAAGCCAGTAACTCCTCGCGACAATGAAAATTCGCAGTAATAACACGAATAAAAAATAACACCTGCGATGAGTCAGTAATGTCAGTGGACTCATCCAAGGCGATCGAATAATAAATGTCTTCGCTCTGGCATATATTGCATGAAGCTGTTGTTCTGTTATATTACCGGCTAATTCATGTTGCTGATCAGTTATGGTCTTCTTTGAAAAAGTTTGTACTTATTAGCTGAATCTAAACATCCTACAACTTCAACAATGCTTTCTTTTATGATTTCCATATCGCTAAATGGCTTACCTCTTCTTACAATTATATATTCTACTTTATATATCGCTTCAGTGATGTCAGTCCCTTGTCCTGACATAGTTTTGAATACTTGTTGTTGCTGCTGCTGCTGCTGCTTTCCATCTTTAATTTTCTTAAGTGTAGACCTTCGAGGTTCTCCTTCTAATTTAGCATATTTGTTGTGCTTATGAGTCGCATAATGCTGAAATACATTGTATTTCTTCACTATTGCCAATGTGGCGTCGCAGAACAAACACATCATTTTATCTTTCACCACAACAACGTAATACTGCAATTCCCATTCTTCATCGAATATTCTCTTTTCTTCCTTTAATGCTCTTTTCTTATTTCTTGACATAATCGGGTTACCAGTAAAAATTAAAAACACAGATTGACTGAAGATTCAGTTTTAAAGGAAATAAGCACTGGAAACCGATGACCCTAGGAAGGATGACCGGCATGCCAATGATATTAACAGCAGTCAGCGAGATGAATCATCGTTGCCTTACTGGTGGTAAGGCAACGATGCCAAATGAAGTTCAGTTTCAAGTGGAAGTGATGCCATATCATCTATATAGGAAATAATAATATTCTGTAAAGATTAGTAAATTAGAATAAATGCTTTATTTTGTATTTACTTTAATATATAATTCGTTATTATTTTCCTTAACAAATATGTACGTTAGTGCAAATGCATCATTTTAACATAGCTATCTACCAAAGTAGTTAAATTAATTAATTAAATTAATTAATTAAATTGGCATCGTTTTTGTTATATCTCATATTGTGACTGCCTTCACAACGAGTTGCCATGGTATTGTACTACCTCGAATAAATAACACTCACCAGCGGAGAAGGCTATTGTTATTTATTCTCAGCAGATACCACCACCCAGACGGCACCGTTTGAAATATGGCATGGATAAAGATCTCGCTTATCCTCATACTATCCCTATTAGATTTAGGAAAACAATAAACATGGAGGAAGGTGATAGTAAGAGAGGTAGAGGAAGGAAAAATGCCGTAGAAGGAAGAAAGGGACAGTTACTCCTTCACCTCACACTACTCAAAAGCTCATAAATTCCTCGAATAGGCAACGCTTCCCCAGTAGAGAAGATTGTTGTTACATATTCTCGGAAACTCAATGGCAATCAGGCCCCCCCAGACGGCACCATTTCAAAGCTTGTTGGCTTCTCTTCGGTTCAGGTACCCTGGTGTTGCAATAGTGACAACCCAGTTATGAAGTATAACTTCACAATATGAGAATTGCCTGATGGTGCGTAGTGATATAGACTATAAAGTCGATATCACTACACTACTACATATTAATCATTCTACCTCATGCTACGAGGTAGAATGACTAATATGTAGATTAGTGCAAATGCATCATTTTAACATACTTCTCTACCAAAGTAGTTTAATTAATTCATTAAATTGGCATCTTTTTGGTTATATATCATATTGTGACTACCTTCACTTTGTGAAGTTATACTTCATAACTGGGTTGTCACTATTTCAACACCAGGGTACTTCCCACCCACCGAAGAGAAGCCAATAAGCTTTGAAACGGTGCCGTCTGGGTGGTGGTGGTATCCGCTGAGAATAAATAACAATAGCCTTCTCCACCGGTGAAGTGTTATTTATTCGAGGTAGTACAATACCATAGCAACTCCTTGTGAAGGTAGTCACAATATGAGATAAAACCAAAACGATGCCAATTTAATTAATTAATTTAACTACTTTGGTAGATAGCTATGTTAAAATGATGCATTTGCACTAACCTACATATTAGTCATTCTACCTCGTAGCATGAGGCCTTTGACCTTAAATACTTTATAGTCTATTTTCCTTAACTAGAAAGGGCAATGCATACATTTTATTTAACTATAAAATATCGGTGTAAATACACCATAGTTAGCTCATAAAAATAAACTATAATCGTAGTGTAAAGACATCGATTTAACTGAATCTCATATTGTGACTACCTTTTCACAATGAGTTACCATATATTGCACTACCTCAAATGTTGTTGTTATTTGGTTTTTAGGAGCATTAGCAACTAGGGCCATATTGCTCCGGGGATATGCGGTGGTCATTCCCTGACCTTTCCGCATCCTCCGTATTTGGTGGTTACGGGCTCGAACCCCGGTCTAATCAAGAAGGCTGTGCTACGCACTGCTGGACCTGCCCACCTGGCTACGGAGGCGCCACTACCTCGAATAATTAACGCTTCACTAATAGAGAAGACAATTGTACCCATGGACTGGAGATGTGCAACTGTGACCCCAAGTCACAAAGGAGAATCAACGAGCAACTCAAGTAATTATAGACCTGTTAGTTTAACTTCTGTTCCAGGAAAATTAATGGAGTCACTGGTTAAAGAAGCACTGCCGGATCATCTAGACAAGACTTCAGTTATAGCTCGGACACAGCATGGTTTTGTCAAGGGAAAGTCTTGTCTGACCAATTTGACTGGATACTATGATGTGGTCACAAAGGAACTGGATGCAGGGAATAACTTTGATATCATATATTTGTATCTTAGAAAGGCTTTTGATACTGTTGCACATGGAAGACTGCTGCACAAATTGGAGCAGTGTGGCATTGGAGGCAAATTGTTGCTATGGATAAAGAGATGGTTGAGTGGGAGAAGACAGAGTGGTAATCAATGGACACTGCTCATCGTGGATTAATGTTATTAGTGGAGTCCCTCAGGGTTCAGTATTGGATCCATTGCTGTTTTCTGTATTTATAAATGATATTGGTGATGGTATATCAAGCTTAATGTCCAAGTCTGCAGATGATACGAAGGTTGGCAGGGTTGTTAAGGACACTAATGACAGTATGCTGCTGCAACAGGATCTAGAAAAGTTGAGCAAATGGGCTGAGAGGTGGCAAATGAAGTTTAACATTGACAAATGATATTAACATATGGGAAGCAGCAACCCCAGAGTGACGTATCAACTTTGTGGTACTACACTGACAGTGGTAGAGAACGAAAAGGACCTGGGGGTAATTGTGCAGGCAGATATGAAGTTTTCTGAGCAGTGCAGACGGTTTGCAAGAGTAGCTCATAGTGTCTTGTCAATGATATACAGGAAGTTTTCTAGCAGGGATAAGGAGGTGATTATCCCCTTATATAAGGCAATGGTCAGGCCACGATTTGAGTACTGTATACAGGTCTGGGGGCCTCATTTTAAGAAGGATGTAGAGCTGCTGGAATGAGTACAGAGAAGGGCAACAAAATTAGTGAATGGAACAAAGGGTTCCTCTTACGAAGAAAGGCTTAAATTTTGCAAATTACAGTGTCTGGAGACTAGGCACCTGCGAGGTGATTTGATTGAGGTGTATAAAGCCTTGAATGGTTTGAGCATGCTCAATGCTGATGGGATTCTTTCTCTTGCTCAGAATAATCATTTGAGAGGACATAAATTCAATTGAGAAAAGACAGATGTACGGAAATATGCCTTTAGCCAGCGGGTGGTGGGTGGTTGGTTGGAGGAACAGACTTCCATCCTTTGTTGTGGAAGTTGATAGCCTAAATAAATTTAAGGCTGAGCTGGACAGGTACTTGGAATGAACGGAGAGGTGAAATGGGACCGTGTTTTTTTTTTCCTTTGGCTGATACTGCATAAGCTTGCTTTCTTGCATCATATGCCTCTACTAATGCTAACTGTTACTTATTTTCAGTGGGCACCACTGCCCAGATGACACCGTTTTGAAATATGGTATGGGATAAAGTTCTCGGTTATCTTCATACTATCCCTATTAGACTTAGAAAAGAGATAAAGATGTAGGAAGGTGATAGTAGGAGAGGTAGAGAAAGGAAATGCCGTAGAAGGAAGAAAGGGACAGTTGCTCCTTCGACTCACACTCAAAGCTTAGCGGAATATATTCCTCGAATAGGTAACGCTTCCCCAGTAGAGAAGATTGTTGTTACCTATTCGAGGAAACTCAGTGGCCATCAGGCCCCCAGATGGCACCGTTTCAGGGCTATTTTGTATTTGTGTGGGATAATAACTCGACTATCCAGTTGTCCCTATTAGACTTAGAAAAGCAAAAAGGTAGAGGGAAAGTAATAGTAGAAGAAACTGTATAGAAGAATGAAAGGGACAGTAATTCCTTCAACTCACACCACTCAAGGAATAGGCAACGCTTCCCCAGTGGAGAAGGCTGTTGTTACCTATTCTTGGAAACTCCGGACATCATCAGGCTCCCCCTGGTGCCGTTTCAGGGCTATTTGGCCCTTCTTCGGTGGGTGAGCAGGTACCCTGGTGTTGTAATCATGCCAATGCCAAGTTGTGAAGTTAATTCCACAATATGACAGATGCCAAAAGGTGTACAAAATCAATTTTAAACTCATAATATATTATGCTTTGAGCATTTATATTTTATTTAAGTATGATTTTATTTAACGGATACATTTTCTTTAACATGTTATAGTTCTTTCTTAAGAAGCTCTCAGGCCTGTGACACGAATCACTGGGTGGTTGCCGTTCGCTAATTACTGAGTTGTCACTGACACCTCTCGCTAACTACACAGTTATCGATATAAATAATTTTATCTCTTCACTTTGTTTTGTCCTCTATCGATCTATTCAATATTTTTATGCCTTTATGTTTCTTTTGTACGGCATAACTGTAAACTAAATTATATAAGGTGGAATAACGATATATAAAAAAGAAAATAGGTAAAATTTACCCTAAAAATGTTTTGAGTTTGGTGTTATTGGCATAAAATAAAAGGCAGTTTTGCATTTGCATTTATGTTCTATCAGAGACATCTAGCAGTGAAAACCATTAAGTTTAATTGTTACAAAATTCATGAAATTTTCCATTAGAAAACGTTCAAATATTGTTACTTTTTTTATAACGCAGTATCAATAAATACTAATCCTCCGTCAGTGACAGTATGGTGGTTTCGCCCGTTATCACTCGTTTAGAGAGGTCTGGATTTGAGGTAGAGGGAGCAGATGTTCTCCCATCGGTTAACCAGTTACTCCGGATTTTTAAGCTCGCACAGCATGAAAATCAGCCAGTGGACACATGCTTCTACAAACATAACACACTTATGTCGATATAAGTTACGTCTGGGAGTTGTTAATACTGTATAATAATTTTAAAAACGCATCAATAAATAATATTTATTTCAGTCCCCCGCCCCCATGGCACGTAAAAATTATATTTTTGCTTTTTTTTTTTTTTTTTTTTTTTGGCACGCAAGCAAGAAAATATTAGCCTTTCCCAACTTGCCTTTTCTGGCCAAGGAAATCTGTAGAGCACACATATCTCCCCCATCTACCCCCAATACATAAATAAAATTATTCCCTTGCGAAAGACTACAACAAAAGAGCATTTAGAATAGAACAGAATAGAATAGAATCTTTAATTGCAATGATAGACATACAATTAGTCCCGTCACGGCATAGTGGTGCCAGGGGTTTACAAAACATATTTACAAAAGATACATGAGAAAAACATAAGCATTTGCTTTGGCAGGAATCTGTAGGTTAGTACTAGCCGGTTACGGTTTGCTAGCAGCTGTGCTGAAGACCGGGGATAAGGGGGAGGAATGCGCCAAGAGCAGTGATCCCAGAAGTTCGGCTCTGTAATTTTACCGGTGGCCATCTTGAGGGTGAACAGCAGCCTTCTTTCTCCGATGTAGGACCGGAACCTGCGTAGTTGAAAAGCTTCTGCTAACTGCGTTGATCTGTAGAGCTGGGGGAAGGTGGAGTTTGCTGTTGGCCCATTTTAGAAGCCAGAATTCGGCAGAGAATATTCTTTTAATGTTGGATTCGGCGGCCGAGGCCCATATCTCTGAAGCACACAGTATTTTCGGGTAAAGGATTGATAGGATGTATCTTTTTACCAGTTGTGGGTCGGTGGTGTGGAGCAGCTGTTGTTTGGCGACCCAACGTAGTGAATTCAGCCTCGACTGTATGAGGTTTATGTGATCGTTGAAAGATAGTTTGGAGTCGAAAACGATCCCCAGATCTTTGTGTGTTTGAACACTTGGAACTGAGGAGCCCTTAAGCACAGGCTCCAACGTTGTTGGGCTGCCCTTTAGAGAATAAGTTATTTGTGCCGATTTTAGGGGGTTGGTTTGGAGGTTGAAGGTATTGGGGTAGTCAGCCATGTCCTGCAGTTTGCTAGTGATTCGCTGAGTGATTTCGGCTGCCGAGTTGGATGGCGATATTCTAGTAAGGAGCTTGACATCGTCAGCATATGTGATCCAATTGCACTTATGGGTCACAAATGGCACCATGATTGCTGAGAAGAGAATGCCAGACAGGACCCCCTCTTGAGGAACACCGGCAGTTATGTGACGCGTGAAGGTCTTTGTTCCGATCTTTAGAACAAGGGTCCTTTTCGACAGGAGAGATTCTAGGAACCAGAGAACATCGCCGCGAAAATTGAAGTAGTTTTCTAAGAGACGTAGGAGATTAGGTGTATATATATATGGCATCAAATGCGGAATGGATGTCAAGATATATAACTGACAATTCCTGTCTTTGTTCAAAGGCATCTAAGATGTGCAGAGTGGTTGTTGCAAGGTTTTAGAAAACTTTGTTCATGTTTGGAAGCCAAACTTGAAGAAAGACACAGAACTTCCAGAATGGGTTAGAAGTAAACCAGATTAGTAAGGGGTTCTAATCAGTGTTTATATGAGAGTTTTCTTTTTTTTTATTTCTTTCAGATTTTGGAGGAATGAAGAACAGCCTAAAACGTGTAGACTGCAAAGCTTGGCAACTAGACATCTTAAGGAGGGAGAGGGGACCTGATAAAATCTATAAGGCCTTGAAGGGAATCAGTAAAGTGAAAGAGGGTGGGTATAGTTTCACTGGTATAAGAGAGAAGAACCCGTGGGCACAAATACAAAATGTTGGAAAGTAACAGACGGCTAGATTTCATGAAGTTTACTTTCGCGAAGCGTGTTGTAGATCACTGGAAGGAATTGCGTAATATAGTGGTCGAGAGCGGGGGCGTATTCAGGAGGAATATGCCCCCTTAACTATATGTATAAGTGTATGCGTATAAGTGTTCCAAGGTCTATCTAAAAAAACACTCAAAAACCTGGTCACCATGCCCCCGTGATATGGTACTGGTCGAGAAGAATACTTTACTAAATTTCAGAGCGGAATTTGATAGCCACTTTCGACGGAGAAGGTAGATAGAAGAAAATGAATTCTAGTCTAGGAAATACTGGGTGGAAAAAAATCCATGGTAAGAACTAGTTCCATTTCGGCCGAACTCCGCAATTCCGCTTGATTTAATTTGACTTTCCTAGATCACGTTGCCAGATCACAGCATTGCTATCGACGGATTTTTATTTTGTACTGATGCGACCTCGCTTTAAGGTTTCTTTGTAGTTATAGGTGTATAACTGATAAAGCGTTGCCATCTGTCTAATTCTCCAACTTGGCGCTCTACATGAAATTGTTCCATGGTCTACTGACAGACCGACGTCTTCCCACCCCTAATGCATCGAATAACAAATTAACTGGAAATGTTTTATGAACAGTATAATACCGAAAACAATTGGTTTTTAACTGTTATAAATATTGTTTCTTCTGAACTTTGGTAAAAGTTTCGAATATTAACGATCTAAAAGGAGAAAAACTGTACCCGATCTTAACTATATAGTTATTTTATTATTTTTTTTTAATCCTTTCAGATTTTGGAGGAATAAAGAGTCAAAATTCGACAACAACAAGCGTGAAATACCTCGGCAGCGAGATGGAAGGAGGTGCGATAGATTAGCGAAAACATCTTTTTGTTATCTTTGAATTTCCCAATATCTAAAAGATGAAGAAACCAACCATCAACAGAGCTCTGGTTCCTCTAAAAATCATGCTCTTCTGTTGGTTCGGAGGTAAAGTTTGTTTACAATTTACAACATAAGTAAATATTTACGTGAATAGCATGGGACTAACGGGACATTCCACCGATCCAAGCTATAACCACGACATAATTTAGTGGTAATGTCAATCGTTGTTTTGGTAATGATATGAATATCCTAAGCAGCAGTATTATATCCGAAACACACTTCAACGAAATGCAATGCTCCTCTTTTTTCCAAACGCAAGTATGCGAATTACTCAGTAGAGTAATTCGCATGCGTGCGTATTACTCAGTAGAATAATACGTGAGCTGTAGTACATACAAGTTTGTTTGTTTTTTTTTTTTTCAGCCTTATTAGCATTTTCAAAGCGATAATGTACTGAATACTTCAATTTTCAGTACAGTACAAGTCACGAATATCAGTAACTAATTCTAGCTTAAAGAACTTGTAGTTAGTAAAATAAATTAGGCATAAGAACTCAGCAACACACAGTAAATTCAAAATAAATGTTTAGTTTAAAGAAGGTTGCAAAACATCCGTGGCTGACGATTTATTTTATCATACCAAAACTGGGGAATAACCACATTACATCGATCCTTTTATTTCTTCAAATTTTCCGTCATCAAGTTGACCACGAGAGAAATCAGCTCTCGACAGACATACCATAACGCAATTAGCGTTTCTCCTTGCATTTCGTTAGCGCGGTGAATTTTGATTCGAAAAGCGTTTGTTTTTGTGTCTATAAGTGCACAAATCCTTCAAGAGGTGTGGACGTTCCTTCAGAATTCATTCTATTGTTTAACGGGACACAACATTAAATATTCTAATTGTTGTTGTCTCCCGCTGAAGACGAGAATAATTCTGAAGCATTTTTTAGTAAGATGAATATGTCAAAAACCCACGCAAGAAGTCTGTTTTTAGGAAATTTACAGTGAGCCTCGGCAGCAATAACTATAGTTTGAAAAAAATTTGTCTTTATATTATATTATACTGTATATATATTACAGTCCCCATTAATATATATATTATAACGGTAAAAAAAAATAATAATCAGTTTGGAAAAAGAAAGACAGAAAAAAAAAAAGGAAAGAAAAGAAAAAGATGACAGTGAATGAACGTAAGTGGCTACTATAAGCATTATCCAACAAGACGTCGCGTGTTTTGGATATTGTATATATAAAACGTTGTATATATAAAATGAGCTAAGAAACATATAAATAAGACAGAAGTAGAAATCGAACGAAAGTGGAAGGAATATGTGTCTAATTTTTTTTAATAATTATTTTTTTTTAAAATAATTTTAAATAATGTCCCCCGTTCGACTACCACAAGAGAAGGGCAAGACCATTCGGCTCCACCAACTGGAAGAGCTTCCTACGAAACTGCGCTAATGACAACCCAGGAAGGGAGAAAACGCCAACGCATGAAGTGGAACATCGAAATGAATACGCACATCATGCAAGCATACTACGAAATAACCAAGCTAGAGACCGATATGACAATGTACGCCGATATGAAAAAGATAGGTCGAAACTACATACCAAGTGGTTGGAACGATTCACAGATATTCAGGTCAACGAACAGCGGGCCAAAGAAGGATCGTCGTCACGAAGGACCTGATAGTTCCTGGAATCTTGGAAAAAATCAAGCAAGACATGAGCGATCAACTACAAATAACAAAGAATATGGACAACACGAAACCAGAGGAGGAAGAGCAAAAAGAAATACAACCCAGAGCAGTAGAAGTAGAAAGAGACGAGGTCATGATATCCAGAACAGAAGACGAGTGGAAGAAGGCCCTAACAGAATTGGAAGGAATGGACCCCACAATGACCCATGTGATACCTAAGCAGAGGCCCAACAGAACCTTGTGGAGAGTCACAGACCACCTCAATCGGCAAATAATACCACATTACCTCGACAAATAATACCACAATACTGTGCTGCCATAGCAGCAACTAGGATTAATAGACGGGATACCAGCAGCAGAAGAACCGGAAAAAGAAGGAACCGTCAGCATGGGAAAGAAGACTTCAGCAGAAGATAAAATAATTAAGATCAAGGTAGGCTAATTGATATGTCCAGTACCAACAGGATAAAGAAAAGATAGGAGTAAGAAATTGATTGGAAAAGTGAAGAGCATCCTCAGGAGAGACAGCGTCCACAGCAAACAGGAGACCAAAAATCAGAGAATAGGGGAATACTTGGACACACTGAAGCAGAACCTCCTCACACTCGGTAAGAGACTACGCCGCTACAAACAGAGCTCCCAGAGGAAAATAAACAAGCGAATCTTTGATGAGGACCAAAGAACCTTCTACAGGAGTCTCGGAGAAGACGGGAAAAACGGAAAGGCACCACCCAAACAGATGATCGAGGAGTTCTGGGGAAACATATGGAGCAGTGAAGTAAGACATAACAGCCGAGCCCCCTAGATAGAACTGGAATGGAAGAAAACAAAGGACGTACAAGAGATGAGAGAGTGAGAGATTCGGGAGGAAGAAGTAAACCAGTCGATCAGGAACGCCCACAACTGGCGAACCCCAAGAATAGATAACGTCCACAACTACTGGTACAAGAAGCTCACTTGCGAACACAAGAACTTAGCAGAGCAGTTCACTCGAATGATAAGACACTCAGACACAATCCAGAAGTCTGAAGCCTAAAGACAAAGATATAAGAAACCTAGCGAAATACAGACCAATCACCTGTCTCTCAACGATGTACAAGATCCTGACCAGCTGCATAAACAAGAAGATATCAGACCACTTGGAGAGCCAGAACATAATGGCCGAACAGCAGAAAGGATGGAAGGGGATGAGCAAAGGATGCAAGGAGCAATTGACCAATGCCGCAGTTATAGAGCAAGCCTACAAGAAACCGCGCAAACTGTACACGGCTTACATTGACTACCGCAAGGCCTTCGACTCCGTGCCTCATAGCTGGCTAATAGAGGCGCTGAAGATCTGCAAAGTCAATCCGACAGTGACAAACTTCCTAGAAGCAAAGATGGCGAAATGAAATACCACAATTAAGGTCGAGAATATCACAACCAGACCAATTCCCATCAGGAAAGAAACCTTTCAAGGAGATGCCTTGAGCCCACTGTGGTTCTGTCTAGCACTCAACTCGCTAAGCACCATGCTCAACAGCAGCAAATATGGATATAACCTCAAAGAAGGAAAGAAAAACCTGTACACCTTCACCCATCTGATGTACATGGATGACATCAAGCTGTACGCAGCAATCCAGAACAACTCCAGCAACTACTCCGGATCACCGAAGAATTCAGCAATGATATCAGAATGGTATTTGGTCTAGACAAATGCAAAATCCACGGATTGCATCAGGGGAAATTAGTCGGCCGAAACTACAAACGGCAAACTGGTAAAGAGAACGAAACCATGACAGAGGGAGAGACTTACAAATACCTGGGAATGATGCAGGCTCAGCAGTTACAGCACAAGGAAATCAAGGCCTGCTTGATCGAAAAATACTACCAAGAGACTCAGAAGCCTGCTGAAAGCACAGCTGATTGGAGGGAACACAGTTAAAGCCATAAACACCTACGCAGTCCCCGTGCTAACATACTCTTTCTGGATCATAGATTGGACCAACACCGAGCTGGAGCATATCATGAAAAAGACAAGGTCAATGATGACCTACAACACCCGAAGTCAGCAGCAGCAGAGAGAGGGAGTAACAATAGCTCGGAAAACGGGAGGAAGGGGCCTGATGAAGCAACTGAAAACAGCGATAGTTAACCTGAAGGATTACTTTGAGAACAATACAGCACACTCCACCAGGCCATAAGGAAGATTGATAAGTGGTATACCCCACTCAACCTAAGCGAGGAATCCCCTCCCGCCCAGACAGCACAAGAAACGAAGTTAGAAAGATGGGCAAAGAAGACACTCCATGGCAGACACTACAATGACTTGATGATCACATCGAGAACGTTGCTTTCAATGCATGGCTCACAAGCGAGACGCTCTTCCCCGAAACTGAAGGATTCATGCTGGCCATCCAAGACCAGGTAATCAACACCAGACACTACAGAAAATACATCGCAAAGGAGCCCGGAATATCAGATGGCACATGTCGACGATGCCACCTGGCCTCAGAAACGATCCAACACATCTCCGCGGGGTGCACGGTGATCACCCAGACTGAGTACACTCATAGACACGACCAGGTAGCCAGGATAATACTTCAGAAGCTAGAGAGGAAATACCAGTTGACCAAAGAAAGTGTACCATACTAAAAGTACGAATCCCAGGCAGTACTAGAGACCCGAACCCACAAGCTGTACTGGGTCCGCGCCATAATAACGGATAAGACAACCCCGCACAATAGATCGGATATAACTCTTGTGACAAGAAGGAAAAGGCTACTTATCTAATTGCCATAACAGTGCCCAACACCGGCAATCTCCAGAAAACTCATGAATTAAAAATCAGGAAGTACACGAACCTAAGACAGGAGATCAAAGAGATGTAGACAAGTAACGGCCATCTCGATCATCGTGTCAACCACCGGTATGGTGCCCTGCATAACAGCAATAGGTCTCCCAGAGAACATTTACAAGGAACTCCAAAAGGTCGCAATCCTGAACACTTGTAGGATAGTCAGAGAGTTCCTCGACCAACAGTAACACCAGATGTAACCATCCTGTGTACTTGGAAGTAATACCCGTCATGGGGTGGAACCGCCCAGTCAGGGAGAAATAATATAAGAGCAACAATAATAATAATACAATAAAATTTCATTTATTCATCAAAAGATGTTGTTATAATAAATAAACTTGTTAAGAAAATTAAATTTCTTGATAAGTTATAATTAATCAAATAAAACAGTTTTCAAAACGAATTCCTTAATAAACAAAAAGAAAAAAAAAAAGAAATTACTACACATAATACATTCTACACTGTATTTGAAATACGAAATGCACAAGAGATAATCCTTATGGGTTTTTGTAATTAACTTATAATATCGATGTAGATACACCATAGTTTACCCATAAATTTGAACTACGTTAAGTAGTGTAAAAGGAATCGTTTTAATTCTATCTCATATTGTGGGTGCCTTCACAACGAGATAGCTGGTATTGCATTACTTCAAATAAATAACGCTTCTCTTGTAGAGAAGACTACTGTTATTTGTTTTCAGAGGATACCACCACCCAGACGATCGTTTGGAAGTTATTGGGCTTCATCATCAGTGGGCGGGCAGGGACCCTGGTAATGCAACAAGCCATCACAGTTGCGAAGTTATATCCGTTGTGAAGGCACCCACAACATGAGATACAATTAAAACGATGCCTTTTATACTACTTACGTAATTCAAATTTATGGGTTAACTATGGTGTATCTACACCGATATTATATAGTTAATTCTACACTGTAAACAGAGAGTACTTTTTAGATATACTAAAGCAACTCCAATCCACTGAATCATTAAGAATCAAAAATTTCTTAATAAATACTTTAATTTGAAAATGGGATAATTTCTCCTGAATCTGAAATCAACGCTAGCCAACAAATTGTTAATTATATTCATTGTATGCCTTTCTTCAAATCTATTTAGTACCCTAGGGTGCGGCAAACCCCTAGGGTACTAAATAGCTTTTAGATTCCTTATATTATGTGAAAAATTCCTTTGCTCATTCAACTCATCAAAAATAGTGTTCAAATTTTTCAAAATTAAGTTTAACTTCAGTTTTTGAACTGGATGAAGGATTTTATATTTTATCAAAAATTGCCTTCTATATCATGTGCTGTAGGAGGCATCTAAAGAAAATGAGGAACAGCAAGGTGATAAACGGAGAAAGTGTTTCTGCACAACGTAGATTGTTCTGGTCGATTGGGAGGTTGCAGCGGACAAAAGTAGGAAATATTCAAGACAGAGAAAGAAAAGGATAAAATGGTGGAGATTGAAAGAGGAGGGTTTGAGGAAGGAGTTTAGGGAAAAGGTGCTAAAAGGAATAAAGTTACCGGAAGACGTGCAAGAGTGGTGGAAGTTAAATAGTTGTATTATAAGGAAAGTCGGAGAAGAGTTGTTGATGAAAACATCAAAAAAGGGGGCGTTGGAGGTAAAGGAGGCTTAGTGGTGGAATGAGAAAGTGCAATCTGCGATAAAACAAAAGGAGATGAAGAAAATATGAGATTTAACAGGTAGCCAGGAAAATAAAGAAGCATATAAATTAGCAAATAAGGAGGCAAAAAGGGCTGTGGCAATAGCAAAGGCGAAGGCATTGGACGAGGCCTATGGAGAACTGGAAAGGAAAGATGTGGATAGGCAGTTGATGAGAAGAGCCAAAGCGAGAGACAAGGCATCAAAGAACTTCTCATCAATAAAACAGATAAAAGATGAGAGGACAGTGGTGATACAGGACAAGGTCAAGGAAAGGTGGAAAGACTATTTTAAGAAGTTATTAATTGAGGAAAACCCAAGAGCATTATGCGAGGATAGAGAGACGAATGAATGAGTAGTGGAAGGCATAAGCAGGAAAGAAGTGGAAAGTGCATTTAGAAAAATGAAGAGGGGAAAGAAATAGGTGCTGATCAGATACCAGTAGAGGTATGGAGAAGTATGGCGAAGAAGAGATCGATATCTTATGGGACCTTATGGAAAAACTGTGGCAGCAGAAGAGGATGCCAGACGAGTGGAGGGAAAGTATACTTGTGCGAAATATAAAGGAAAGGGTGATGTGCAGGAATGTGAAAACTACAGGGGAATAAATTTAATGTCTCATTCGATGAAGATCTGAGAAAGAATTGTGGTAGAGTTGCATATGGTGTTCATAGACGTGAAAAGAGCATACGATAGAGTACTCAGACAAGAGGTATGGAGATGCATGATGGAGAAGGGTGCATCAGAAAAGTACGTAAGGCTTGTGAAGGAAATGTATGAGGGAGCGGTGACTCAGGTTAAGAGTAGTGTAGGTATGACTGAGGAGTTCCCTGTAGTAGTTGGACTGCACCAGGGTTCAGCTCTCAGCCCATATCTGTTCGATCTGGTAATGGATGTGTTGGTGAGAGACGTGAAGAGTAGAGTGGAGTATGCCTTTCGCGGACGATATCGTACTCTGCGAACCATCCCAAGGAAAGGTAGAGAAGACATCGGAGGATTGGAGGAAAGCGGTGGAAGAGAAAGGCATGAGTATAAGTATATGGCATTGAATGGAGAAGATGAGAGTTCTATAAAACTGCAGGAGGAAAAATTTAAGTAGCTGGGATCGAACGTTGAGAGGGAGGGAGGACTGAGTGCAGAAATACAGCATAGAGTGCAATGTGGATGGCTGAACTGGAGAAAGATGAGTGGGGTGCTGTGTGATAAGAAAGTAAATTGCAGAATAAAGGGAAGACTATAAAACTGTGGTTAGACCCGCATTAATGTACGGTGCTGAGACATGGGCGATTACAAGGGCCCAGGAGAAAAAGATGGAAGTGGCGGAGATGAGAATGCTAAGATGGATGTGTGGTGTGACGAGGAAGGACAGGATAAGAAATGACTACATCAGAGGTACGATTAAGGTGGGGTCTTTGAGTAAAAAAAAATGCAAGAATCTAGGTTGAGGTGGCTTGGACATGTGGAACGAAGAAGTGGTGGGTATGTGGAGAAGAGGTGCGAAAAGTTGGAGGTGATAGGGAAGAGGAAGAGGGGGGAAACCTAAGCTGAGATGGAAGGACAAGGTGGCAGAGGATTTCAAAGAGAGAGCATGGAGGAGAGAGGAAGCCCAGGATAGGGAGGAATGGAGGAAAAGAATTAAGGATGGAAATGCCGACCCCATATAAACGTGGGAAGAAGGCGAAGATAAAGAAGAAAAAGATGAAAAATTGCCTTCTTTTATTCAATTCATTCCACGTATTTTTTACTATTATAAATTTCAAAATCCTGCTAATTAAGTTATTAGCAGGATTTTGTTATTTATTACGCTTACTTCTGATATTTTTGCTGGTGACCATACATTGACTAAATAAAGTTGGGAGTCAAATAATGCTTAATATAAGGTAACTTTTGTTCTAATATTTAACTTATTCTTAATATTGTAAAAAAAGTACACATAAAATTTTATTTTTTCTATGCAACTTTGTTATATGAACTGCCCGACTTTGTTATATGAACTGCCCAACTTAGGTTATAACCCAAGGTAACAATGATTTGAAACTTCTTCCACAGTTTGACATTTGCAATTCTGTAAATTCTGATCATGAAAAGGCATTCATGTTTACGTATTTTAATAGAAGGATGCCTATAGAAGAACTCTTTATTGCATACAAAAGGCACACGCCCTACAGGCCTACACGGCTACAAGCCAGGGATTAATCTATCTAGAATTTGATGAGGAGGTCTAATTACCAAAAATTCTATTTTTTTTTCAAAACTGAGTGCTAATTTATTGTCATATAGCCAACTCTGCAAATGAATAAGATCCTGGTGTATGACTTCTATTTCCTTGGTCATCCATGGGGTCTTTAACTTATCTCTCCTAGTCTTACCTCTCCTAGAATTTAAGTTGCAAACTGAATTATTTTCATTTCTCTGTGTAATTAAACCTTGAATTGTTTATTATTTGTATTACCTTATTTTAAAAGACATTTACACTTGATGTGTAAGGTACTTTCTTTTCATAAACATATTTTATAAATTTTGTTTCAGCTTACCTGATGATAAACAGTTTTCCTTCTTATAATCAGTTAATCTAATTTCTTTACATGAATATTGTTTTGAGTACATATCCATTATTAGTACACATGTTCTATGATCTGAAAATTGATTTAATAGTTTATAAGAATTAGCATACCTCAACTTTATATTTGCTATAAAATGATCTAAACAATAAACAGTAATAATAATAGATTGTTTGAAATCACAGTCGAGACAACTACGGCTAAGATGCGTTATCGTATCGAGCCACAATATGAAGAACAACAAAACTAAATAAATAAATAAATAAATAATAAAAGAAATAAAAAAATCCTGTACTGAATTATATTCTAAAAAGCGAGTGAATCCAGTAATTGCGTGTAAAACTTTGAGTTATCTACAGTGGCAGACAAAAAAACTGCATCACTTGTGAATTTTGCAAATAATGTGTTTTGCGCTGCTTGTGGGTTGAGAAATGTTCGAAATGCATTTATTAGATGGGATATATACACTGTGCTGCCACTTTATTAGGTACACCTATGTTGTAGCGTGTTGAGCCTTCTTTAGCCTTAAAAACAGCCTGAATTCATCTTGGCATGGATTGATCAGACTTAACTCTCGTAAGGAGTTCTCTCCTTTGTATTAAAATATGTTTTCGTTTGTAAAATTACCTTTTTTTTGTAAATAATTGTTCAATTTTCTCGGAAGTTTCGGGAGGCTGTAAACCCCTGGCTTCATGGTCGTGAAGGGCAATAAAGATAATCTCTCTCTCTCTCTCTCTCTCTGAACAAGATGCTGAAAAAGTTGTGCAAGAATGGAGTACTATGCAGACATGAGTGTGTCACGCAGTTCCTTGAGATTCGACGGAGGTGTAGGCCTGCAGCGAACAGCCCTTTCCAGTTCATCCCAAAGAAGTTCAATAGGATTGGGGGCCTGAGCGGGCAACTGCAGCAAAGAAAAGGCATTGGCATGTTCCTGGAACCATTCCAAAGTGATTCGGACTTTGTGCACTGGCGCATTATCCTGCTGGAAGTAACCATCTGATTGAGGATAAACTGTCAACATGAACGGATGCACTTGGTCAGCAACGATGTTTAGGTACGAGGTGGGATTCAGATGTGAATCTATGAGTATCAGTGGACCCAACGTGTGCCAAGAAAACATTCCCCACACCATAACACTGCCCCCACCACCTTGCACAGTAGCCGTCAGACATGACGGGTCCATGGATTCATGTTGTTTTCGCCAAATTCTGAGCTCCCATCAACATGATGCACCAGGAACTTCGACTCGTCAGACCAAGAAATTGTTTTCCAATCCTCGATAGTGCAGTGCTGGTGTTGCTGTACCCACAGGAGGCGTGCTCTCTTTTTCTTCATTGATAACAAAGGTACGCGATGGGGCCGTCGGCTGTTGTAGCACATTCGCGACAAAGTGCGACTAGTGATCCATTGCGATATTTTGTTCTGCGCACCAAGGTTGTCTGACGTGATGTGCGACATTGTGAACCGTCTGTTTGCTTGTACAATTTTAGCCATCCTCCTCTGACCTCTCTCATCAACAAGCGAATTTCTTCCACAGGAGTGCCGTTGAGAGGATGTTTTTTGTTCGTTGCTCCATTCTCGATACACCCTTGAAACTGTGGTGCGTGAGAAGTTCAGGAGAACTGTGGTTTCATGGATGCTTTGTCCAGCTTGTCTTGCACCTACTAACATGCCACGTTCGAAGTCCGTTAGATCACTCCTTTTCCCATTCTTGCTACGGTCTGTACGCTTAACTGATACTAGAAAGGTTGTTCTGCTGCATTTATATCCACAACTCTGGTCATGTGACTTACAACGTTGTGAGACAAACCATTTGTATGTACAGCAGGGGTGTACCTAATAAAGTGGCAGTACAGTGTATCTCTGTGAAGCAAATTCAATAAAAAGACTCCACCTGATATACCCAATTGCCATAAACATCTTCCCAAAGGATAAAATGCGTAATTAATGGAAATATAAAAAATCAAGCGAATGGCAATCATGACAACCAAACATACATTTTATATTATTTACGTGTACAAACTGAAATGACAAGTTAACGTAATAGTATTATGTACTGTAAATAATCAAAATAAGTCCTCAATATTTTGTTGTTCCTCCTCGAGCTGAAATTACAGTCTTGCAACGATCTGGTATAGAGTTAGTTAATCAACCTCTGGATATACGGTTGCCCAATTTTGTGCTACCACACCCTTACAATGCTCTCCTCTAGCTGAATCTTACCTGTTAGCTTCTTCTGAGCAATTTTAGACGACATTATGTACCAGCAATTTTCAATAGGGTTCAAATGTGGACTGTTGCCGGGCGGGCCAGTACAACACTGTAATGCCAGCATTTCTGAGGTATGACTTAAGGGAGGAAAACGAGGGAAAACATTGGTGTAAGTATGTTTAAAGCCTTATAAGACAAGACAAATTCATCATTAAATCTAAATAGCATAAAACTTACTAATTTTGCTGTGTGACAAGGTGCTGAATTCTGTTGAAAAATGCATTTTGGACGTCTGTGTGGTGATCCCTAATAACGGGTTTCGGGCACTCCTACAAGATAGCAGTGCAGGTTTCTGCATTCCCCGTTCCGTTAATAAACTTAATTCTCCCCACCCCTTTGCTTGTTATGCATCCTCAGACCATCTGATCGGCGTTTTATTTTACAGACGGTGTTATACAGTCAGGATGGTATTCCTCCGATTTTTGTCTTCTGACATATCGCTTCCCATCCGAGCTGTGCAGGTTGAATTTCAACTCGTCAGGAAAAATGACGGTGTCCCATTGCTCTTTTGTCCATGAAACATGAATTTTAGCCCAAGCAAGTCGCTTCTTCCTCATTTGTTGGCTTAACAAAGGCTTCTTCTTGGACCGATAGGCATGCAGATCACATTCCGAAAGCCGTCTTTGGACAGTTCGTGCACTTGTTTTAACACCAGAGGCAATCTCAAAGTCCAGTTTTAGATCAGGAGCACTAGCATGGCGATTACGAAGGCATAGCAGTTTCAAATATCGATGTTGGGAACGCGTAGTCACTCTCTTACGGCCTGATCCAGGTCTTTTCTTCACATCACCGGTTTCACGCTTTAATTTCAGCACCCGGTATGCTGTTGACGTTGACTGGTGGCAGCCTATTTTATCAGCGATAGCACGCGTAGAAAGCCCTTCCTGGGACAGAGCAACCATTTTTTTTTTTTTTTTTTTTTCTTGGTGTCAACTGAACATCTGGAGCCATGCTTACACCTCCGCAAAACAGGACACTAATGAGCGCGTATACCCTTCCAACGCCGTATTTATAGAAACGGCTGATGCAATAGAAGCGTTATCTGAAGCAATACCTTTGCTTTGCTACAAACAAAATGACAGTAATCAAACAATATCTTATACGTTTCACTACAAATGTTACTCTTTTTAAAGGTGATGCAGTTTTTTTTGTCCGACACTGTATGTGGTATTAAGACCTGTGCACTTTAAACTCGAAAGGAACGGTGCACTTTAAACTCGAAAGGAACGCATATGATCGTCGAAGTTACTAGAATGTCATAAAAACTGCTGTAGTATGAAATAACAGACATAACAAAACTAATACTGTATTGTACGGCACTTATCCTAGTGCAGTACAAAAGAGTTTTAAATTTTGCAGTGTTTCAAAGTTGGTCTGAAATACTTCACAGAGTACTATGAAGCATTTCAGACTTCCGTAAGATGGGTTTTCTGCCCAATTATCTGATTACGAACCTGAGTGGGCATAAATTCAAATTGAGGAAAAACAGTTGTAGAATAGATGTGCAGAAGTTTGTTCCAGCAATCGACTACCCACTGGCCTTTAGCCAGTGGGTAGTCGATTGCTGGAACAAACTTCCATCTGTCGTTGTGGAAGTTAATAGCTTAAATAAATTCAAGGAGGAAACCTGGACAAACTTTTAGAGGGAATGGATGTGTGAAATTGGTTAGTTTTTTTTTTTTTTTTTTTGGCTGATGCTACATAAACTTGCTTTCTTGCATCACATGCCCCTACTACTATATTGGTAAACGAAAGCAATACCTTTACCTAAAATAGTTTCATCTTTACTGTGAAACTATTTTAACTGATGGTAAATACCATCAGACCGAGACAGTCACATCAGGGAGTCACATACGGGCAAAAATCCTGATTCAGTGAACGTTGTCCGCTGTTTCGGAAGCCTGTTGGGGTCCGTTAGAACGAACTACAATATTAATTACCATCGGAATGATAATAAAACTTACTTTAATAATTTATTACTTATTTATTTAGTAAGACTTACGGGTACTGAAAAAAAAATTAGAATTAGTGGCAATCATAAGTAATATCAACTGTAATTGCAATTGTAATAAATGATTTGATTCATTTACTAAAGTGAATTTTCTCTTACAGCGTCATCATGCGTCTTGCCCTTTATGCCGATACACATGAAAGAACTGGGAATTACGGTAGAAGAGACTGCAGTAATCTACACACTTTTGCCCATAATTCAGCTATTGAGTTCCCCCATTGCTGGCTTCATTGCAGATAAACTAGGACAATACAAGGGAGTTCTTGTAGTTTCATCAGTTATGAGTATATTGACAAGTACTGCAATTTTGTACGTGCCACCAGCTCCTCGAATGCATCATGCAAGTACGCACCTACAGTGGTCGCCTTCTGTGGAGCCTTCTTTATCAGTGGAAAGATGTTCATCAGACTCGTGCGATGCCTCTCAAATGAACTCTACTTTCCTTTTGCACATCAACAAGTGCAGTATCCATTGCCCTCAGGAAGACGACTCACTGTTGACAGAACTCATCAACACCACGTGCAGTGTTTCTGTAGGAGCAAATTCCAGTGTAGCTGTGATACTTCAGTCGCCTTTCGTAAATGGATCGTTATGTGTCTATCCCATCCTTCCCATTTTACCACTCAACACGATATTTAAAAACTTGTCTTGTAATCTCTCGATATGCCAAGTACAGTGCACCACAGGCATTCAAAAAATAACTGATGATCAGTGGAGAAATACAACGAACGTTCTGGAGCCAGCCGTTCGCAATTGCAATTCTCCAACAGGAAGTAAAGCACTGACATTCTGGCTTTATTTCCTTTTACGAGTTGTATTTAACATGTTCAACGCCATCTGCTTTAATCAGGTTGATGCTACTGCCGTGGTTATGGCTGAAATGCACGGAAGCGAATATGGCCGTGAACGACTATGGGGTATATTGTCTATGGGTATATTTTCTCCGATCACAGGAATCCTCGTTGATTACGTGAGTGAAAAAAAAGGTTACCCAGATTATACGCCCGCATTTCACTTCTATAATGCGCTGGCGTTAATCACTGCAATTGCTGCTTATATCATGGACATCGGAGTTGCTCCTGCCAAAGGAAACATGTTAAAGAACATTACTCATCTTTTAAGACATCCGCCTGTTCTCACTTTGCTCATTATGATATTCTGGCTTGGAACTATGTGGGGTTTTGTGGAAACTTTCCTTTTCTGGTACCTAGAAGACCTGGGAAGTCCAAACTATCTTCTGGGTCTAACTGTCACAGTTGGGTGCTTCGTTGGCCTTCCATTTCTACACAACTCTCAGTGGTTTCTTAAAAAAATGGGGCACATTAACGTTCTTATTACAGCCTTATTTATCTATTTCATACGCTGCATTGGATACTCTTTATTGAAAGACCCTTGGTGGTGTTTCCCTTTCGAAATGATGGAGATTTTCACCTATCACCTCATGTGGGTTTCAGCAGTTACCTACAGTGCTCAGATGACCCCAGATGGATTGTTGTCAACTATAGAGGCTTCACTCGGAGGGCTACATTATGGTATAGGTAAGCAAAATATTCCCAGCGATTTCTGTTATTTTAATTAACTGTGTAATACAAGTTACTCAGACCCTCGTGAGTAGCCCTACGGTCGATGACGGGAGAAATTTTATGGGCCTTTTTCACAACGTAGCTGAGTTAGCTGGTCTCAGGCGAGGTAGTATGGTTCTTTCTCCCGGAACTCGGGTTTTTCATCCAGCAAACAGAAAATTGACCTCAGAACACACGCAGTTTACAGACAATGTACACGGAGTAACATTCCCTTAGTCGCTAATGCACCTAAAACCCTATACAATAATAATAATAACTACGATTTACTCAGTGCTGACGGTGAGCTTTTCTTAAATGTCAGAAAATTATTTGATTTCACGGATATCAATTTTAAATGATTATCAATTGCCCATAATTTTTCTTAGCAAAATCACTCCAAAGCAAATAGTACTTGCCAATTTAAATGTTAAAGTAATAACTTCCAAACTGAAAACCACAAAACCGGGTTCAGTCCGAACGAAAAATGACTGGGCAACATTCTACTCAAAAATATGCAACGAAATAGATTTACATTAGCAACACTTATTTAGTACCCAGTTAAGCCATCTTCAGAATATAATAGTGTGAATACGTTGTTCAAGATACCCGTCCCTATTAATTTGGTCCCAACGATCATCCTCGTTGG
This sequence comes from Mastigoproctus giganteus, assembly GCF_048544385.1. Taxonomy (NCBI): domain Eukaryota; kingdom Metazoa; phylum Arthropoda; class Arachnida; order Uropygi; family Thelyphonidae; genus Mastigoproctus; species Mastigoproctus giganteus. Next base: position 165,900,620 of record NC_143582.1, on the reverse strand, counting down.
AATTCGGAGGTCTACATTATGATACGTCACGTCTCCGGCACATTCTTTTCACAGAACATAGGTCTACTGAAATGTAGCGTCCTGGCTCCGCCTAATACAGATATGCGCTACGTGTGGCGGTAGCGGTAACGAAAGACGTTGCACATGAAGCCGCGGTTGACTGTACCTAAAACAAAGCTATATCAACAGAAGTGGTCTCGGGACTTTCTAAAGGGCGAGGGGACAAAGCGTTGTTCCAGGGAATAAGTTAAGTTTAATCATCTTCATTGTAGCAGGGAAAAAAATCCACATTATTTTGATCATAAGGGAGAGGCTATAGATCCTTAACCAAAACTACGCTATAATTTTACAATGTTGAGAAGAAATCAGCATCATTTTGTTCAAATATCAAATAGTAGGGGAAAATGTACGAGGCAGTTGGGCCGCATGCTCTGTATCCCCAGCACACCGCGCAAAAGCAACTGATGAAACAAAAGTGATGTTTTATACGTTACACGCAAAACACCAATTAGTTGTATACGTTCATATTAACGGTCAATCACCTCGTGCATACTAATATCGCTATGGAAATAGTGGCATAGTATTTTCTGAAAGGCGCTACCGGTGGTTTCCCACATCTGCGACATGGTACTTTGTGAAGAAGTACAGAACCTCTGTAAAAGTCAGAAAAAGTGTAACGTCTGGTTTCTGTCAGAGCAGTGTTATGTTTTGTTGTTGTGTCTCTGGCTGCTTGGCCGCAGAACCCCTAGTGGGACCCCACGTTGCCCGCCACCACCACTGGGAGGTGAGTCAGGCTGCCTATTATAATCTGGCTGGCCTTGGTCAGGGTTGCCTCAGCTTCCTGACAGAGGCCAAGTTAAAAAAGGGGGGGACAAAACAGGGGTACAGGTTAGAAGGAACAGAAAGAGGGGAAAGGAGGGCGGACTGAAGTTGAGGAGCAGTCCGCTCTTTGTGAGGTTAAAATAGGGGTCTGGGAGTGGGAGTGGGAGTTAAAGTAGCAGGGGACAGGTGCCCCTGCATGTTCACCAGAGGCCAGTAGACTCTGTATCCCGCACTCAGAGTGCCAACAATCCCGCAATTGTACAGTGCCAGCAGTATTAACCCTTATGGGTTGGAGTGTAAATCCCGCACTCAGGAGTTCTCCAGAGTGCCAGCAATCCCGCACCAGAACGGTGCCGGCTGATCCTACCCTATAAGGGATTTGCAGCAGTATTCCGCACTTTATGAGTGGCAGCAATCCCGCACCAGAATGGTGCCAGCGGTGTTCCTACCCTTAAAGGATTAGCAAGTTGTCAGGGCAGTGTCCTCTAGCAGAGAAGGAGCTAACCCACGCCAGTCTGATTCAGGCCTTGGGCAGCATGATCCAACGTTGTTCTCATTTCAGTAATCTTGGCTCGCCTCAGTGCGAAGATTTCCTGCACATACACGGTTAGTACCCTGTACATGTTCTCATCGAGCAGAAGCGAGGACTCTTGATTACGTGGATTCCTTTGAATTGTGGTAACAAATTTGATTCTACTATTGTCATAGGCAGGGCGCTCATACATGAGATGCTCCCAGGACTCTTCTTCTCCACAATGGCACCGCGGGTCTCTTTCAATCCCCATAGCTGTGTTTCTGACGGAAGGGGCCGTGTCCAGTGATAATAAACGTCATGTGCAGACCAGGCGAGAACCAGAGAGGGGGCTCTGGGTGAGTTTCGTTTATAGTTGGGAGGAATCGCCTCGTGATGTCTTCTTTTTGCGTGGTTTCCCAGCTCTGTTGCCATATCGCTTGTAGGTGTCGGGTGATTCTCCTATTCTCTATCTTGGGGTCATTTGCAAGATCCAGCTGGAGCTTTACTATTTCAACTGGTGTTCTTTTCCTAAGGTGGTAATATAGGCCTCGCCTGACTACTTCTAGGTAGAGTGGCTGACATCCTGTTAGAACTTGCAAGGCAGGGATGTAACAGTGCGACACGCCCTGCTAATTGATAGCAGCATGAACCTTTGCATTGTATCCAGCTTCTGTTTTTTTTTTTTTTTTTTTGCTAGTGTAGCTTGTCTGTACCAGGTGGAGGCATCGTAGCAAACTATCGGGCATGTACTGCTTTGTTTATGAGGGTCAGAGCTTTGGAAAACAAGCGTTTAATAATATGCTGGTTTCCAAATTACTTTAATTCTGCTATACTGGTATAAGGGTATATGTGTATTTAGCACTGCGCCGAAACGGTAACGTTGCCAAGAGATAACAGGTCTATCAAATATTCCTAATATTTATTACGGCTAAGTTACCTAGAAGTGCTGACACTACTGTGTTCTCTCATCATCTAATGGCGCACGATAAAATCAGAGGAGATAATTCCAGCGTGGTAATACAAATAGAATTAGAGAGCTAATTAGAAACAGATAATCATAAGAAACACAAATTACAAGAAGTGTAACTAAAGTTTTTTTTTCAAGTACTTTGTTCTTTATTATTTTTTATTAAATTATTATTAGCCTGTAGTTTCTGTAGAATAGCTATAGGTTTATAATAATTGATTAAGTAACGATAACTGTAGTCTTAATTTCGGTGTTCAGTTATACAGCATCGGGCAAAAAATTACCTGTTTTAAAGGTAGCGCAATTTCTTAGCGGTTGCAGTGGGAGGCTGCGGTTTGTGCCCTGGAGTAGAGTACTTGTATACTAAAGCGTTCAGTAAAACTAAAGCCGTGGTCGAATAAATATCGTACATTTGCTGTCGAAACAATTTTTAAATCAAGTGACTCTGTTGTGAGTACTCAACGTGAATTTCGACAACACTTCAACATAGGAAAAAATGGTAAAAGAAAATGTACTGTTTCAAGTCGAAAGACCATAACACATTGGATTTACAAATTTAGAACAGAGTCAGTAACAGATGTTAAACCTTCAGGTTGGAAGTGCACAGTGACTACTCCAGAGAACACTGAAAATATCAGAGCAACGTTACAACGCGGTCTTCGAAAACATCTGTTAGTCGTCAATCAAAAGAAATGAACAAATCGGAACGAGGTGTACGCCGTATACCGCATATGGATTTAAAGTTCCATCCGTATAAAATGCAAATAGTTCATCAATTACTTGTTCGTGTTTTGAATACTCGTTTCATCTGCAATATATTCCTGCAGAAGGTGAATGATGATCCAGACTTAATCAGTCATTTAATCATGAATGACGAGGCCCACTTGAATTTGAACAGATATGTATATTAAAAAAATTTAGCTGTTGGGCAGCCGAAAGTCCACCACGCCACCTTTGTGAATGTGAATAACCAATTCCCAGCCAAAATTTACCCTTTGGTGTGGGGTGCCTGCTGTTGGCATCACCAGTCCATACTTCTATGAAAATATAATGGTTTAGCTCTCGCACTATCAGTCTATATGTAAACGAGCTGCAAGGATTTTTATGAGAGTATCTTCACCAAAAAGTCTTCACTTACGAAATGTCTGGTTTCAACAGGGGCAGTGCTACAGCGGTATATACCGTAAGGCTTTCTATGGACACTTTAAAGGAAATGCTTCCAAATCCTATTATGCCACGTTTTTGTGACATACATTGAACACCACGATCACCATACTTATCTGTTTGAGGAGATTAAGTTCTAAAATCACGGAAAGAAAGATATTCTAAGACCACTACAGTATAACTTGGCGGAGTTTAAATATGCTAAGTCCTACTCAGAAGAAAGATATGTCCCCCGGTATGTGCACTTGCAGCCAATGTCAAAAGCTTGCGTCGCTTACTATACAATGTGTCAGCTGGTCACTTAGCGCTTAGGGGCGTGCTGTGTCAACAATCTTTCGAAATTGACAATTGCGAAGCGAAAATCCTACCTATGTCAAGAATGCAAAACACCTGTAAATCAAAAAGTACCATTAAATAAAAGGCCGAAATTGAAGAGAAAGGTAACTGAACCTAATAATTCCAAGAATACAGACAAATCGAAGTCCCCGTCAAGAGGCAACGAAGAAAACAGTATTGTTAGGCCTGCTACCTTATGCAACTTAGATACCATGCACCATGCAGCTGTCATTGAGAATGAAATTCCGTGTGAGGTGCTAACCAGCAACAGAAAACAGACGATCCGATACGGGAGAAAACACGCGGAGAGCTTGAGATTCCGAAAATAGCCTGCCAGCACAGTTCACCTGTCACTGAACGTGTAGGCATTCTGTAGAGTCTGAAAAGAAGCCATACACAATTTCATACTAAGGAAGCATTAGCAAGAAACCCCTCCACCCAACCGGGCATCCAAGCTAACAAGCTCTCGCGCAGGATGATATCGATTCGTATAAAAAGTCATATGAAAGAATGACTATGGGCGAGCCTCACCTTCTCTCTACAGAACAAAGAACGGGAATGAAGCCAGCTATTCAGCCATGCTACCTCGAAACTCCTGATGTTAGGGAAGAGCTGCAAACTGTCCCAACCATCCTCCCGCTCGAATCAATCAAATCAACCATTCATCCCACACAGGAAACTATCTACCAGGATCCTCTTCCTCACAACTTTAGTAGGTCTCCTCAAGGGCACAGTCTTGAAGATATGGTGAAACCGTTGAAAAAGAATCTGGCAAAACTTCTGAGCGATAATTATCGACTCAAAATTCAGAACGCGGAAATTAGATATGAGCAACTTCTGCTCAGAAAACAAATTAAGGAGCTGATATTTCAAGTCACGGACCTAGTTAACCTAACAGAGCTCTCTAAACTGGGTGATGCCTCGGTCATAACCAACATCCTATCGTCACAGGAACTTGTTAAGTTATACAAATACAAAGTTAATGGTGAGAGAATCTCACAGGTGGAGGAGACTCATGCTAGACAACTTGACAACAGAACAGGTCCAACGAACCCCACCAACCAAACAGAGAACCAGCAAACAGTGACCAGATGCAACCCAAACGGACACCTCGGTCTCCCCTCTTCCGCAACACGCATTCACAGGGAGACCAATTTCTCAGCTCCAGTTTAACAACTACCCCTTCGACAGAACTTGGACAAGCCTTCGGCTGTTACTGCAGCGAACCTAACTCAGCCCTCTTCTCCCCTGCCAAGCGAGCAGTACATAAACTCCGGATTGATGCCAAGGGACCCACCAGATCTTATGCATAAGTCGTTCAGACAGCAGTTGCTAGCACAAATGTGGTCAGGTCTACCAGATGCACCATGTCAAATCCAAACGGAACCGACGGCCTTAATTCAACCACTAAGCGTACTCAACGGACGGAAACTTCCATGGATACTCTCCAGCTCAGGCAAGTTTGCGAAACTTACATCACAGAAGTGACTTCTCGTGCCAAGCTGTTCAGCACTAGGCTGGCGCGTTCTACCCAGACCACTGCTATCAAAAGCTTTCTGTACATAGAGCTTCGCATAAAGGTAGATGTTGGTGCAATCAAAACAAAATACCCAACATAGTCCTCGTTTTTTCTTTCTTGCCCTCGGCACCCCTACACAAGGTGCTCGACCCAGCAGCATGGCCGGCAGGTGCCATAATTAAGCCATTCATCGAAACAAAAAAAGATACCAACCACAAGGGCCCTAGTGTACACCAATAGCAATCAATTGACAAGAAGCAAATGGATGTAAACAAACGACAGTAACATTTTTTCTACAAAATGTTATGAGCCTTACTAATAAGCTATATACCTTGCAAGCCCTGCTCCTCCAGGAAGACATTGATTTCATTTGCATCTCGGAAACATGGGTTGATGAGGGAAAACAACTTGGATTGCTCCTCTCGTCCACTCATTATCAATATATATTATCAACTCATTATCAATCAATATAACTCCAGGAAGGATAAGAGAGGAGGTGGTGTTGCCATCTTCTACAAGACCTCTTTCAGGCAGATATATGTCTACAGCAGTAAAACATCAAACTATGAAGCAATCACTGCAATTTTCAGAAAAAATGAAAAAAAAAAAAAAAGGATCCAAATCTGCCATCTGCCTTGTGAATCTCCCACCAGGACACACCCCATCAATCAGAGAGGATCTTATCTCATGGATCTCTGCTCATCTACGCCCGATATCCAAATAACTATTTTAGGAGATTCCAACCTGCCTCTACAAGGTACAGGGATGCAAGGCAAGAGATGGAAGACACCATGCGGATCTAGGGGCTCATCCCACTTAAAACACCACCCACCAGAGGAAACAAAGTCCTGGACAGCGTCTACCACAATTTGGAACAAATACAAATCATTCCCTATAACTCCAAATTCGTGTCGGACCACCTACCGATAGTGTTTGAAATTGCACAAGCACCTGCAACCTCAGTCGCTGGGACCAAATCCGAGGACCCGGTGCATACAGTAACCACGTTTTCAACCAACCTGGTCAGGCCAAATGGTATCCTCACTGAACTTAAAGCATTTAATTGGAATAATCTCTGCTTCAAACCAGTGGAAGAGGCAATTAATGCCATTTTTAATGAATTGAGACACATTGCTCTCATTGGTGCATCGAAGACAATTAAAATCTCGAACACACAAAGTGGTGGTTCAATTCCGAAATGGAACAGGTTTTTAATCTAAAGCAAAAAGCATACAGAATCCGGAAAAGGTCTGGCTCCATGCTACATCACGTAGCTTACAAGAAACAAAGAGTGAATTTCCTGCGTGTTCGGAAGAAGGCACTTCGTAAGTAAATCCAGTGAAGACTTAGGCATTCCAAACGGAGAATTTCCACACGTGGTCGTCAGGTGGAAATTGATGAAGAACCGATAAAACTGTGGACACAGTCAACCATCCACCCTGACCAAGAAAAACATTCGCCCCTCCCTGCAGCGGTCATCACAGATAAGGCCAGGACCGAGCTTGTGCATGTTAAGATCTCAAGGGAAATGATTATGAAGGCAATAAACAGCCTTTCCAATAAATCTACATTTGGTCCCGGCGGATTTTTCCTCTTTATTCTCAAATTATGCAGTTTCTATGTGATTGACCTGTTAATCACAGGTCACCTCTTCACCTCTTTAACTGTATCCTCGAGACTGATATTACACACCGACAATATGGAATGTCTACCATGCTGTACCAGTTCCGAAAACTAAAAAACCAAAATATCGCAGCGACTACAGAGCAACCTCTATTTCCTGAGGTCTACTAAAAGTGTTTGAAAAAAAGATACAGTCCACCTTAGTCGATCACTGCGCAATGGGTGTCCACAGGATCGTCATACTGTTATTCCTATGAGGTCTACGCTTTCAAATCTATTAATGACCAGTTGGGCAATCCAAAGAGCCCTTAACTCTAAGAAACAACTTTAAATCTTATTCCTAGACATACAAGCAGCTTTTGACACACTCAGCACAACAGAGCTAGTTAAAATTTTGAAGCATTATTTCAGAATCGAAGGTAATTTTCTTGTATCTTCCATCAACTCGTCATCAACAGGCAAATCTTTATTAAATATGATCATAGATTGGAGAGGACCATCACGACCTCTGTCGGCATTCCACAAGGAGGAGTTCTTTCATCGTGTTTTTTTTTTTTTTTTTTGCCGCAGCACTAGAGCCCTTCCTTGCGAAGCACCCAAACTTCATTTCATACGCTGATGATATTAAGATGCTGGTCACATCCTATGATCCAGCAAAACCTGAGGCAGTCGCCTATGAAAATCAGATAGTACTGTTTGAAGTCCAGGATTATCTAGGACGTCTTGGACTTAAACTGAATCCTCACAAAGCAGCTCAGATGACTTTCACAAAAAGGAGACTATTAATGAAATTATGCTCACAATAAACGGGAATGCCATTAAAAAGGTTCACTCCTACATGGACTTGGGGGTGAAGTGGGATGATGGGCTTACTTTCAAAGACCACCTCAAGATGGCCAGGTTAAAAACGCTTGTGGCGTACTGGGCAATTTGGCAGGAATTGGTCGATCTTAGGCCTCGAGAGTTCCTTTTGGAATACGTCCGAAGAAATTTAATACCTGTACCGCTCTACGCTTCGGTAATCTGGTCAGGAATTTTCTCTACTCAATTAAAGATATTTCTGGGAGTTGAATATTGGCTCCTGAGATGGCTAAACAGGGAGATGGGCTAACCTTTCACCATCTTTAGGAGCGTGCTCTTTGCAAACCTTGGCATGAAACTCTGGGAAACCATAGTCAAAGAGAGGAATCTACACACCTTGGCACAACTTCTATGCAGCCAAATGGATTCGCCTGACATCTGGGATGTTTCTGCACCCCCTCGGACCTCACAACGAACCCGGTGCAGTTCAACACCTTGTCTACAGTCTTGTCTGCAAAATGTGCAATACCTTAGATCAAGTGTTCCCAGCAAATATGTCCAGAACGTATAACTCCCTGGGAATTGATACCTCATCTTTCTGCAGCTCGAAGCGCTTTAGACAGGGCATAGTGAAAGAACTCTATAAACACGAACAATAAGCATTATGTGAAAAGAATTGCCTGCAAAGGCTTTCCTGGTTTCACTATTGTGTTTTTTATTGTTTGTTATTTATTTATTTTATTGAGTATTATCTTATGTATTGATTTTTAATTTGTTGTGTACTTTCAATTTGTTTTGATCTCTTGCAATTCCAATGAATGTAATCAACTGGAATTTGCATAATGTACACCCTTCTAGCCGAACCAGGCTGTTCCAGGGGTGTCCACTGATGTGGAAATAAAATGATATTAATAATAAAGAAATTCAACGTCTGTGTAAACCACCCACAGACGTTGCAGCATTTGAAACAAATAATTCGTGATGAAACTGAAAAAAATACAACCATAAATATTATACAGAGCAATGGATAATGTTGGAATACAAATAAAGGATTGTGTTCGCAATGTTTGTCATGTAAGGGAGATCATTTTCAAACACTCACGAGTGTAACATAAATGCTATTATGTATACACTGAATTGTCTATACACGAATAACGTCCATTTGTGTATGAACGGACTGTCTGTTACGCTGGTGGAGGCTCACAGACGGGAATGGCTGATATAAGATTGTAGTGCGCACATGTGGCGATCAGGTTTTTGTGTTTGCAAGGAAGAATGGGTTAGCGTCAAGATCTTTTTGATTCGAACGTGGAATGATTGCGGGGGCAAGATATGTAAGTGCCAGTATCTCTAGAACAGCTAAGATGGTTAAGTGCTCCCATTATGTGGTCACAAGCCTACCATGACTAGCTTAACAGCGGTAGAACAACCAACAAAAGGTCACACCTGGGAGAGCCATGTATTGTCGATGCCCGTGATGAGCATCGTACATCTCGTCTCGTAATACAGAAGTGTAAGGACCTGTCCTTACAACTGTTATTTAATAATGGGGGTTATTGTTATTGAAAAATTATTAGTGAATATTAATACAGACAATCATTAGAAATATATCAGGTCAAAACTAAATAACAGAATTTGAATAGAATAGTTCAGATAAGTCCCAGGTTTAATTGTGCTCGTTTCGCCTATTACCTTTAAGCAAGAGGAAAATTACCGTAGCAACGGGGGGAAGCGTTTCGAAAATGCGATACAATAGGAAACACTGATGGAGCATCCGCAGTTAATGAGCACAGATCAGAGTCAACATTTCGCCCCTAAAGAACAATGGGCTGAAACAAAAACAATTAAGATAGAGATGGAGCTCAGTAATTGAGGTATTCAAGAAATTAAGTGCATACTTTAAAAATTTCACGGGGACGATTAACGACAGGTGTAGCAAGACAAATACAGGGCGTAGATGGGCAAAGAAGATCTAGAAACTTCTAGACAACCGGAATTTCCAGTCACCTTTCTATAAAGGTCCAGATATTGCTGGAAACCGGAAGGTTTCCAGCAATTTCTGGACTCTCTAAAAAGGATGGAAGACACGCCCACGGAAGAGTATAGGAAACGAATGGGAATTACAGGGGAAGGGATGTACAGGTCAGCGATTGGTGAGAGTGAAAAGCACAGGAAATTTTGAAATTCAGAGTAAAGAGAAAATAAGTTTTTAAAAGAGTCTTTGGAAGTGCGTGGAGGAAGACAGTCATGTGGCAGAGTCGTTGTTGAGTTTGGGGTGATGATTAAGTAATGGGAAGGAAATTTTCCTTGTGAGTATTTTATGTAAGTCTAAGGTAGGAGAAAGAATGTGTCCACGTAGAAGAATGAAGATACAGCAGTAGCCAATGAATATAGAACAGTGAGAGAAGCTGATGCAGTTCATAGTGAAGAAAGGGAAAGAATGCCCAAGGAGAATTCTGGAGAATGACGTAAGAAAGGATCCTTATTCAACTCAGCAGAGCAGTGCCCACGGGAGAGCGTACCTCAGGTAGATTGAGATATTCCAAGGATGAACAACCGCCCGCATTCTAGTCTGATGGTTATGGCAGCCCAGAATAGAAAGAACACTCGGAAAACTGAGTAAGTGATAGTTCAGTACGAGAAAATCTTAAGTTAGTGAAGGAAGGACTCTAGGGGAAATACTTAATCTATGGGAGAAAGCTAAATGTAACTGCAACCATGTACACAGAATTGTAGAGAAATTAAGAGTAGGACCTTATGGTAAAAGTTAATTGGTGGGGAGAAAGGATACCTTGATATAATAGTTAATTTTGGGGGAATGACTAATTTGGTAACAAAGGATTGTAGCTGAATGTTAAATTATAGTAAATTTGGATTTTTTAAGAGTATAACTTAATGTGATAGTAATTGTTAAAACAGATAAAACACTGATAGAGTGTCTAGCTAATTAAAGAATTATTGGATTAGATATACGGGAAGATGGTTAATTACATCGGTTTATTATGAATGATGAACAGATCTGTAGTTGAGGAAAGGATTTTCTAACTGAGATATGTATGTATATATATATATATATGTGTGTGTGTGTGTACGTAATAATTTTGGAAAGGGATATAAATATATATATAGCTACTTGTAATTGTTTATTCTCATACTGAAAGCTACTTGTAGACCTACTAGGACAGTTGATTAGTAGGAAAGCTGATGTAAGGATTATGAGATGTAATGAACGCCTAGATCTGTTAGAACCCAAGGATGAGGCACAAGGATATTTCCACAGATAAGGCCTAGCAGTCTAACAAAGCCCCACGTAATAAAAGTTCACAGTTAATTGTAGCTATGGATTGAAATGTATATAATGTGAATAAATATTATTATGTTTTGGTACTTAAGTGTCTGTCAGTCATTTTGAACTTCAGCCAGTCCAGAGGAGGAATACCTAAAATATTGAGACCCCCTTAGAGTCTAAAATCTTCTGGGAGACAAACAAGTCAGGTGTAAAGTGGGAGGGGACAAAACGGGGGCATAGTAGAGTACAGGGAATAATAATTAAATAAGTCATATAGCATTGAGAAAAAATATTAAAAATATAAAACAATCAAATCAACCCCTCCCACACACACACACACAGCAGCAACGCAGCACAGCGGCCCAGCTAACCACCTGGTACAACCTACGAATAGCAAGAGGAATATCCACATGTACTTTAGTTTAGCATTGCAGGTCAAGCGGCCCCGGGGTTCCATCCCCCAACTTCGCGATAAATCTTTGAGACGCAATACAAACTTTGTAAAGGCCAAATAGTATATGCTATTTGTGTGGTCTGCATCGTGTTGTGTTGGGTTATGTTGGTCTGTCTTCATCTGGCCTCTTGGACTAGGGGTGCCGTGGAACATCCGAGTTGATGTCTACAACAACGGGGAGGTAGGCCAGGAAGTAGGGATTACAAGGTCGCCTAAGCTTGCTAGGGACAGTCCTTAAAAGAAAAAAATGGAAGTTTTTGTTGAAGGGAGCGTGGGTGTAACAGTTCGAGATTGGAGGATAGGTGAAGGTGAAGGAAGTGGGTAATAGAAAGACGTTCACCAGGAAGTTGGAATATAAAGGGACAGCGGGGAAACCCTGCAGAAGCAATCTACTCCCCACATGGGGGGAATATTAAGAGCGGTAAAAGTATTTAGGCTGATAGAGCCCACCACACGAAGTGTTCGAGTGGGAAGTGGGGGAGGGGCAATGGGCTGAGTGTAGGGAGGAATAAAGTTATAGGGTCACTGTTCCCTGTGTAAAGTGTATTTAGTGTCAAACGGCACTGGGGGTTTCTTCCCATCTCCACGTTGCTTTCATTGTAGATGTACCCGTTCGCTGAGAAGGGGAGTAATTTAAAAGTGTGTGTGGATATTGTAGTGTTATGTATCATTGTTCTTCTGGCCATTTAGCCCCCTAGACCCCTGCTGGAGCCCAACGTTGCCCACATTTTGCCTCGTGGAGGCAGACCAGGTACCCAGTAGTTGAAATTTTACTGGCTAAGACCTAAAAAAATGCCCTGTATATAGTATATAGTGTGTTTAGGGTCTAACGGCACCAGGGGTTTCCCCATCTCCACGTAGTACACATTGTGGTGTCATACAGAACACTGTAGAGGGCAGAGGTTTAAAAGTGTATGGATATTGTGGTGTGTTATGGTTTGTGCCGTTGTTCATCTGGTCGTTTAGCCATTGGGTCTCAAATGAGACACACTGTTGCCCACACTATACCTCATGGAGGCAGACCAGGTACACCAGTATTTCAGAGATTTGCTATTTACTCTGGCAGGTCCTGCCATCTAATTTCCTGAGATTTAAGTGGCTAGGACCTACAAAAAAAGTGGGGGGTGGGGGAAACACTAGAAATTGGGTCAGGCCGAAAGAGATATGAGTTATGTGAGGTAGAGTTTAAAAAAAATTTTTTTTTTTTTTTTTAAATGTGGGGCTTGTGTAGTTTTGACAAGGGTGAAACGCTAGTTTCAAGATAGGTAGGTAGAGAGGGAAGGGAGACTGAAGACAGGGGGTGAAAGACAGAAATATGAGGTCAATAGTGAAGATAACCCCAAACGTCGGTGGGGAAGGGCCATGTCTCACAAGGTGAAGATAGGGGATGGCAGGGGGAAGGGTACAGAGTAACCATCCCCCTGTCAAGGGAAGGGATGGAAAGTGAACGGAGTGAGGGTACTCGGTTCAGATCGCCTAATGACGTTTCGGCAGCAAACTGCACAATGTCTTTGTCTGGTCTTCGTATGCCATTCCTGGGACATGCTGTCCCCCTGTAAGTGGGAGTGGAAGTTTCTATTAAAAATTCAGCACAGTCAATTCCAATCTGGCCAGACCTGCTGACACCAGTGCCAGCATTTCACGCCATTCCGACTGAGAAAAGGAAACAGCACTGCATGAGAAAGGCGATGGGGGGGATTTCCTGGGTAAGTTACCTCCACTGCAGTTAAATCCAGAGGAGCACCTGTCATGCACAAGGTTCACAATACATACACTCCATCAGTGCACACCTGTCACAGTACATGTACAAAAGACATTTTATGATTTTTTTTACACATATTCAGTGTGCAAACAAAGAAGGCAAGTTATAGTGTAGTGTAGTATGTTCGTATCTAACGGCACCAGTGGTTTCTCCCATCTCCGCGTTGCTTTCATCGTGGGTGTAACAGTTCACTGTAAAGGCCAGAGATTTAAAAGTGTATGGATATTGTATGAGTGTAGTGTTGTGTATCGTTGTTCTTCTGGCCATTTAGCCGCTAGACTCCTGCTGGGGTCCAACGCTGTCCACACTATGCCTCGTGGAGGCAGACCAGGTACACTAGTATTTAGATATTTACTCTGGCAGGTCCTACCACCTAATTTCCTGAGATTTCAGTAGCTAGGACCTAAAATATATATATAACTTTCTCTCTCCCAATCGTCCTGTTCCACTCATCATCCTGGACACTGACAAAATCGCAAAATCCTGGATATACACAACACACACACACGCCAAGTCAAGCATACCACAATTGCACGGCCATCCTAACCTGCAGTAACAATGTAAACATAATATATATTCATTGGTGTTCAAAGAAAGTGCATCGCCTAGGAATTTCACATTTCTAACCATTTTTCGTGATGGTATGTTACGTTAATGACCAGCATCACAAATAGAAATATAAACAAAAAATATTTATTAATAATTAAGGCAAAGCTAAATAATATTTGACAGGTGCTCTCAAAATATACCAAAATGAGCATTTGCAACCTTTGTACAACAGTTTTGGTAAACACGGCAATTTTGGCTGAAACGTTATCAGAAGCCCTCAATTTGCTTCAGTTTATCATTTTAAAGGGAAAACAAAATGAAAAGTTCGCCAGGTGCAAACTGTTTAGTTGAACCGCCTCTGACCTCCGATGAGTCCCGTTTTCCAGTTATTTCGAGCAGACAGGAGGGTGCGTATCTGGCGGAAACCGCACAAAGCTATTTGTGCGGTTTCCGCCTGATACATACCTTCATATATAAACTATATTCAAGCAGATGGGCGGTCGGTAATGGTCTGGGGCGTGTTCAACTGGCTCACGTTGGGACCGCTGATATGCTAGACGCATCTCCGAACGGTCCAGGTTACGGGTACATTTTGCAGACCATCGGCATCCCTTCATGGTCATCGTCCACCCACAAGGCAATAGACTCTTCCAGTAGGACAATGAGTCTCCCCACAGAGCTGTGGCGAATAGAACATGGTTCTAAGAGCATTCGGCAGGTGTTACCACCATGGAATTACCTCCCCTTCACTGCACATGAACCCTGTGAAGCATCATTAGGACGTTGTGGAAAAGTCTGTTCGAGCTTTTGATCCTCCACCCAGGAATGCGACGGAATTATGGACAGTGGGGCAGCAAGCATGGATGGAAATACCTGTGGAACGCTTTCGTGAACTAGTGAACTCAATGCCCCGCCCTGTGGTTTCCCTAATCCTGGAAAAAGGTGGGCCTACCCGTTACTAGGTGGTATCCTATGATTTCTGTCCCCTCAGTTTAGTCTCAGGCGAGAGTAGCATGAATTTTCTCCCGAAAACTCGGGTTTTTCGTCTAGCAAACAGAAATCGACCTCAGAACACACGCAATTTACAGACGGTATATACGGAGCAATATAGCCTTAGGTACAGATGCTCCTAAGATCCTATTACAACAACAAAAACAACAACAGTCCACACACTTTATTTATTTATTTATTTATTTTTTTTTTTTTTTTGGCAAGTTAGGTTCACGCAGTTTGTCTGTCTCTCTGCACACCACAATATTAATTCTCGCTTATGTACCCAATCACTCACTCACTCACTCACACACACACACACACACAAAACGCTCAAACAGTTACACGAATCCACCAAGTAAAGTACGCATTCAGACACACAACATATATACGGTTACATGACGATACCAAGTTTGCATTCACGCAGGCACAGGCACATAGCATACATGTAGATACAGGCACACATCATGGTTCCCTTATACTCATTCACACACAAACACATAAATAGCAAAATTACCCACCCTATATTCAAATACACATACTTCATACACACATTAATGCAACACTAAATCCGCATTATTTGTGAAAGGAAGAGGTTCTAACGCAGTGCGTGATGTCATGTTTGAGAAGATTTCTATTTGGTGTGTAGTAAATGTATGGAAGATCGACTTGGTAATTATAGATGTATTATGATTGCTATTAATAACAATTAGTATGCTACATTTATAGTGACTGTTTGTCGAGTTTTAAAACCTGAGCAAAGCTCTTCTTGTTTCAAAGGCTTGCTTCGAAAATTTGGTAAAAGCTTTGTAGTATTCCTCTTCATTTATGAAGAGGTGCGCATAGTTTCTTGATAGCGGACTAATCTTAGTGATTAGGACATTCCAGTTTTCGTCATAATTTGGACAATCAAATAACATATGTGTCCTGTAATCGGGGGCTCCGCATGAGCAGGGGGGGTCATCAGTTAATCCCAGACTGTGGAGTTTAGCTTTAAAGGAACTGTGACCAATCATGAAGAAAGTCTAGTCTCCTCCAGGTTGCCTGAGCTTCCTGGAAAGAGACCAAGTGAAAAAAAAAAAAAAAAGACAGAGTACAGGATGTCCCGGAGAGAAATAAAGGGAAGGAGGGATAGATAGAGCGACAGAGGATGTTAGGGAAGGCATCCTCTGCAGGTTGGGTGGGATTTCTCCGACCTAACCCGAAAGTGGAAGAAAAGGGCCCTCTAGAGGGTGGAAAAACTGTCACGTATCAAGAGAGACACGGGTTAAACAATTCAAGCCATCTGAGTGTCATGTCCAGTAGGTAGAAGTGGTCACAATCTAGGTGAAGATGTTCACAGTCCGGTTAAGACAGTCGAATCTGGACGAATCTGTGATGTTGAGTATACGAGAAAAGGGTATACATCAGTGTTCATTGATTCCAGGACGCTGTACTAATGATCTTCTTCTGGTGAATAGATCATGGGCGAAAGCAGAGAAAGCGTGGTACTGGTCTCCCTCATTGATCAGAAGATGTTAATTTCCTCAAGGCAAGGTCTTAGCTGCCGATGCGCCATAAAAAATCAAATCAAATCAAATCAAATCCTCAAGGCAAGACGAATTTTTATTATGAGCAACGTTCGCAGGTCCTCGTAGAGCAGGCAAACATATAATAGGTAATCCCAGTCTTCGTTTTCACCATAAAGACAGCGAGGATCATCCACGATGTTCATAGAAGCAAGTTTGGGAATTATGGATCCATGGCCTTTAATCAGGAAAGTGGTGCATAAACCTGGGCTGTACCATGCTGGAGCTTTAGGGTAGATCTGGGTATTTGAGGTAAGAATTTTTTAGTGATGGAGCCTTTGGGGGTGGTATTCCATCTGTTTTTCCAGGCGTTAAGAAGGTGGACTGCAAGGCGCTTTTTTCTTCTTTTATGGTGTTTGCTGGGTTTGTAATGAAATCCAGGATGGTGGAAAGGAATCCCTTTGCAAGCCGCAAAGGCGTGCGAATTACCTGCAGGTCAAGAGGGAGAATTTCCGCCAGGACTTAGAGTGAGGTAAAAGTGTAAAGTGTTCATTGTATAACGGCCCCAGGGGTTCCCCCATCTCCGCGTGAGGTATAAGTGTAAAGTGTGTTTGGGGTAAAATGGCACCAGGGGTTTCGCCCATCTCGCGTAGTTTACATTGTCAGGTGATACAGTACGCTGGAAAGGCCAGATATTTAAAAGTATGTGGATAATGTTTAAGTGTGGTGTTGTGTACCGTTGTTCCTCTGGCCATTTAGCCGCCAGACCTCTGCTGAGACCCGACGTTGCCCCACTTTCGCCCCGTCGAGGCAGACCAGGTACCCAATATTCTAAGTTCACTCTGACAGGTCATGCCACCTGGTTCCTAAGATTTTAGCGGTTAGGACCTTAAAAAAACCCACGCGCGCGCAGTTTAAATTCAATTGCAAGGGGATGGGGCGCCTCTGTAGCCAGGTGGGAAGGAGCAACAGTGCGTAGCACATGCTTCTTGATTAGACTGGGGTTCGAGCCCGTCACCACCAAATACGGAGGATGCGGAAAGGTCAGGGAATGACCACCGCATATTCCCAGAGCAATATGGCCTTAGTTGCTAATGTTCCTAAAAACCAAACAACAAATAAACAAACAGCAAGGGGATGGCGCTGAGCATAAAAAGTGGTCGAATATTTGGCAAAAAAGTTTTGGTTTGGACTAAATTTTGACGTTTGGGGTGGTGTATGCTAAGTTGCAGGTAGAGAGGGGAGAAACTGAAGACTGGGGGGAGAAAGGTAGGAAGAAACGGGGGTAAATAGAGGAGACGTCCCCAGCGAAAATCAGTGGGGCATGCCCATGCCCCACCAGAGGGAAAAGAAGGGAGTGGGGAGTGGAGAGTGGGAGGAGACAGGGAGTACGTCGCCTCCCACCTCGCTGGGGTGGGAAGAAAGTGGTGAGCACAAGGGAGCCTGCTCAGATCGCCAATATGGCACCACAGCAGCTGGTCAACAATTCAAAGGTGGTGATGCCTGGCAGGTACTGACACTAACGCCATCTGTCTTTCAGTGCAACTGCCATTTGTGGAATGTAGTCTCTCCATGATCGGTGACGGAGATCACGCTATGTCTCATGACGTCAGGTCAGCATTTAGGCGATTACTGGGAAGCCGCTCCGTTCTTGGTGGCTGGCATTTCCGGGTGTCCATGTGATGGTATCTTCGCCAGTTTTCTGGCCCGTGAGTTCCAAGCGCGAGAAAAGTTTCGTCTTTGGGTCTGTCTCTTCAGTGTTCTAGTTTCTTGGGGTGTGGTCAGTTCCAGTCGTTGAGTCTTAAATCCGTGAGAACAAAATGCTCTCTAGGTCCGATGAGGAAACGAGGGTTACCTTGTTTGCTGTTGCCTTGGTTGCGGCACAGGGAAGGTCATTTTTCTGCCGAAGAGGTCTTTCGCAAAATTGATTAAGGCCTTATAGATGTGTTCTTCTTCCAGTACACGGTTCTCCTGAGTTAGTAACATGACTGGGTTTCTGTAATTAGACGGCAGCATAGGTCGTCATGTAGATCACAGTGGTGCATCAGATACTCCCACGTTTCCGTTTGTCCACAGTGGCATAGGGGTGTATCGCTTAGCCCAAAGTCTGCTAGTTTCTGTCTGATGGCACAATGGCCAGTGAGCAAATAAGTGGTTAATAGTCCTGGTGAGAGCCAGTACGGATAAACTGGATATACAGAGTGTACTTTTGGCACGAATTTTCTGGTGATTGCACCCTTTAGTGAATTTTCCCATCGTGTTTGTTGAAGGTGCAAAGTAATTCTCCTTTTTTTTCCGTTTTGGTGTAATTTGTGACGTCTATCGTAAAGGTCAGGCAAGTGGCAGTTTGTCCTTTGGAGAGATGGTAAAGGAGTCCGCAACGAACGACTTCCAAGTCCAGAGGGAGGGCGCCCATGAGGACGTGGAGTGCGTGGGTGCTGACTGTATTGCATGCTCTGGATATAGTGAGCAGAATGTATCGTTGCGTAGTTTCTAACTTTCTTCTGTTTGTTGCGTTTATTGCTGTTGGATACCAGGCTCCCGATGCATATAGAATGACTGGCAGAAGACTGTTTTATGGTAGAGGGCGAGGGTCTTCTTTCTTCTTTCTCAGGCCCCAATCTTTGCGAGTTATTCTCGCAAAGAGAGAGGAATATCTTCTAACTTTGTCCCGGATGTAGTTAATGTGGGGGATTAAAGATAAGTTCTTGTACAGGATGATGCCAAGATACTTTAACTCTGTTGTTAATTTAATTGTGATCCCTTGGATTTTTATTTGGGGGGGTCTCATATGCCCATCTTCACAAAATTTACTGGGAACCTTGCAGATTGCTTGAAATAATGTTAGTCACGACATTCCATTTATAAAATTAATCGCCAGAATGCCAAATCTGTGTAAGGCAGTGAAAAAAAAAAACCAATATGTATCCATACCTTGTCATTGTCTCATGGAGGATATTTTGATGAAAAATCAGTATTGTTGTTAATATTAATCATTTAAATATTTCTGATGTAAATTTTTTAATGTTTAATAAAAAAATCTTAAAATGCTTCAGAGTGTAATTTTTTTATTTTCTTATATTAAACCTTACATTTTCATAGCTAATTTAAAAAAAAAAAAAATAACGGAAACTGTTATCATATGCTGTGATTCCAAACTTTTAGGAGGGAGTTTACATAGCCTATGCGCCAGACATTAGCTCGTATAGGCTATGGCAGTCGACGGCCATCAAAGGTACCCATGCTCACTGTGAGAAACAAGAAACTGCACCTTGCATGGACACGTCAGCACCAACGCTGGACCACCAATATATGGAAATCTGTCTGGTCTCGTAAATCTCGTTTTAAAATTCATCATGCAGATTGACGTATCCATATTTAGAGAAATAAATATGAGATCATGGCACCTGGATACACTATTGATGTATACCAGCCAAAAGGTGGTAGCATGGCTTGAGTCCTCTGATTACCGTTAATGGAATGCCCGCCCTTCTATTGTCGCCGACCAAGTATATCTCATTCATAATGAGTTTATCCAGACAACTCCGCCGTCTATCAAGAAGACAACACGCCATGCCAGAAGTCTCGACAGGTTGCTAACTGGTTTCAGGAACATGACAATGAATTCTCCGTCCTCACATGGCCGCCCAACTCAACCGATCGCAACCCAATTGAGCATCTTTGAGACCTACTGGAAAAAGGCATTCGATTCTACAACCATCTGCCTGACAATGTGCGGGCACTATTGGACTTTGTGCAATGTATAGGATACCCTGCAACACCTTGTGCAGTCCATGCCAAGACGTGTACGGGCTGTATTACACGCAAAAGTTGGCCCCCACGAGGTATTAAGTACATGTTTGCTAATGAAAAGCCAACTAGGTGTACACTGCGCCGGAGCTGTATGACCTGATTGTTTCGTCTTTGAGTGGCAAAAGGGTAGCTGGTGTTCAATGTGGCAACGTTCAGCATGAGAGCAGAATTCTTCGTGTTTTTCGCAAAGGCGTTTGTCCACTTACATGTGTGCGGGGGTCATGAAAAAAGAGGCGCTGAGCCAAATGCTAAACACCCGGACAAAGAGAAAGAGAAGGGTATACCCAAACAAACATTTACCTGTGTCCCAGGATACCAATTCGCTGTTCTGAAGGTTGTGAAAATGGGTGACAATATATTATGACCATATATATTGTCACCAATACATATATGGTCAAAATCATCAAACATCGTAGCTTCAATAAATTATCAAAAGTTTTTTCTCTCCTTACAAAAAGTTAAAATTTCCATGCCAGAGTGAATATGTAAGATACTGTCCAGCAGATTTTTCAGTCTTCTTTCCCAAAGAAATTGATAAATATTTATTTTTAAATGATTCGTGGAAAAAGAGGGGAGAGAGACAAGGATTGGACTCTGTCAAAAATGCTCATAAATAATTTCTACAGAACTCAATAAGTAATTTCTAAGAAAGTATGGTCTGATAGCACGATAGCATGCTTTTTTGTGAGGAGGGGAGCAATTGCAATAAGTCTGGAAACCACTGTGTTAAATTATGTAGGTCATTAACCCCAGTATTTTTTAAGTACATTTCTGTTTCTCTTCCAGGTCCAGGATCAGGCAGTTTCGTGGGAGGGATCGTAATGAGCAAATATGGAGCCAAAATAGCATTTCAAGTAATGGGATCGTCCTCCCTCATTATGGGTACTGTGTATTTCATCTTAAATTATTTCTGGTTTAGAAAATCTGAAGAGAAAATAGATAAGCAACCGGAAGTTCCAACAAAAGAAATATGCAGCAGCATTTCTGGTAAGTGTCTGTCATGCAACGTATAAGATCATCAATATGTCAGTTTACTTAGAAATAATTCATAAAATTTAAATCTTGGAGTCAATTTCATGCCCATATTATTTTATTAATATTAATGTTTTATTTATATGATGCAATTTTGTCATTTAAGTGAATTGTTCAAACTGTTTTTGATAATTAATGATAAGTTGCATCCCTTCTCTGTATATTGACACATCGCTAACCGCGTATATATATTAATTTTATTTTTACATTTCATATATTATCCTATTTTACTTTATATAATTTTATTTTAATTGTTTTCACATAATAGTTTGAAACAAATTATAATGTGCTGAGCAAATAACTTAACTAAGATATCAAAGATATACAACATAATTAAACAAACAGACATTATATAATATTTAGTAATATATAATTTTAAATATCAGTTATATCATATAAATAAATTAAGAATAATAAAAGGTAATATGTTATTTTTTTACGATAAAAGGATTAATTATTCGCATATAATACAAATAACTGAAATAAATCAGTCATAAATTATACGAATATGGAATTCAATACTAACCCTTATTTATATAAATATATGTTAACGTTAAAGTGCAGAATCAAAGAATTGTATAGAATGCCTAAACATTGTATAAAATGACTCGAACAGTAAGAAATATATATATATATATATATATATATTTTTTTTTTTTTTTTTTTTTCACAGATTGCCTACGCATTTTATACAATTACTAGATTACCTTAAGTCGCACAAAAATTTGCA
Source organism: Mastigoproctus giganteus (assembly GCF_048544385.1). Classification (NCBI taxonomy): domain Eukaryota; kingdom Metazoa; phylum Arthropoda; class Arachnida; order Uropygi; family Thelyphonidae; genus Mastigoproctus; species Mastigoproctus giganteus. The sequence goes on along the minus strand of NC_143582.1, from coordinate 165,878,747 downwards.
TCAACAAATTTTCTAAATTGCATTCCTAACATTTAAATTGGGAACTCTTATCGTAATACATCGTAAAAGCTTTTACTAAGTGCTACAATTCTTTATAAAGTATTACATTCTAATATCAATAAATTTAAGACTAAGTATTACTCTATGAACATGATTTAAGCTGATATTTTATCAAATGATATTTATAATCACTTCTATGAAAGACATTTAGTCAGTCCTGTCTAAAAAGAGATTTGATCACTTATATACACGAAATGACAAGGGTTTTTCTGTGTCAGTACATGAAATTTTATATGAATGATTTTTACGTTTTGTTTTGTTTGTTGCTATAACCACAGGTTGACAGGCTCACTAATTTAAATACAGAACTGTAGAGTCGTAGATCGCAAGGTTAATGCAGACAACACCAGAACTCAGGTTAATATAAACAGTATCAAAACACAAAAAGGTATGCTACCCTTCGGTATTTTTGTAACAATAACAATCCTTACCATAAACCAACTTCAGCCTAAAATCTTGTTCTTTATCTAAACCTTGGTTTTCCAATATATGTGCTAAGGCTGTTCAAGATAAGACCGTTGCATATCGTAATTGGCTTGTATCCAAATCACCAGGTTCATTTTCTGCCTACACCAAAGCTCACAACAATTGTAAAGCAGTCATGAAGCAGTCCACACAAGATTTCGAAAAGGCTAAGAGTAGAAAACCTGTTTCTTATCAAAATGGTAGTCGAGCATTGTGGTCTCTTGCCAAAACTATTGGCTGCAACTTTTGCCCATCTTGTTCCCACCTCTGTGAACACCAGATTATTCTACTGCCACTTCAGCCAAAAATAAAGCTAACCTGCAGGCATGACGTAGCCCAGGGGTCAGGAGCGAGAGTGCATAGCACGCGTTCCTTGAGTGGAGCGGGGTTCAAGCCCGTGACTACTAAATACGATAAATATTTGTATTGACGATTTATTGGAAACTCTAGTGACGTGATTGTCGTGCCGGAGTATAAACAGAAAATTTATTTATTTAATTTTTTTTTTCCAACGCGTGTATTGATGATCTTGGTAAACTGCTTCCTACCATTCCCAGTACACTCCGCTCATTGCCTCCTATGCTCTTCTACCAAAAGGATGACAGAAGGGTTGTGAACAACCTTGGTGCTAAGAAAGCTCTTGGACCTGATAGTATTTCTCCACTTGTTCTCAAAATTTGTGATCCTGAACTTACTCCTACTGTGTATCGCCTTTTTTCACTTTCTAATTCCATAGCTGCTTTTCCTTCCGCTTGGAAATTTGCTCATATCCAGCCCGTTCCTAAAAAGGGTGAAAAATCCCTCCCATTGAATTATCGTCCCATTGCACTTACTTCTACTCTTTCTAAAGTAAGGAAGAACTCAGTTAACTGCCAACTCTTAAAACTATGTAGAAACCTTCCATCTGATCAACGATCGCCACTATGGATTAAGTCAGTATCAATCGACTGATGATATTCTGGCTATGTTACCCATCTATGGACAATTCAATGGAAAAGTTAGTGAAAATCAAGCATTTTTCAAGGGCTTTTGATCGTGTTTGATGTAAAGGTATTCTAAATAAGCTTCCATCTTATGGTTTTCCAATTGATTTTGTAAATGGGTATCCCGTTTTTTTTCTCTGTCTTCTAACTTCACTAATGCTGGTGTTCCCCAAGGTTCAGTTCTTTCTTCCACTATTTTTCCTTTTGTATATAAATGACCTTCTTCCACTGACTGATCATAAATGCTATCCGTAGTTTTTCTGATGATAGCACATTGTATTCCACCTTCCAGTTTGAGAAATATTGCCCAGCACAAACAGCTACAACTTTTCGAATGTACACTACAAATTTCTTAAATGCTGATCACCAGTAGGGCAAAGATAACTTACTTGATTGCAGTCCTTCAAAACTAAGTCGTGTCTTATATCTCACAAAAAGAATTCTTCTGCTGCTATGCTTATCTTCGATGACACCCTGATTTCTAGGCAAGATCTCTATTAGAAATTAACCTGACTTCTAATCTCTCTTGGCATAAGCACATTCCAAATATTGCTTCCTCTGCATCTAATGAACTGGGTTTTCTCTTTTGCTCTCGGCGTCACTTTTCTTCCAAACAGCTGTTCACTTTGTACAAATTGTAAATCCGCCCCACCATCGAATATTGTTCCCACATCTGGGGGGGTGCCCTCAAAACCTTTCCAGCTTCTAGATTCCATTCAAAAAGAGGTCAATTAGGTTAAATATGACTCATCGCTAATATCGCCTGTCTGGTCTACTGTGTTTGATAGACGTTCTGTTTCTGCTGCATACCTTTTCTATAGATTCTACCATGGGCACTTCTTCTGAATTGACTTTTATAATTCCCGCTCTCTGTTCCAAAGCAGTGAGACACGTGCCGCAACCAGTCACTATCTCTTTACTTTCCAACTTCAAACTCACAGAACCATTCTTTCTTCTTCCTCATTTACCCCGATGAGCCAAAACATTATAACCACCTACCTAATATGATGTTGGTCCTCCACGTGCAGCCAAAACAGCTCGTACCCGACGAGGCATGGACGCTACAAGATTTCTAAATGTGTCTTGTGGTATCTGGTACCAACACGTAACCAGCAGATCTTTCAACTCCTGTAAGGTCCGTGGTTGAGACGCCGCAGATCGTAGTTGCCGTTCCAACACAAACCACAGATGCTCAATGGGATTAATGTCTGCGGAATTTGGAGGCCAGAGCAATACCTGGAATTCTTCCTCATGTTCCGCGAACCAATCTCGAACAATCCAGGCGGTGTGGCATGGCACATTATCCTGCTGAAAGACGGCAACGCCAGAGGGGAAGACCGTTGCCATGAAAGGGTGTACCTGGTTAGCAATGATGTTTAAATAAACCACACTATTATATTTAGGCCACCCGAATAATTAAATTCATCTGCCGTGCTGTGTCTTATGTCTGTTTATTGCGTGTGTTCTATGGTCGATTTGTCTGTTTCCAGTTTCTGGAGGAAAAACCTTGTTATCTACGCCTGCGACCGACTGACTCAGCCACGGAGTGAAAAAAGCCCATTAAAGTTCCTCGCATCATTTACGGGATTCGAACTGGGGTCTTTTGGACGTTAATGCACCACAAAAAAATGAAAAGACAAGACTGCAAAAACACCTGATGCAAGTTTGGCAGGAGCGCTGGGCCAACTCAAATAAGGGAAATATCACCAGGAAATTCATTCCGAACATCGACAGGATGTACCCCCGTCCCCCAACTTGATTTCAACCTGGCTTATACACCACCTATTTATTGACTGATCACGGGGCCTTTAAAGCCAAGCTGGCAGCGCTGGGGATTGAGGTGGATCCGAGCTGTGCCTGTGGGGAGCTTGAGTGCTGGGAGCACATTATGTATGATTGCACCCATTATGAGGACCTCAGGTGCAGACTGATCACTGCAATACACTACCTCCCCAAGAACTTGGAATCACATCTATTGGACTCACTAGAGGAATAGGGAGCTAAAGGAATATGCCCAAGAACTATTTGGTAGGCGTAAAACAAAAATAAAAAATAATAAAATAAAATAAATAAATAAATAAAAAGAGACACAGAACACGCGTGGAGAGGACTCAAGGAGAACCTCCCTCAGGAACCTGCTCACTACTAAACATCTAAAACCAGCGATCGCAAGAATAACCCCATGGAGATGCGGATCTTCCCATGATGAAGAGAACCACAGCCATTGCTAACAGACTAACAACGGACCTGACCAGTGTTCATAGCTGAGGACAAATCTGGATACCAAAAGCTACCAATGACAGAGAAGACCGACGAAGATAGAGAAACTCCAAGTTGCTGCCTCAACGGAGCCATATTGGCTCAAGGCTCTGCACTCTCTTGTGCAGTGCAATTCTTTTACTCCCACACCCGGCAGGGGAGGGAGGTGACGGCTTGCTGTCTCCTCTCTTCCCTGCCACACCATTCCTTCCTTCTGGTGGGGCATGGGCATGCCTCACTGAATAATTGGGGGGTCACCTACCCTATCGACCCTCTTCTTCCTATTTCACCCCCCAGCCTTCACTCTCCCCTCCCAGCACTTTCTCTTGCACAGTGTATAGTAAATACACCAAAAAAATTTTCGCCCAACCTTTTAGGCACTTCAGAAACAGGCCTTCAGCCTCAAACCCCATATTAGCGCTTTAATGTAAGTGAATTAAAATCAACCGCGGTCGTTCCAATTTTATTTTAGGCCCTAGCCACTAAAATCCCAGGAAAGTAAGTGGCAGGACCTGCCAGAGTACAATTGACTCAATGGTAACACCCGGCTAGCCTCCACGTGGCGAGGTATGGGCAACGTCGGGTCCCATTAGGGACCTGGCGGCCAATAAGCCGGATAAACAATGGGCACAACATATAACACTACTCATGTCCCACACACTTCTAAATCTCTGGCTTTGACAGGGTACTGTCACCGATACATAGAACATTCGCGGAGATGGGAGAAATCCCAGGAGCCGCTAGACCCTCAATATACCTCATACCTCATACCGGTGTGGGGAGGACGGTGACGATACCACTGTGCTACCCACGTAGACGAATGACGTTTAGATAGGTGGTAGACGTCAGAAGGCCCGGCATATGGATGACTAGACCCAGGGTATCGCAGGAGAGCATCGCACAAAGCATGACACTACTGCCACCGGCTTGTTTTCATCCCATGGTGCATCCAGGCATCATCACTTCCCCAGGTAAATAACGTACATGTACCCGGCCGTCCACATGGTGCATCAGGAAACGTGATTCACCGAACCAGACGATCTTCTTCCAATCACTCATGTTCCAGTTTCGATGTTCGCGTGCCCATTGTAGGTGCTGTCGCCGGCGAACCGTGGTTAGCATGGGCACTCAGAGCGGCCTGGAGCTAAGCAGCCCCATTTTCTGCAGGGTTCGATGTACTGTGTGTTGTGACACATTACTCCTGCCACCAGCATTCCAATTACCGGCTAGTTTCGCCACAGTCGCCCTTCTGTTGCCACGTACCATCCGGGAGAGCCTTCGCCCACCTCGAGCATCGATGAGCCGTGGTCGTCCGACACCTCGCCGTCGGTTCGTGGGTTTCCCCTCCTCGGAACACTTTCGGTAGGTACTAACCATGGCTAACCGTGAGCTTCCCACCAGCCGTGCCGTTTCGGATATACTCTGACCCAGTCGAGTGGCCATTACAATTTGGCCTTTGTCAAACTCGCTGAAGTCCGCTGCTTTTCCCATCTGAAGAACAAGAGTAACACTGATTAAAGGAGCTCAGTATCAGGAGTTTTTTATTCCGTGTCCCATCCTGCGCACGCGCCGTAGTTCACCTGCAGTTGCTTCGATTTGCAAAACGACTCGCTGGTCATAATGTTTTGGTTAATCAGTGTATTCCATCAGCTTCCATTTTCTGGAATAACCTTCCTTCATATTGGCTGAAAATTACAATCTACAGAAATTCATGTCTAATGTCAACAAGTAGGTTCTTTCATCTTCTCAACCCTCAAGCCATGCACGGTACTAAGTACTACTAAGTTCTAATACCTCTCATGTTTGAAGTTTTCATAAAAAAAAAAAAAAAAGTAATATTCAAAACTTGTATAAATTAGCAAACATTTATGTGAAAAATTAGGATTTAACGAAATTATCATTTAAAATAAATTTTATTTTATTCTTTAGAAAAAGTATCAAATGAAGAAGCAAATCCTTTGCAGAAGCCAAGCCAGATTCCCTAGATGCAAGGAAAACAGAAGTACTGTATCATGATTTGAGGAAATCAAGTTGCACCAAACTTACCATTCTGTCACACCAGAACGCATCTTCTCCTCAGCCTTAAATACGTAAACTGTCAATGCAATGGCCACACCATTTTTTACTTAAGTTGGATAGAGTGTATGCAGCAAACCTATGCGAGTTAGGTCTGCAAATAGACGAATGGGGCAGTTAAATAAAGTGTTCTGTTTTAAAAACAAATCACTGCGTGATAGATGACTAATCCATACCACAATGGGCTAAATCGACTGTTGCACAGTGAACACGAGTTACTGGACAATGCTTGTTCATGAGAACCGTGCCTGACAGTCTTGTAGTTCATAAAAAAAATTAACGAAAACTGTGCCGCCTTGCGTAAGGCTCCTTGCATAATGAGGGAATAAATATAGCATTCCTTTCTTTAAAGCTATAATGAACTATTGTCATATAACAAATCTAAAAGATTTTTAATGTTTCCTCAGGGTAAACTTTACAAAACATGTATTAACTATTCCATTTTTTTTTTATTTACAGCTCTATTTCTCTCATATCCACGAAAAACTCTTCATCACGAAATTTCTTAAGCGATGAAATCTATTTACATTAGCTAAAACATAAAATACGTACTACTACAGTTTCTGTAAATGTCGTAGAAATAAATGTATAGCAGGACACCAAGTTATAAGGAATTAGTATGCACTTAAATACTTGTATTAAATGAATATAAGATGATTAATTTATTACTAAGTTTGAAATTATCAATGCATTGCAATTACACACATGCTGTTATGTAAGAGTAATACACTGTATATGTAGAAATTAGATAATAGACGAATGTTTTATAACGACTTTAAAAATATATTATGGTAGGTGAATATTTTTCTGGACCCTGAATTAATTTTTGTTAATTATTTGTATGGTAAAAAAACTTCTCATGACATAAAGACATGAGAATGTTTTTTTTTTTTTAAATAATTTATTCATGAGAAGTCATTTAAATGATATTAACAGGAAGGACTCCTGTTAATTTTTTTTAGTAAAGTCTTCGGCATACTCAAAAAAAAAGAAAAAAAACCGCAAAATTCATAATAAGTTTCCTGTTAACTGCGACTTGCTAATTTTCCTAAAGGGTTTGTTAACTGCGGATTACCGTTCACCTATAAAATTTAAGCCATAAACATCTATGCAGTCCCAGTGCTCACATACTCCTTCGGCATCATAGAATGGACTAACACCGACATGGAGGAGATTACGAGAAAGATAAGGACAATAATGACCAAGAGCCGCCAACACCACCCGAAGAGAGAGATTAACCATAGCTCGGAAAGAAGGAGGAAGGAGATTGACAGACCTCATCGAGAAATAGGCGAAAGCCATTGAGAACCTGACGGTGTGCACTCCGAAACACGACCAGGATAGTATATCAGAAGCAAGCGAGGACATATCAGTTGCTCAAAGAAAGTGTGCCATATTACGAGTACGAAACACAAGCTGTACTGGGACCGCGCCATAATCCCGCACAATAGACCGGACATAACCCTCATCCACAAGAAGGAAAAGATTACCTATTTGATCGATATAGCGATCCTGGCAACCTCCAGAAAACCTACGAGTAAAAGATGAGAAAGTACACTGACGTCGCATACATATGGAAGAAGTAACGACCATCCCGATCATCGTGTCAACTACCTACATGGTGCCAAAGACCCTGCACAGGAGCCTAGCAGCAATACGCCTGCCAGAGAACGCCTACAAGGAACTCCAGAAAGTCACAATCCTGAACACCAATATAAACATCAGACATAACAACTACCCTGTGTACTTGGTAGCAATACCCGTCACGGCTTGGAATCCCCAATCAGGGAGAAATGATATGAGCAAAATAATAATAATAATGTATTGATTTCTGAGTGTTAAATGAGAAACGAAATTATGAAAAGTGGCTTTGTATTATTTTTAAACAATTATTTTTCCATTATTTTCTAAAGATTGAGACTGAGCGTGAGACAAACAAAATTTTGAAATCACCGGCTCTTGTTGTTGTTAGTGTTTTAGGCGTATCAGCAAACAAACAATATTGAGCTGTGTATAATATCTGTAAACTGCGTGTATTCTGTAGTTTATTCGTTGTTTCTAAGTTACTAACTTAGCCACGCTGTGAAAAGAGATCCATAAAAATTCCTCGCGTCATCGACGGGACTCGAACTCAGGTCTTTACCACTGAGCGTGGGGAAGACTATGATTATACGAACTGTGTTAACACACGAGTGCTAAATCGCCAGCATACATTGTTATAAGTATTTTTTTGTTGAGTAGAATATAAAGAATAAAAAATAGTATATGGTGTTTTGAAAAAAATTTGTACGTGATGGAGTAAAATGGAATATCATTGAACTCATCATATAGAATTAGCAAAGGATACATATAATTCGCCAGACACCAAAACCATTTTAAGTCACTGTAATGAGAATGCTCACGTCACTCAAATAGTGAATATAACAAATAAATGTTTACAGTACTTATTTACATAGTCGCTTGAATAACCAATGAATGAGACAAGTAACGACAAGTATCAATGCACTACTTCCAGTAGTGACTAGGCGCATTATAACTCTAGTCGTTTCTGCGTCATCCAAAACCCAACTAACACTATTTCCGTGGTGTTTCATCCCTTTTCACGTCAATCTTTCCAGGAAATCATGAAAACTTAGGTCAATACAGAATATTTAATCACGCTAAAGTAACAAAGTGATACAGTACAAGGTGGGGCATCCACTTCACTTATGAAACATGCTCAAAGACGCTTGTCAATAGCATTAGATACCAGGCCCTCAAGTCGCCACAGATAACACTACCTGCGTGTGATAGCTATGGCTGGAACAAAGTTCGCCATTTATTCTATGTCAGTTGCAATTTCCAAGGTGAATGTACACATTACAAAACAAGCGGCCTCTCAGAAATGAGATAAGGGAATAGTTTTATTTCGAAGTTTCTAAAGCGAAAACTTATCCAAATACACCTTAAACCTTTTTTGGGATATCAATAAGCGTAAAAACATAAACGGGAGACAGAAAAAGTAAATGCAAGGTAAATAAAATGTGCACGCAATTGTACCTAACGTTTTTTATGTGCCAGTATCCCACTGAAATGCATACTGCACAATATTGACGCAGTGCACCAGGCAATCTTCATGTCAATATTTTAACATTTTAATACTGTACATTTTATGTAAAATTCACAGTAACTTCACGATTTAAAAAAAAATCTGCAAGTTGTGTATCTCGGATATAAATGCCCAGAATGCAGGTACTGCCACATAAGGCCATATTTCTCAAAGTATCGCGGGAGGATGGGGGGGGTGTATAATTAATGAATAGGATCGCGTCAATGAGCAAACGTGCACAAATACATTAGGGAAACGGGCCTAGAGGAAAAAAATTATATGAACGGTATAGAGTGAACAATAATGAGACTATACTTGCTGTAATTTTTCTATGGTCATATTCCTCCAAATTGTAACACAATCAAAAATGCACATCGAAATAAAAATCCACCTGACCTCATTAATATATTTAAAATTTTACATTTAGACTATCTATGCATTTTGAAAAGGAGTGTTAAGGAAGGCCAAGGTGCGGAGAAGCTCAACCAACGAACAGTACAGAAATACTAGGATACATCATCTGTTTAATATTACTTTGAGTTCCCCAAAAGAAAATCAGTCAGACAAAGTCTTCCGTAGTATTTAACTGATGAGTCTCTCTACTTTATAGAAAGAATCCCTTCGCTAAACTACAAACTTCCGGAGGTTATTTTAAACAAGGCTGAGTTAGCCAGTATAAAATTTCCAAATAATTCTCTTGCGACCATTATCAGTAAAGCTTTCCTAAACTTTTTAAATATTATATTGTAACAAGTACCGGTATTTTTCCAACTATAAGTCTTTAATCATCGTGGATGTTTTCCTTTGCCTTAATTTTGTCTCAACGTTTCTTTAATAGCGGATATAACAATAATTTACCTCTAGAATTTCACTCTTCTCTGAGAACTAAATAACATGAAGTAATATAAAGTATCGTCTAAAATTCAAAGGAGGCGAAGTGTCCTTCCTCTCACTCTCTCTCTCCTCATTTCCGATGCCGGTGATTACACTGCGTGGAACCATCTTCACACAAACGATTCATTACTTCAACTGCAGTTACGATGTACAGTTATTTTGGGCATATAAAAACAAATCTGTGTGTGTGTGTGTTCTCTCCCCTTCCAAAAATAACTTTTATCACCATCGTGAGACAAGATGGCCGTCACCCAGGTTATACAATTACAACCTACCTACGAGATCTTATGTTTGTGGTGTTCAAGCCAAACAAAATTTACTTTAGATGCACAGCATCTTAAGATATCCTGACAGGAATGCTTTTGTTTCGAACCAGCCAGCTTGAAGAAAGATTCAAATGGCACCCGTGATAACTATGATCCATTAGTTCTAATTAGAATTTCGTCTTAAATACAATAAGAATATTTGAAAAATTCTTGTTTTAAACAAAAATGTATTGAAAAGTGACTCCAAACGTTGTTTTTTGTTGTTTGACATAAATGAATCATTAGAGAATTATCTTGTTTTTTATTTATTTGAGTATCATTGCGTATTTCCTTTCTATATTTGCTCTTTGCCTGTCGAACCTTCAGCTACACCCCTTGTAACAATAATGGGAATTCGCCTGCACAAATGGCATGGCAAACACCTTAGCTGTTATCAAGTGGAGATAAGCCTCACTCACACCTGCTCGTGTAGGCCGTCTTGAGTTCATTCTAGTCCATATCAGTTTTGTTTTAGTGGAAATGCAAAATGGAGACGAGACGATGGACATATTTTATACAGTTTATGGTGCTATTTTCCTACACACATGGACAGAATGAGCCCACCCAATCAAGAGGTAAGTTGAAATTTCATATCATTTCCTTACATAGAGCAGTTAAAAACTTCAACACAGAAAGCAGCAGTTATTGAAATATTTTCATGTTATCAGCCCTAACCTCTCATTGATATAAAGCAATTATTGAGACACCCACCTTTCTTCAAGTGCAGGGATAAATGAATTTATTTATTTTTTAATCATTTTCGTACAGGATTTTCACCCCAGGTAGCAATTTTGCTATAAAGATGTTCATTCTCTAAAAATTTTTCAGTTATTTAATATATCATTTACATAATAACAAAAAATGCCCAAAATAACAAATTATCAATACATATATAGGTTGTCAGAGAAATGTCTCTTCAAATACTGACAGTTCAATATTTAGATAATCTGGTGACACTGAGAGAAAGTTTGTTCAATGTAACATGCTCCTAAGTAACAAATGGAAGAGTCGCTGGAAAAAAAAAAAATCAACGGGAAATCTATAGAGTTGGATAAATTGATATAACAGTATTTGCTAGAGCTCTGACGTCCTATTTTCTGTCGAAACAAAAACTCTTGGAATCAGTTTGAAGATAATTACAATATTCCACTACGTTGTTTGGAATAATATATTTAAATATCAAACGTTTGTAGGTCTACTTAAGTCTACTCATAAGTCTATTTCTAAACCGATTTCTCTCCCTCTCCTTGTAGAATCATAAGACAAAATTGTGAACTGCGGATGCATCCATCCGTTGGGAAATCAGTTGCTGCATGAATCATGAAATTACTGTCCGCATTCATATTAAACCCAATCATATCCTTATAAGAGGTTATTCATTGTCCGACTAAGGCCAATTTAATCCATTTGATTAAAAAAAATAATAAAAATTATTTTAATTAAATTTTATTTTAGTTTAATTTTGACAGAAATGTTAGCATATTTTTAATGCAAATTACAGTTTGTATATTCTTATGTTCTTATCACTGCATAAAGTAACAATCAGAGCATGCTCCTAAGCATATGGCTGCAGGAAAGACAACCACATCTGGTGTTATTTCGCATAGTGGTCGTTATGGTGTTAGTACGCATAGTGGTCGTTATTTTTTATTTTTATTATTATTTTATTTATTTTTTTTGTGAAAACCCCAAACACGAGAGGTATTAGAACCTATAGTGCTTGGGTTGGAGGTTGAGAAAACGAAAGAAGATATTTGTTGATATTAGACTTGAACTTCTGTAGACTGAAATTTTCACGTAAAACGTAGGAAGGAAGGTTGTTCCAGAAAACAACAGTTAAATGAATAAACGAGGAAGATGAAAACTTGGTTCTGTGAGTTTTAAGTTGTACAGTAAATGGATGGTGGATGTGGCGGCACGTTTTCGGACTGTTTTGAAAGAGAGAGCGGGAATTATAGAAGCCAATTCAGAAGAACAGTGCCCATGGCAGTACATGAAGGAAAGGCATGCAACAGAAACAGTACGTCTATGAGACAGCGGGTGGAGAGACTCTGTTAGAGATGAATGATTAATTAACCTAACTGCCCTCTTCTGAATGGAATCTAGAAGCCTGAGAGAGGTTTTGGGGGGAGCCGCACCAAATGTGGGAACAGTATTCCATGGTAGGGCGGATTTGCGATTTATACAGAGTGAACAGCTGTTTGGAAGAAAAGTAACGCCGAGATCGAAAGAGAAAACCAAGTTTTTTAGATGCAGAGGAAGCAATATTTGTAATGTGCTTGTGCCAAGAGAGAGAGATTAGAAGTCAGGGTAATCCCCAATAGATAAATATATCATTTTGCCTAGAAATCGGAGTGTCACCAAAGGTAAGCATAGGAGCAGAAGAATCCTTTTGACGAGATATAAGACAAGACTGAGTTTTAGAAGGATTGAAATCAACTAAGTTGTCTTTTCCCCACTGGAGATCGGCATTTAAGGAATTGGTAGCAGATATTCAAGAAGTTGATGTTGATTGAGCAGGGCAAGGTTTCTCAAAATAGAAAGTGGAATGCAATGTGCTATCATCGGAAAAACTATGGATAGGATTTCCAATCAATGGAAGAAGGTCATAAATATACAAGAGGAAAAGAGTGCGGGAAAGAACTCAACCTTGGGGGCCACCAGAATTAGTGGAGGAGTTAGAAGACAGAGAGCCATCCTCCATCACCCTCAGTGAGCGATCAGAGAGAAAACTGGATAACCAATTACAAAAAACAGTTGACAAACCATAAGATGGAAACTTATTTAGAAAACCTTTATGCCAAACACGATCAAAAGCTTTTGAGATGTCAAGAGCAACTGCTTGAATTTCACCTAACGTTTCCATTGAATTTGTCCATAAATGGGTAACATAAGGCAGAATATCACCAGTGCATCGACACTGACGGAATCCATACTGGCGATCGTTAATCAGACGGAAGGTTTCTAGGTAGTTTAAGAGTTGGCGGTTAAATGATTTCTCCATTACTTTAGAAAGAGTAGAAGTAATAGCAATGGAACAATAATTGGATGGGAGGGATTTGTCACTCTTTTTAGGAACTGGCTGGATATGAGCAAATTTCCAAGCAGAAGGAAAAACACCTATTTGGAATAGGAAAGCGAAAAAAAAGCGGTAAAGAACAGGAGTAAGTTCAGGAGCACAGGTTTTGAGAACAAGAGGAGAAACACCATCAGGACCTGGAGCTTTCTTAGCATCAAGATTTGTCAAAATCCTTCTGACATCCTTTTGACGGAAGACCACAGAAGGCATTGAATGGAGTGTGTTGGGAATGGTGGGAGGTGTTTTACCAAGATCATTAATACATGACTTGAAAGAAAAAGGGGATGCTAATAGGTCAGCTTTATGCTTGGCTGAAGTGACAACAGAATCATCTGGTTTTGACAGAGGTGGGAGCAAAGATGGGAAAAAGTTGCGGCCAGAATGGTCGGCTACCATTAGGGCAAGAAACAAGTTTTCTACTTTTAGCCTATTCAAAATCTAGTTTGGACTGATTAATAACTGCTTTTCAATTGTTGCGCGCTTTGGTGTAGGCAGAAAATGAAACTGAACAATTGGAAACAAGCCAATGACGATATGGAACGTTCTTCTCTTGAACAGCCTTAGCGCATTTATTGGAAACCAAGGTTTAGATAAAGGACGAGATTTTAAAATGGAGTGTGGAATAAAGGATTCCATTCCTACAAGAATAATTTCACTGACACGAACTGAGCAATCGTTGACATCAGAAGTTTTGAAACAGTAATCCAACCAAGGGGCGCTTCCGTAGCCAGGTCGGCAGGAGCAGCATTGCGTAGCACAGGCTTCTTGATTAGACCGGGGTTCGAGCCCGTGACCACCAAATACGGAGGATGCGGAAAGGTAAGTAAACGACCACGGCATATCCCCGGAGCAATACGGCCTTAGTTGCTAATGCTCCTAAAAACCAAAAAACAAACAACAACAATCCAACAAAGGAAAAGAAGAAAAGAAATCTCGCAGGTCATCCCATTTTGCATTCTCGTAATGCCAAACAACACGAGATTGGGAATAGCCGTGAAATAAAGACAATCATCAAGTTGTGATCTGAGGTGCCTAAAGGACCACTCACTTCGACCGTGTACTTAGAAGGGTTGTTTGTGAGAAAAAGATCAAGCGTATTGGCTGTATGGTTAGGATTGTCCAGTATTCTTGTAGGTAAATGAACAATCTGTGCAAGGTCATTAGCAATTGCAAAAGCCTCAGCATCTCAACCAGCTGAGTCAGTGTGACTAGAAAACGGAAGCCAGATGTAGTTGTGAACATTAAAATCACCAAGGAAAATTACCTCACTAATAGGAAAGTTGGACTGGAGAAAGTCAAGTTGCAAAGAGAGGAAGTCAAAGAGCTTCAAGTGGTTAGTGGAGTTGGGAGAATGGTAGAGACAACAGATGAATTTGACACAATGAGGTGGAGAGATTTTAAGGAAGAGAAGAACAAAGAAAGGAGATTACAAATTGCCAAGTCTCTGACAGGGAATATCAGTAAAATAGTAAAAACGAGATGAGAGACCGAACAATTTCGGATCATAACGTAAAGATGCAAAAAAAAAAAAAAACACTACTACCCTATGAGAGAGTGGAAATCTGGTAGACAGGGAGATCTCCAATGGGGAACCTTTATTCTAGAGTTGCGGGAGGACAGTCGTGAAGCATCTAAATGACGGATGAAAGGTGTCGCTGACGAGTTCGCCTAGCTGGTGACAGAAAGAGAGAAAACACTCGGTATTTCCGTAGGAAAGGGTCCAGGAAGATAATGTGAGAATTGAGAAAATAGAATTAGCAAATGAAAGAAAAGAAAAAATAAATAAATTGTAGGAATAATTTATTTGGCCGACATGTGGCAGAGGGAGGAATTATGGAAATGAACAGAGTTTCAAGTGAAAGAGAAATAGAGTAGTGATGAAAGGACTGGGGAGTTGAGATAAGCAGTAGTGAGTATAGAGTGATGGAGCAAAAGGGTGAAGTTTTAGTGAAAAATCGCATGACCACGGCTGCGCACTGTACGCGGAAGAAGAAAGAAGTAAAGTCTGCTAAGAAAACTTGGCTTAAGATTGAAGAGATAAATGCAGTGCCAGAGTAGTATTAGAATAAGAATTTGACACGCATGAGTATGAGAGCGCAAGTTGTATGGAAGTTCAGCTGGCACAGAAGAGTGCTTGGAAATCTTTCGCAGAGTGGCGAAGTTTCAGAGGAGCAAATATTATGAAGACCAGCAGCAGCAGTTAAGCAGACCATAAAAATGGAGGTAGCCTCTTATGTGAGTACGCCGACTACACCATATCCAACACGCTCCAGAATCTAGAGACATTCCTTAAAACGCATATAAACGCTGAGTTAAAATGCGCAGTTTAACTGTCTGACATCATAACTGAAGGAAAAACTGAGTAACTTGTGCATTTTAAGCAGGGAATAGCGCAGTTCGTAGAACTGAGCAAACAAGTCGTGATTCACGCAGTTAAATGCGCAGTTATATCAAGGAAATGCAGAGTTTGCTCAGTTCGCACCCAGCTTTCATCACGGAGTCTACAAAGAAAAAGAAGGCGATTCTGAATTTTATTGAATGTTACAGAGGTTTACCGGTACTGTAGGACGTGGAAAACGTTTTTTTTACAGTAACCGAGTGAAAAAAGCACTGCCGAATGATATACTCATAGACAAATTAAGAGATATACAGCCAGAAGCAAAAAGAGAACAAATGATCCCTTTTCTTCTACTCGTGGCAGCCCCGAACTCACAAAAGCACTAAACGAAATTTTTCTTCCTTCGTTTTTTCGTTAAATTAATTTTTAATTGTGTTCAATTGATTTAATGTACGTTAGCAATTGTATAATTTCAGTACATAGCCAACTACTTAAGTAGTTATAAATTGGCATCATTAAGTATATCTCATATTGTGAATACCCTCACAACGAGTTGCCATGATGTTGCACTACCTCAAATTAGTAACACTTCGCCATAGGAAAAGACTATTGTTACTTATTCTCAGCGGATACCATCAATGAACGGTGCCGTATGGGTGGTGTTATCCACCGAGAATAAGTAACAATAGTCTTCTCCTATGACGCCTCCGTAGCCAGGTGGGCAGGAGCAGCAGTGCTTAGCACATGCTTCTTGATTAGACCGGGGTTCCAGCCCGTGTCCACCAAATACGGAGGATGCGGAAAGGTCAGGAAATGACCACCGCATATCCCCGGAGCAATATGGCCTTAGTTGCTAATGCACCTAAAAAACCAAATAACAACAACATCTTCTCCTATGGTGAAGTGTTACTTATTTGAGGTAGTGCAATATTATGGCAACTAGTTGTGAAGGTATTCACAGCGAAGGCGAGTCGGGCGATGACGCCTGCAGCGATCGCGAGCCTACGGACTCCTCTCAAGGTATCTGCTCTGGAACACCCGAAGAACCAATAAATGTCATTGATGACTCGATAACGGAAATCCTTGGGCGCGACGTGTCCAGATGACTGCAAACATCGGAGACTTCTCAGCGGAACCGAAGACACTGAAAAAATTTCAAACCTCGTTGTACAGTGTGTTGCAGAAAGCCCTCATTCCAATGGAACTGGAGAAAACCAACACTGCGGCTCGGAACCCTACACGAGCAATCATGAATATTACTTAACAGAGCTCCTCTCTCCAATGTACAGGGCCCTACGGGAGATCCAAGAGGAGAACAATGAGCTAAAGGAGCAAAACATTAAAATCAGTAGAAATCAAAAGTTATTAGAAGAAAAACTGAACACACTACTAGCGCAGTTACAACTAACAGATAGAAGAATTGATATTGCAGTACTAGCTATGAAGAAACAGGAAAATAGGGAACAATACAAGGATGCGGATAAGGCACGGACAGATCAGCATACGCAGACATCCAAATTACAGAGGGATACGAAGGGAAAAGCAAGGGATGAGAAGAATAATAAGTTTAGAAATGAGGGAGGCGAGTCACTACTGCATCTAAGAGTGTCAGGATCTGAAATCTCCACTGAGAAAAACTACACGACTAGGCCAGAAACAAGAATAGACCCCGCCAAAGCTAGTCCCCTCTCCCTATCAACCCATGACAACCCCCAGAGCACAATGACGACTGAAATAAACACTGGGTTTATTAGACAACCTACCTTTGCGCAGATTGCGGCCATTCCCCCGAAGGCACCGCAGCAAAACAAGACGAGTGAATCTGCCCCATTGAGACCCTCCCGCACAAATCAATCCATGTTTGAGAACAATCTCGCGGACTATAAGGTTCAAGAAACAAATCAAATCAATGATGAGCACAATAGAACCGAGACCACAATGAAACGTGTCGCAGGACACAGTAAGAGGCTTGCCGATAGATTTAACATATCCTCTGTACAAACCAGAGGAAAAATATTTATCTCAAGACTCAACCCGCAGACAGGTCCAGATCTTATTAAAGAAATGTGCGACAGAGGATTAGGGATTGACGTAGAGGTCAAGCAAATACGCACAAGACATCCTGCATATTCCTCTTTCATACTCTCCTGCCCACTAAATAGTGAAGGACGGCTCTTGGACAGAAATATCTGGCCAGTAGGAACGCTAGTGAAGACATACAGAGAAAGGTCTGGGAGGCCCACGATTAGGAACAGCACAGCGAATCTACGAAGAGCCCAATAGCAATCAACAGTCAATTTAACTGTCGCAAAAGAATCGAACCAGATTATTATCTTCTTGCAAAATGTAAGAAGCATATCGAATAAGCTTCACGCACTACAAACCTTACTACTCAACTCGGAGAATGATTGCATATGCTTAGTTGAAACATGGCTCCATAATAACAGACACCTGGACGCCCTTGCACACTCCTCCGGTTACAATTGTATTGCAAATGGAAGAGAGAGTAAAAGAGGAGGCGGTGTAATGATTCTTTTCAAGAAAGAATTTTCAGTAGTCAACGAACTCGAGGCGCAATCGAAAAATTTCGAGGCTGTCATTGCCACTTTTGGTACGGAAATGAGGAGACTGCAATTATGCGTAATATACCTACCACCGGAGCACACTAAAGAAAACAGAGCAGAGTTTCTTACGTGGCTCACCTCAAACCTGAGCACGAACATAGACACAATCATAATGGGGGACCTAAATATGCCACTACCAAAACATCGGGAGACAAAAAGCGAGTTGGACGATAAAATGAAAGCTTTAAACATGATCCAACTGAAAACACCAGCAACAAGAGGAACTCAGTGCCTGGATCTCATATACTACAATACCCCAGATATAAAGTTGAGGAATAACTACATGAAATTCACTTCGGATCACCAACCACTCACGTGTAAAGAATCCGGACCATCCGTCAAACTGGTTCGTATCCAAAAAGTGAAACAAAGATAATTTTCTCATCAAAATATATTAAAAGTGACGTCATTCTGAAACATCTGATGGCATATAATTGGCAAAACCTATACCTTTTGGGCACTGATGATGCCTTATCAGCGCTCTCACAATCACTCATGCATATGGCTGAAGAAGGAGCATCTAAGGAAATAAAATTATCAGACAGGGCAAAGCCCTGGTTCAACTCCCAGTTGAAAGTAATCCTCAAAAATAAACAAAAATTGTTCAGGAAATGGAAAAGAACTGGGCATCCAGAGGACCACACCCGGTACAAACTTGAAAGAGCACGTTTCATGAAGGGGAAGAAACAGGCACACATAGATATGGCTAAAGCAAAACTAAAAAAAGGCAAAAGAATTGTCAGCAAAAAAAGCCTTGTGCATAAAATGACTGAGACATCCTTTATGGAATGGAAAGAAGCCACTTTCGGAACACCCCTCAAGGAAAACAAAATTGACAGCGAAGCAAACAGTAACAGGATACAAGATGTAATCAAGAGGTTTAATGAATCTATCAATAGTAATCGGATTGTCACTAACAATGAACGTCTAAAGGAAATCGGTATTAGCAGAGACAACTTAAAAAGTGCAATCAACAGACTCCCAAATAAAGCAACAATTGGGCCAAATAATTTCCCACTATTTATGATCAAAATCTGTAGCTGTTACATCATCGATGTACTAGTACACATATTCCAGAGAATTTTGATGGAGGAGAACTTCCCGAAGCTGTGGAAAAGCTATTTTGTAAAACCTATTCCCAAAATAAAAAACCCAAAATCTGTAAAAGACTTCAGACCAATCGCTGTCGGATGCTCTTTGCAAAAAATCTTTGAAAAAACAATCCTGCACACCATTATGGAGCACTACTTTAAGCACGGGCTAGAATACCTGCACTCAGTACTTCCACAGAGATCAACGATCACCAACCTCATGGGGACACTGCTAAGGATCCAGCAAGCAGCAGTTGGACGTAGTCTTTTTAGATGTGGCAACCGCGTATGATAACATATCCATCCCAGCTCTCATTACAGGAAATGCCCTCCATTTATTAAAGAGCACTCTTCGGCGCAGACAAATTACGGTGACAAACGAAAACATGTGCGCAACGTATGAGGTTGATAAAGGTGTCCCGCAAGGCGGAGTCTTGTCTGCCACAATTTTTGCCATAGCCCTCGAACCCTTCTTAGCCCAGAACAAGAAGCACTTCATCACATACGCTGATGATATAAAATTTTTTATTGCCTCAGAAGATCAGAAATCAGGTGACTACCACAACCAAGTGGCTAATACTAAAATAAAAGAACTTCAAGAGTATCTAGATTGTATCGGGCTGCAGTTGAATGAAAAAAGACGGCACAAATGACTTTCACAAATAAAATAAAGCCAAACAAAATGGAAATATTTGTGAACGGCATCCTCGTCCAAAAGGCGCAGTCACACGTTGACCTTGGTCTCAAGTGGGACGAAGGCCTGACCTTCCGCCCGCACTTCACATACATCCGTAACAAAACATACGCGGCGCTTTGGGCAACCAGGCAGGAGCTCACCAGTATTATTATTATTATTTTTATTTTTTTTTATGAAAACCCCAAACACGAAAGGTATCAAAACCTATAGTACTTAGTACCGTGACATCTACCACCTAGACGGTTAGAGATCCCGGTCTGATGAAGCAATACATCAACAGATTGTTACTCCTATTCCTAACGCGGCACAAATCTGGTCTTCAGCTCCCGAAAGCAGTATCAAAGAATTCCTAGGACTCGAATACTGGCTCTTGAGATGGCTGAACAGAATTTCAGCTAAGCCTTTTACCATCTCAAGAGATGTAAAAAGTAAAGTGTAGCCATTATCAACCCACTGCAGGATGGAAGCCTCCTCAGCAATTCATGCTGAGGGAAATGGACCATAATCTGCCAAGCTGATCCAGTGCGGGTTGGCAGATCGACCGTATTCAGCAGTCAGGGGCTTGAACCCCGGTCTACTCAAAGAGCGTGTGATACTGCACTCCCGGTGGCGCCTCCGTAGCCAGGTGGGAAGGAGCAGCAGTGCGTAGCACACGCTTCTTGATTAGACCGGGGTTCGAGCCCGTCACCACCAAATACGGAGGATGCGGTCAGGGAATGACCACCGCATATTCCGGAGCAATATGGCCTTAGTTGCTAATGCTCCTAAAAACCAAACAACAACAAACAACAGCACTCCCGCTCCTGCCCACTCGGCTACGGAGGCCGTCAAGAGCTATACTATACTCCAATTTAGAGGTCACACCCTGGAGACAAATAGTCACGCCAAGAAACATAATGACCCTCGCTCAGCTTTTAACGGGACGACTGGATGCACCGAAAGCCCGAGAGTGGATAATAATACCCGGCGAAAAACCAAGACGAGTTGCAGATAAAGAACCGCAACTCAAAGCGGCATTTACGCAGTTGGATAGCCTCGGAAGATTCTTTCCAGCTATTCAACAACCTTAATATCAATCCTGGAAAGCTCTGAAATTGCAAATCCTACAGAAAGGAAGTTCTCAGAAACTCTTACTTGAAAATACAGATGTAAGGATACAGTTTCAGCACCTTGTTCGGCCAGGCACGAGCCACTGGGCTTTAGGAAACCCGACCTCATCAAGAAATAAGTGTCAGAATTGTTCTACCCACCCCACCCAACTGTAATCTCCACAGAAGAAGACGACTGCTGGAAAACTGAACTTTCAAATTTTTATTTTACTGTATCGCGGTCATTCCTGTTGTCATGTTGTTTCATATGCTGTACGCTGTTCGGCTGTAAATATTACTTATGTTTATGTAAATATGGTGAAACTCCCACTTGTGTGTGTTTAAGCAGAAGGTATGCTTCAATA
This sequence comes from Mastigoproctus giganteus, assembly GCF_048544385.1. Taxonomy (NCBI): domain Eukaryota; kingdom Metazoa; phylum Arthropoda; class Arachnida; order Uropygi; family Thelyphonidae; genus Mastigoproctus; species Mastigoproctus giganteus. The sequence continues at coordinate 165,857,335 of NC_143582.1, read as the reverse complement.
GTCACGGTATTATGTTTTTACCAGTTTACAGTAGTAAAGCCTTTGCGAGTAATTAATAACTCAAATATTTTATATTCCAGATAAAATGTACTTATAAATCAGATATCATGTATTTCATGTTTTTTATATTGTTATTTTGTTATTTGATTTTTTTTTTTTAGGAGCATTAGCAACTAAGGCCATATTGCTCCGGGAGATGCGGTGGTCATTCCCTGACCTTTCCGCATCCTCCGTATTTGGTGGTGACGGACTCGAACCCCGGTCTAATCAAGAAGCGTGTGCTACGCACTGCTGCTCCTTCCCACCTGGCTACGGAGGCGCATGTTTTTTATAATTGAATGACATTTTGTAACATAGTTGTATATGTATGACCACCCCCTAGCCAGTGGCTGTAACCGGGTGTTCTCCTAAGAGAAATAAACTGATGATAATAATAATAATAATAAATAATGAGATATACTTAATGATGCCAATTTATAACTACTTAAGCAATTGGCTATGTACTGAAATGGTGCAGTTGCACTAACTTGTACATTAGTTAACTCTTTCCATTCTGTTCTTACGTTTGATATGAACGTTAACGCAATAATCGTCATCTATTCTCCGAGGCAAATAATCGATCATCGAATTAACATTTACAGGAACATTTATAATTTGGCACAAAATTTCGTATTGGCCGAAACCATGTCTTAGACCTAATTTGCATGAATGGTATACGAGGAGAAATGAGCCCCTCTGTCACTAAATCCAATCGAGCAGATGAGGTAGAATAGCTGGATAAACGAAACCGTTGCTGTTCGAAAATGTTGGAATGGAATCATCTGTGAGAAATGATCGACAAGTATTACAGTCTTCACAGTCGTTACGTCTGCATTTGGAAATTCTAAAAGTAACTGGCTCCAAATGTATTTTTCAGAGTTAAAAAAACTCTGAAAAAAACTGTCCCAAATTCCAGACATCAATGCCCACTGCAACCCAAACTCTACACACAAATAGCCTCAACCTGGACAAACACCAAGCTGCCATCGTCAGGTTCGTAACTGAAGCGGCAAACAACTCCATCAGGTACAGGAAACCAGCCCCATGGGTCCGTCCCCTTGTGGTGCCTGGAGCTGCAACAGCTCCGAAGAGAGGTTCAAAGCATATGGAAAACTTTTCAACGAGCACGACCCTCCTGGCCGGTTCCTGAGGTCTACCATATACCATACTTTTATTAATACTTTTTAATAAAAAGCATCAAAAAGTTAAATGCAACCCTACGAAAAGACAAACTGTTTTATGATTGTCAGCACACAGGAACTGCTAAAAACTGGACCCTGAACTATGGATTTTCATTATTCATTATGTATGTACTTGTCTTAGGTGGCACCCAGACTAACGTCCATCTCCACCTGTATATTCTGTGTTTAAGTAGAACTTCCACAAATGGGCCTGCAGTGTAAAGTGTGTGTTAAAGTGTGTGTAATACGCTATACAGGGTGTTTCAAAAATGATGGTCAATAATTTAAAGGTAAAAATTACAAACTAAAATAAGCAAAAATAGTCCCAGTGAACATCAGGCCGCAAATGAATCGTTTTGGAGATAATGCACATTTTTTGTTAAGATCGGCCACTGACTATGGGAGCACTCTGGGAGGACAGTCTGTATTGCTGAGACCTTGTACACGCTGGATATGGTAGTGGTATAGTAATTGTCGATGTAAAATTCGCCACACACTGCTATGATTCAGTACACGCTCTTGCAGAGCAACCCTTCTTGTCGAAATTCCTGGATTTTATTCTATTCTTTCTAACATCCCGTCGATGACGCGAGGAACTTTAATGGGCTTTTTTTACACCGTGGCTGAGTTAGTTGGTCTCAGGTGTAGATAGCAAGGTTTTTTCCACAAGAAACTGGGGGTTTTCGTCCAGTAAGCAGACAAATCGACCATAGAACACAAACACACGCAATTAACAGATATAAGACACAGCACGGAAGATGAATTTAATTATTCGGGTGGCCTAAATAAAATAGTTTGGGTTTTTTTTTTTTTTTTATTCTTTCTAACAGTCTGCCCCTTTATGAAGACCTGGCCTTGTGACTCAACTACAGTACTCACCTAGGACCCAGGAATACTTAATCCTGAAAATGAAGACAACTACAAAGCGTTCGCGCTTTTTGCCCAGGATCTCTCCACTCGAAGAAGGACCTACCCGCAACCATAATACTGCCAACAACCATCGGACCAACAGCCTCTCTCGTGCCTACACCTGAGAATACTACTGCCACTCTCCAACTGACAGAGACTCCGATGAATACAACTAGTGCGCTCTGGTAAACCTGGATGAGATCACACTCCAAGTAGGACTAAAAATTTCGGACGGTACAAACCCCCATGTCATGTAGGACAATAACCGGATAGTTCCTGAACTGGAGCGGTTTGTCCAGAGTGACTGACAGCCTATACCCCAAAAGGAAGCAAATAAAACCGGACAAAACTAAGGACATGAACTAGGACCCGAACGACAACTAATAAACTGATCCAACATAAATCAGACAACCAAACCACGAAAGGAATCGTGGGCCTGAAACAGGCCGCCACATACTCTAGACTAACCACTACTGTCAACGACCCGACAAATGAGTGGAAACTACCACCAAGACAACACGCTACATACAAATGGCCGGTTTTGGCGTAAGCTTCAACACAAGAAGTATAATAGCGGCTAAGGGGGGAAACCCTGGGGTTCGCCACAACACATGAATATCCCTGAATAACCCCCTGTCTAAACCCCCACCGAGCATCGCGTTTTTTTAGGCTCTAGCCACTGAAATCTCAGGAAACTAGGTGGCAGGGGCTGCCAAAGTAAACACTTCAAACTAGTGAGTACCTGGTCTGTCTCCACGGGGCAAATTGTTGAGCCTCAGCAGGGGGTCCCGCGGCTAAATGGCCAGATGATACACAACAGTACACATTTACAAAATCCACACACTTTTTAAATCTCTGGCATTCCCAGTGAAATGGTGCACCAACAATGAAAACAACGTGGAGATGAGGGAAATCCCTGGTGCCACTAGACATCAATACACTTTACACTTATAGCAATACATAATTATGTATTACTATAGTTGAGCAAGAGCTGATTATAATCAGCTCTTTCGCGTAGAGAAATAGTGTCACTAAGCGCATACACACTAAGTAAGTTTCAGCATATATCTTTATATGAAGCCTCTTAATAGTCATAAGACGCTAAAATTCAGTTGGAAAAGTGATATGACATCAGAAACAAATTAATACTTCATATGAATTTGACTATTTATAAAATTAAGAACATGCGGATCTAGAAAACATTGTTTTAAGTGAATATTTTATATATTCAAAAAAAGAGGAAAAAATAAAAAAAAAAAAACGCGTTTTTGAATTCTACTCGAGCAAGACAAAATGAATCATGTTTATAATGTCAATGTCGTTCGCTATTCACGTCATCAAATTACAACACTGAAACCCAGAGTACAATAGATTTCCTGCCAACTTTTCAAAGTGTCTCATAAAATCAATAAGAAGAAGAAACACACTTTGTAAAAGTGTATGACACAGTAAATAAAAGGTTGGTTGCGCATAGTTCTTATAAATGGTAATGTGACTATTTCTAAATCTGCTCTCAGTGACTTATCATCCCATTTCTTTTTTTCTTTATAACGAGATGGAAAAATTCGTAGTAAGGCGAACAAAGATCTCCAAGTAGGTGCTTCAAAAATATAGACAATAAAGTCCACTGAATGGCGTTATCACCCACTTCATGAATACCAGTGCACGTTTGTAATCAGTACATGAAGAAGTGCTACTGTTATCTTTTTTTTTTTTCGTTTTTTTTCTCATGTCGGAAATTGCTTATGACGAAAGAATTTCTCCTTTACAGAAAAAGATTACAAGCGCCTATTTTCTTTTTACGTCAGATTTTAAGTAAAAAGAAAATCTGAGAGTTTAGTAACCACTTCATAGAAAAGCGTGTTTCATTACAACGCCTGGTACCCAGCTCACGGCCAACGTTACTCTTTTCTGAACCCTTTACTATGAATTTTAAATAAAATGTGTATCATTAAAATAATTTTGAAATATAACTAACATAGCTGAAATCACCAACACACACATAATACACACAAACCTACGTCACACACATATCTGGCCCATTTGTAGTGATACTGTTCTTCACAGAGATACGAGGCGGAGTTGAACAAATGTTCTAGGTGCCGCCCTTACATATAGACATGTTCATGTCCATAGCTGAAATCACTGATCAAGTATCGGGGGCAGTCTATTAAGTATAATTCCGCAACTAAGTATTAAGTATTAAGTTTTCTGCCCCATGTAAGGTACATAAAAGAAAGATGTAAATCAAATCCATTCTAGCAAGATTACGATTAGTAACCAGAAAGGAGTGGGATCTGAGAGGTCACTCTCTCAGACTAATTACAATTGTGTCATTTTGTCTATTATTACCTATGGTGCCGGTGCATGGGGCTATAGAGCTACTAAGTTTGCTGTGATTAAACAGTTGTTACAGGCCCAGCATGGTGCCCTCCTGATGATGTCTAGAACATGTAGGACTACATCTACTGTGGCTTTACAGGTTCTGTTCGGAAAACTACCAGTACATTATGAGATCCAATATAGATACATGAATTATCATTTGAAGAAAGCACACCCTGTTTCCTTGGAAGATGTGCAGCTTGATTTGAGTGCTCCTTTGGCTTCTGAAAGGAAAAGACTGCATTCCATCTACATTGAAAAGTGGCAAAGAGATTGGAATACCTCAGATCTTGGTAGTGTAACGAGAGAATTTTTACCATTAGTTAGAGAGTTTAAGAAAAAAGAATTTTTAAGGTTTTCTCCAGGATTGCACGGCACATTCCTGCTGTCGGGTCATGGCAGAATTAACAATAAACTGTTTAAACTAGGACTGTCTCCTACTACACTTTGTGTGGGCTGAAGAGAACGTGATCATATCTTATTTGATTGCCACTACTATTTGAACTATAGATAATAACTTCAATAATAACTTGTAGGACACTTCACTAGTAAAAATAAACCTTTACTTATTCGATCTCAGGTTGTATTTAATGCTCTTAATGCATTTGGTACACGTGTTTTCAAAAGGAGAGATGAACTTCGACGATCAGTTAACTCAAGATAGCTGTTCTTGTGACTCTTTGTACTTCAGGTGTGGTGTATAGAAAAGTGATTTCTAACTAAGAGTGCTCAGTGATTACAGTACTTGTATTAGATGATAACAATATTATTGTTATAAATTAGAACTACTGTATTTCTACTACCTCTGAAGATTCTTCTTTTTGATCCTTGGAAATGCTACTCCAGTAGATTATCCTTTGGACTTGTATTGTTTGGTGAACTGTTGAAACCAACTTGGACTTGCTACTGATTGTACATATATTTGTTAATGATGAATCTTTCCCTATTAATGTAGTTTAATGGGGTAAAAATTGGTCCATGATATTTGGACTCTTTCCTCAAAGAAGACAGGAATGTCCTTGAGGAGCTTCCTCTGTTTGCTGATCCTGATGCTAGGATGGGACTTTTCGTAAAATGCCAGGCTCCAGTCACACAACTTAACAGCAGAATAGAGCACAAATTTACACACAAAACACTACAAGCACGTTACCGGTTATGGCGCAAGCCTCACCCCGAGATGTATAAAAGCGGCTAAATGGGGAAACCCTGGGGTCTGCAACAATTACACTTAAATACTTATATAGCTGAAATCACGTATTATGACCTGCACTTTAAAACTATTACTTTTGAATTAATACGCCAAAAGCATGCGTAGACAGTGATTAAAATCTAAACTCTTCGACATGACGTGAAAAAACCTGAATTCGAATTCTGTCAAGAGTGGAAATATTGAGGTTTTTTTCTTTTTTTCCCTTCCATGGCAATGTTTGGGTAGTTGGTCTTGGCGAGGGCTGCACCCTTTTCGCGGATTTTTCATCCAGCAAAACAGGAAAACCGTCCATTCTACGGTTGGTGTACCTGCTCTGCTGAAATGAAAATTTCCAATTGAAGTGCATAAGGTACGAGATCTACTTTAGGTATGTAAGGCACTCAAGGACTTGAGTAAAATGAACGAGGAAGGTTTATTCTCCCTTATAGGTGAAATACGAACCAGGGGACACAAATATAAAATTTCAGGGAATAATAGAAGACTGAATCTCATAAAGTTCAACAGTGGGCAGCTGGTTGTCGAACACTAAATTTCCTCGCAGAATGGTAGAGGCAGTAAATCTGGCTGAATTCACAGTAGAATTGGATGATCCCCGTGTGGGATGGGAGTAATATGAGTATTCTGTTTTATTTTAATAATACTAATTATTCTCTTTATTGATTTATTTTTTTAGCTGATGCAAACAAGTTCGCTTCTTTGCGTCGTTTGCCTTATTATTAACTCTTGTATTAGAATACACACAATGTATAGTCATAATACATTGACACCTCCGGGCCTGAAATTTTTTTTTTCGCCAAAAAAAGCTATCAAACCAAGCTGTCGTGAACATTTCGAAGTCAACTGCCTCGTCTCGCTATATAGAGATGTACAAATCATAGACATGTACAAATTATATACAAATATATGAAGATGTACAAATTATATACAAATATATAATGATGTACAAATTATATACTGATATGTTATCACAGTTAAAGTGCCGAGCAATTCGGTGTCTCATATTGTGTAAACAAACAAACCGCGGAGTTCATTTATCCTACACAGGCAAATTTGTGAGCATTTGTTTTATCCCGAAAAGATAGAAAAGTTTTTCCTTAATGAAAATTATTCAACACAGAACATGGCATTGCTGTTCATGTTCGAGCTATCAAAACTAGATTTCCATCATACTCTTTTCCCCCCATTATATCATGCCCTATATTTTCATTTTTTTTTTTATTTACACATATGTAAATATATACAAATATATACATGCAACTGTTCAAATGTAGCGGCGGCGCCTGAAACAGAGTTCAACTCCGCCAGTTAACATCGTAATGTTTACAGAATGATGTAGTTTGGCCAAATGTAGATCACAATGTGATTTGTGTGTGCCATCTGCGCGGTTAGCACAGTCCTCCCACACCGGGTGGAAAAGACCCGGATTCGAATTCCGTCGATGACGCGAGGAACTTTAATGGGCTTTTTTCACTCCGTAGCTGAGTTAATCGGTCTCAGGCAAGGATAGCAAGGTTTTCTTCCCCAGAAACTGGGGATTTTTGTCCAGTTAAACAGACAAATCGATCATAGAACACACGCAATTAACAAACATAAGATACACAGCACGACAGATGAACTTAATTATTCGGGTGGCCTAAAAATAATAGGGTTTTTTTTTTTTTTTTTAATGTGCCATGTTAACCGAGCACCAGCAAAGCAGTACCCATCCTCAGCATGAAGAGGTGAGCCTGTATTGACTTAATTGCCCAAAATGGAGCAGATCTCGCACCCACCGAAGGCAGCGCTAAATCGGTGGGTGCCAATAGATTTCTCTAGTTGCCCATACTAGAGAAAAAAATGAAAAGAAAGGAAGAAATAAGTCATTGAAGGCTTCGTGAATTTCAGTATTACTATGGATAATCCTGAAAGGCGAGCAGAATGCAAGAAGAAAGCATCCATTCACAATGATTAGTCGTTGGAACTCGTCGCGGAAGTTGTCAGTAACTGCCTACTTCTGTTGCAAACGTCAACAGAAAACTATTGAAAATGGAGCAATCAAAACTTTTACATTGTCAGGCGAAAATGTTTCCTATTGGAAACATTTTCCAATAGGAAATTTCTAAAGTCACAATAATAAGGGCAGTGGAAGACAACGTGTGCCTAGTCTTCTCGCTGCTGACAAAGGCAAGTGTCATTATTTTCTAAACCGAACTGAACAAATTTCGATTTGATGGAACCGTGCCCAGTGATTGGAAATGACGTGTAGATATTAGGAGAGAACCAAGATGAAATTTGCCGATCACAAGTAAACAGTGCATTATCGATGAACTTGTATGTGATTCTGCCCTTGACTGACGCGGTCCAACAATCTTGCCCGATGTTATGTTCCGACCAGATACGCTTCCTTTCCTGCTTAAAATCATTTGAAGTTTGCAGTAATATCAGCAAATTCCATCAGCAGTGCGTGCTTGAGATGAAAACAGAACGATCTAAATATAAGATGAAGATCTAACGGCAATCTGCCACCTATTACTTGTAGGGCATCCGTAGGAACTGTCCTACAGATACGTACCATACAAAGCAGCATTGGGCGCTGAAGAGAGTACAGTTTAAATCAAACTTCGCAGCTTTGTAGTAGAGCAAGAGCGTTTTCCTGCCAAGACACCAGTCAGATTCAGAGATTCTCACTCTGGCCATAGTAAATTTCTATACGTTCTCAAGAAGATTGTTGATGTGTAAGGTGAAGCTAGTCGGCCATCTATAATGACAGCAAGATATTTCAAATTGCGGACGTAGGGTATTTTATTTGCCATCAATCTTAATATTAGGAGGGTGATTCGGATGAAACTGATGGTTAAGTGACATCATCTTCATTTTCGCCTGAGATATTGTTAGCTTGTTTTGTTTAGTCCAAGCAATTAGGTCCAGAAAGACTGACGATCCCCTGGTTTCAAGCTTGAGTTCTTGAACATCCACACAATAAGAACCAAGTCGTCTGTGGGCGCCTCCGTAGCCAGGTGGGAAGGAGCAGCGGTGCATAGCACACGCTTCTTGATTAGACCGGGGTTCGAGCCCGTCACCACCAAATACGGAGAATGCGGAAAGGTCAGGGAATGACCACCGCATATCCCGGAGCAATATGGCCTTAGTTGCTAATGCTCCAAAAAACCAAACAACAACAACAACAACAACAAGTCGTCTGTATAGGCAATTGGGTGAGTGAACTCAAATTTCCTGATAAGCCATGTATTTAAAGCAATGTTCCAAAACAAAGGTGCCAGGACAGCTTCTTGAGGGCATCGACGCGAGAGAGAGAGACCCACTAACTGTCTGATTTTTAGATGATACTTGGATAAACCTGTTTCTAAAGTAATTCTGGATGACCTGATAAAACTGCAAAGAACACTTAACACCACGCAGAGCTTCGAATACGGTTTCCCACCAGATGGAATCGAAAGTACATTCGAAATCAATGAAGATGGCTAAATGGTAATTCGAGCCCAAGTTCTTAACATGTTTCTTTGGTTTAATAAAGCGTCCTCAAACATTTTCCCTTGATAAACCCGAATTGGTGAGTCGAAAATGGGAAGACACCAATTAGCAAACATTTCGCGGGACAAACATTTAGAAGACACCATTTAGCAAGCATTTGTTAAACAAAATTAACAGAACGTTAGGGAACATTGTTGTAATAAAGAAGTTCACCAAACTTCCTTTATTACATTTTCGACCAAATTCAGCCCAGGACACTTAGATAAGCTGAGTTTTTTTTTTTTTTTTTTTTTCAGTGTTGCTTGCAACTCAGGTAATGTAAAAAGGTCTGTTTCCAGGCTGGTAGAATATCCAGAATTAATTTTGTGAACAGATGACTGAAAGTGGTTATCAGAGGAACAGTCATCGACAGGAAAGAAGCCGTCAAGAATACATTAACAGTGTCAGTCGAAGTCAAAGTGTCCGAGTTATCACATATTACAGATAGATCGCGGTTGTAACTAGTTTATCTCTAGATATTTTATATGGAAGACCCCATGGCTTTTGTGCCAACAAAAGCGTGCCACGTTAGAACATTTTGCTTATTGATTTCTTTATTATACTCCTGTTTCAGTGCATGATAATCCCTCTTTAGTCTGGCAACAATGGTCTCCAGCCAGTACCAATATCATGCCATATAGCCAAGAATCAATTAGTTCTGAATACCAGATCATTGCTTCCTGGTGCACTTGTAAATTTTACTGAACGTCCTCCTAAACAACCCCCCCCCCTCCAAAAAAAAAAAAAAAAACCAACAGAAACCAATGTAGTATGGTTTTATCAACAACCAAAACTGAAGTCCTTCAGTTTTCATTTTCGTAATTGTAGAAGTACTACAATACGATCTAAGTCAGAAGGCCAAGTAGCGATACTGTAAAGTACTGACAAGAATTTACACAAATTTAAGCCCGCAATCGATGCAAATAATTTTGTAGATGTATATCGTTATATATATATATAACGATATACATCTACTGCGAGAGAGAGAGAGAGAGAGAGAGAGAGAGAGAGAGAGAGAGAGAGAGAGAGAGAGAGAGAGAGAGACTGTATCGCCGAATTATCCATACATGCCCTCGCGGTTGGCACAGTTGATATAATCACTGTCCTCATAACGACGTACGTTTCAATGCCGACGTACGTCGGTATATAGTGTGTTCGTGTCTAACGGCACCAGGGGTTTCCCCCATCTCCGCGTTGCTTTCATTGTAGGTGTAACAGTTCACTGTAAAGGCCAGAGATTTAAAAGTGTATGGATATTGTATGAGTGTAGTGTTGTGTATCGTTGTTCTTCAGGCCATTTAGCCGCTAGACCCCTGCTGGGGGCCCAACGTTGTCCACACTATGCCTCGTGAAGGCAGACCGGGTACACTAGTATTGAAATATTTACTCTGGCAGGTCCTGCCACCTAATTTCCTGAGATTTCAGTAGCTAGGACCTTAAAAAAAAAAAAAAAAAAAAATATATATATATATATATATATATATATATATACAAATATATATAAAATAAAATTAAATTTTTGCTCAGTGCGGGTTAAGAAAATTGTGTAGAAAGGCCAAATGAGTTTACTGTGAACGCCATTAAATTTAGTCATTATTAAATTTTAAGTTATGTGGGGTATACACTTGCGTATTAGGTAGAGTGGGGGAGACAGAAGGGTGGGAGGAAAAGACAGAAATATGGGGACGATAGAGAAGGCGACCCCAGATAATCAGTGGGGCAGGCCCATGCCCCAACAGGCAAAGAGGGGAGTGGCAAGGAGGTGAGGGGATGGAAGATACCATCCCTTCCCCCTGCCGGGGGAGAGAGGAAAAGATAGGACCATGCAAGGGAGCATGGTTTGAGAGCCAAGATGGCGAGCAGCAAGCTGCAGTTGGTCTTCAGTGGCATTGGTGTTCCCATTTGGGATATCACTCATGGGACCAGGTCCCGTCCAGTTTAGTCAAGTCAGTTCTTGTCCTTTATTAAGTTGGTTCAGTTGTTATTCCTGGTTGTCATGTATAGGGTTCAGTTGTGCTCCATTGCAGCGAGCACAAGTCTTCTTGCGAAGAGCTCTTGGGCGTAGCAGGAGAAAGCCAGGTACTCTTGTTTTGTATCCAGTATGTTGTGGTCCCGTCCTCTAGGACAATATAGGATCTTTGTTATTAAGATGTTGCGGAGGTCGTCATAAACCTGGCAATCATACATTAGATGTTGCCAGCTCTCCAGACCACCACAAACACAGGTAGGGTCCTCTTCAATTCCCAAAAGGAAAAGTTTGGCATTGATGGCACCATGTCCGGTAAGAAAGTATGCCGCATGGAGTCCAGGTGAGAACCATGTTGGGAACTTAGGGTAGACCCTGCCGACGTCAGGTATAAACTTCCTGGTTATCTCCCCTGTATGGGAGTTTGTCCATCTCTCTTGCCACACCTGCAGCAGGTGAGCGTAGAGCCTCTTCTTTTCAGCGGTGCGGTTATTTTCTGGGTCAGTTGTATGTCCGAGACAGGTCCTTGAGGTGCCCTTTGCCAGATGGTAAAGTAAACCTTTGCCCACAATCTCCAGGTCAAGGGGGAGAACTCCGGTCAGGACCTGTAAAGCGTGGGTGCTTACCGTGCTGCAGGCACGAGAAGTAAAGAGTAGAATCGATCTTTGGGTTGAGTTGATGATACGTCGGTTGACTGCGGTAGTAGCCTTGTGATACCATACGCCAGAGGCATATGTGATGATAGGTATGAATATGGCTTTGTAGAAGATATGTAGCGTCCGCCGGCCAAGGCCCCAGTCCCTTCGAGCCACTCTAGCAACGAGGGCAGCATATTTCCTAACCTTGGTTCGGATGTTTTGTAGGTGGTCTTTGAAGGATAGGTTGTGGTCAAGAATGACCCCTAGATACTTGAGTTGTTTGGAGAATTTTATTGTCGTCTGGTTTATCTTAATTTGAGGAGGCCGTCGTAGGTCCAAGTCCCCTTTCAGAAAGGCTGAGTTGGTTTTTTCTGGTACGTCGGTATTGAAACATACGTCGCAGTGTGTGTTGTGACGCGCAGTGTATGACGTAACGCGCAGTGTAACGCGCGCAGTGTGTGTTGTGGTACGCTGAATTTCAATACCGACGTACGTCGGTATTGAAATTCACCGTACCACAACACACACTGCGCTTTCTGTTGCACGGCCGTCTTACTGACTCTGACTGACGCGGTGCGCGTCGAAGTCAATCTGCGCACACTGAGATGTCAAATAAAACTTAGTGAGTTACCACACTGTTTTCTGCTACGGTCACAGCAATCGATCAAATATTTCTGAAGATAATTCAAAGGGAAATCACGGACACCTTTTTCGATGACCCTGTATATCGATAATCGCACATTAAAATATACTGAAAATGTATTTCCACATTGGAGGCTGCTACACATTATTAAAGTTATTTTGACGCCAAGGCATTCATTAGTACAGTATAAAGAATTTCGGGAAAGAATATATCCTCATTTGGGGCGTAGCGCCAGGAGATGTTTTGTCATCTCTTCACCGCGGCCCTGGAATCTTTTCTAGTACACAGAACATAATTTTATTTCTTTCACTGACCACATAAAAATGTTCTCTAATGAAAGGGCTTTCGTGCCTGATGTTTGGGCGCCTCCGTAGCCAGGTGGGAAGGAGCAGCAGTGCGTAGCACACGCTTCTTGATTAGACCGGGGTTCGAGCCCGTCACCACCAAATACGGAGGATGTGGAAAAAGTCAAGGGAATGACCACTGCATATTCCCGGAGCAATATGGCCTTAGTTGCTAATGCTCCTAAAAACCAAATAACAAACATAACATAACCTGATGTTAATATACATGCAACGCCCAACTTTGATCTACAATCGTACTTATCTGAAATAAGTTTAGAGATAAATGCTGACAAGTCAGTACACACCCGACCATTACTAATAAGAAGAGAAAGAATCAAATAAATTTACTTATTAATGGATCACAGATTAAGAAAGCCAAATCTTACACTGAGCTGAAAACTTAACATTTAATGAGATGATTAAGGCTGAATATTTTCAGATAATTGTTCAAAATTTTTGACGCAAATTCTCAATACAGAATGAAGATGCTCGTCTGTTATTCTGTTTCTTTTTAAATATTTATTTGATTTCATGCATGAAAAAACTTTCTCGCAAACATACGTCGATCCGAACAAAGTAGCCATTTTAATAGCATTTTATTTTATTAGGGGAAAAATCTTCAGATGGGAGAGCCTTGTAGAATTAGCATTAGCATTAGCATTAGTAGAGGCATTTGATGCAAGAAAGCAAGCTTATGCAGCATCAGCCAAAAAAAAAAAAAAAAAAAAACCACTTCCACTTCACCCCTCTGTTCGTTCAAAATATCTGTCCAGCTGAGCCTTAAACTTATTTAGGCTATCAACCTCCACCACAAGGGATGGAAGTCTGTTCCACCAACCAACCACCCGCTGGCTAAAGGCAAATTTCCGCACGTCTATCCTACATCTGTCTTTCCTCAATTTGAATTTATGCCCTCTCAGGTGATTATTCTGAGCTAGAGGAAGAATCCCATCAGCATTGAGCATGCTTAAACCATTCAAGGCTTTATACACCTCTATCAGATCACCTCGCTGGTGCCTAGTCTCCAGACACTGTAATTTGCAAAACTTAAGCCTTTCTTCGTAAGAGCACCCCTTTGTTCCATTCACTAATCTTGTTGCCCTTCTCTGTACTCGTTCCAGCAGCTCTACATCCTTCTTGAAATGAGGCCTCCAGACCTGTATACAGTACTCTAGGTGTGGCCTGACCATCGCCTTATACAATGGAATAATCACCTCCTTATCCCTGCTGGAAAAATTCCTGTATATCATTGACAATACTCCATGAGCTACTCTTGCAGCCCGTCTGCACTGCTCAGAGAACTTCATATCTGCCTGCACAACCACCCCCAAGTCCCTTTCATTCTCTACCACTGTCAGTGTTGTACCATAGAGTTGATACGTTGCTCTGGGGTTGCTGTTTCCCATGTGTAGTACTTTACATTTGTCAATGTTAAACTTCATTTGCCACCTCTCAGCCCATCTGCTCAACCTTTCCAGATCCTGTTGCAGAAGCATAGTGTCAGTAGTGTCCTTGACAACCCTGCCAACCTTTGTATCGTCTGCAAACTTGGACATTAATCCCGATATACCATCATCAATATCATTTATAAATACAGAAAACAATAATGGACCCAACACTGAGCCCTGAGGGACTCCACTAATAACATCAGTCCACGATGAGCAGTGTCCATTGATTACCACTCTCTGTCTTCTCCCCCTCAACCACCCCTTTATCCATAGCAGCAATTTGCCTCCAATGTCACACTGCTTCAATTTGTGTAGCAGTCTTGCATGTGCACCAGTATCAAAAGCCTTTCTAAGATCCAAGTATATAATATCAAAGTTATTCCCTGCATCCAGTTCTTTTGTGACTGCATCATAGTATCCAATCAAGTTGGTCAGGCAAAACTTCCCCTTAACAAAACCATGCTGTGTCTGAGCTATAACTGAAGTCTTGTCTAAATGATCCTGCAGTGCGTCTTTAACCAGTGCCTCCATTAATTTTCCTGGAACAGAAGTTAAGCTCACAGGTCTATAATTACTTGTGTCAGCCTTTGATCCTCCTTTGTGAATTGGGGTCACATTTGCACATTTCCAGTCTATGGGTACCTCCCCTGAGTCCAAGGGGAGGTACCCATAATTAAAGCACTGTAGTTTATTTCGCAGTCAATATACAGGTACCCCTCGTATAACAGGGTAGTCAGGTTCCAATAAAATCTCGTGATCACAAGGACGTAATGACAAAAAGGATGATTTCGTTCCCAACGCTAAATATAACAATGTTAACAAAACTAACAAAAATATGCCATTCTAGATTTCGTGTATTTTCTGCTCTCTTTAAAAAATCATTAATCTGGATTGTTTTTGCTTTTGCTTGATAGATCTTTGTAAATTTCATTGTATGGAACTAACAATTTTTGAAGCTCCCTTTTGAACTTTGTGTACCTTTCAGTCGAAGAATCTGCATTCAAAAAATAAGATTCCAATTGCTCGGCTAACTTTCTGCCTTCCCGTAAACTGTTTAGTGGAAAATTTGGTATTTGGTATGTCGAGGGGTGTAACGGGTCCTGGGATTTCTCCCATCTCCGCGTATGTTCTCTGTATCGGACAAGCCAGAGATTTAAAAGTGTTTGGGAATGTAGTGTGTTGTGCCCATTGTTCATCCGGCCTGTTAACCGCCGGGCCCCTAGTGGGGCCCGACGGTACCAATACCAGCCACGGGTAGGCCGGCCGGGTATTACTAGTGATTGAATCAGTACTCTGACAGGTCCTGCCACCTACTTTCGTGGGATTTCAGTGGCTAGGACCAAAATAAATAAAATAAAAATTAGAAAAATAAATAGTCGCGAGGATGTTTTATTGCGAATTTGGGGTTTTGCTTTAGGAGCACTGTTTGGGGTTTTACGCGGAAGGGTTTGATAAAGCCTAAGTGGGTCGGGCAAGAATTTTGGTGTGGCTTAAAATTTTTGATGTAGGGCTATTCGCTGTGTGAGATGACAGATTTAGGTGGGGAGGCAGAAGGCTGGGAGGAAATAGGAAGCAGAGGTTCGATAGGGAAGGTGACCCCCCCACCCGTTTTTGAGTGGGGCATGCCCATGCCCCACTCAAAAACTCTCTCTCTCCTCCCCCGCCGAGGATTAGGGTTTTAAAGGGATCTCGCAGGTGCGAGATTTGATAGCCAGATGGCACTCTAGTTCTGATGTCATTCCAGGTTTTCTCATTTTCAGGAACTACATCGTTGTGGCGCGTTTGTATCAAGTCCGCGGTGGTCGGTCCGCAGGATTCTTGCTTTGGTCTCTCCCAAGGGGGAGAGACCAGAGTAGCCCTGCATAAGTCTCTTGAGGCTCAAACGTCGTGTCTATTTCCTCATGCTGAGATTTTATTCTTTTGCTCTTACTTTGACTGTTTTGTGTCTCTCGTTTATTTTTAGCTTGTCCATGACATTTGGTTTGTGATATATCTATTGGGTGTTATTGTTCTCTCCAGGATCAGGTTGCATTGCTATAATTGTTTTCCTTCTGGTGAATAATTGTATTGTGAAGTTAATTAGTGCTGTGTACTCTTCCTGAGTGTCCAATAGTCGGGACTCTTGGTGGATTGGGTTATACTGAATTCTTACAATAAGACTTGCTCTTATATCTTCATAGTTGTCGCAGTCATGCATGACGTGATTCCAAGTCTCTGGTTCTCCACATGGACAATTCCTGTCTTCTATTATGCCCATTGTGTTTAGTTTATCTTTGAACGGGCCGTGGCCTGTTAATGAGTAGATGGTGTTGAGGCCCGGGTAGATCCATGCTGATGCTTTTGGGTACATTTTTGTTACTAGGGGAAGAAATTTGTGTGTTATTGCTCCTTTGGTGGTGTCATTCTTTCTGTCATTTTGTCAAAAAAGGTCCTCTTGTTTAGTCCCCAGTCCTTTCGCGTTATTCTTAGTAGGAGTCCTGTGTATTTGCGTATTTTCTTCCTGAGGTAATTCAGATGAGGTTTAAATAAGAAATTGCTATCTATAATTATCCCTAGGTACTTTATCTGGTTAGTTAGTCTGACAGTGGTACCTACTATTTTGATTTGTGGCGGCCTGTTTAATTTAAGCTTTCCTCTAAGAAGGACGGAGCTGTTCTTTTCCGGTGCTATTTTTAGATTGTAGGTTTTCATCTTCAAAATTTTCATCTACGCTATCATCCTCTGAATTTATTTGATTTGCCCCTCCAATACCATTTTCATCAAATTCGCTTCGCCAGCCTCTTTTTCTACCAGTAATTCTTGAACGTCTTCAGTAATCATACCTTTTTTTTTTTTTTTTTTTTTTTTTTTTTAAGGAGCATCGGCGACTAAGTCCATGTTGCTCTGTGTACATTGTATATAAATTGTGTGTGTTCCGGGGTCGATTTTCTATTTTGCTGGACGAAAAACCCGAGTTTCCGGGAGAAGAAACCATGCTAACCTCGCCTGAGACCGAGTAACTCAGCCACGTTGTGAAAAAGACCCATAAAAATTCCTCCATCATCGACGGGATTCGAACTTAGGTCGTTTCCACCCGGTGTGGGGAGGATGGCGATTCTACCAACTGTGCTACCGACGAGGGCTTCCGTAGTCATATCATCAAAATCTTCCCTTCCTACCGACTTAGCAATTTCTACTATTGCACTGATTCCGTTTTCTGCCATTTCGATCATATTTCCTGAATGAACTGAATCTGGCCATACATTTTTCCAACACGGATTTAATGTTTTGACGGTTTTACTTCTTTTAGCGATAAAGCTGTGATTCCGATACAGTACACAATTGAAAAATGTTTCCATGCTTTCATCACTTCAATTTTTCATCAGTCAATTCGGAGTAAATTTTTTTTCCAAAATCTATTGTAACGATTTTCTGATGTAATGACTTTCAAAGGTGAATATGGTGTCTTGATCTAATGGCTCAATTAAAGAAGTTGTACTAGGTGGTAGGAACATTACTTAAACGTTTGGATGACTTAAATCTTTTGGATATATATATATATATATATATATATATATATATATATATATATATATATTTGCATAACGATTAGCGAGCCAAAAGCGGGGATTCACACAAAAAAAATGGAAATGTCTAAAAATTACAGCCAACATAATAGCAGAGTTTTCCCCGCACAAAAGCTTAAAAATACCATATTATGCGAGGTTTGCCCAATTCTCTAACCGTGTTGTGGAGGATTTCCGTACTTCATCAATCGTGTTAGAGCGAAACCGTGTTATTGAAGTACCGTGTTATACGAGGGTTGCCTGTGCTTGTTTTGGAACCATGGCCTGAAGATCAATTATTTCAAGTTGCAAGCTGGGATTGTATTTTTCATGGAAATAAATGGGTTCTCAAACAAGCTGATGTCTTTTTAATAGGATCTTATATCAGCAAATCGACTTTTAGCATTAGCATTAGTAGAGGCATTTGATGCAAGAAAGCAAGCTTATGCAGCATCAGCCGAAAAAAAAAAAAAAAAAAAAAAAAAACCCACTTCCACTTCACCCCTCTGTTCGTTCAAAATACCTGTCCAGCTGAGCCTTAAACTTATTTAGGCTATCAACCTCCACGACAAGGAATGGAAGTCTGTTCCACCAACCAAACACCCGCTGGCTAAAGGCAAATTTCCGCGCGTCTATCCTACATCTGTCTTTCCTCAATTTGAATTTATGTCCTCTCAGGTGATTATTCTGAGCAAGAGGAAGAATCCCATCAGCATTGAGCACGCTCAAACCATTCAAGGCTTTATACACCTCTATCAGATCACCTCGCTGGTGCCTAGTCTCCACACACTGTAATTTGCAAAACTTAAGCCTTTCTTCGTAAGTGCACCCCTTTGTTCCATTCACTAAGTTCCGGTCAACCCTTCCCTATCTCTTCCATCATGCAATATGATTGATGACTTTTGAGGTTATGATGAACGTCGTGGCATGATCCAATATTCCTTACATTTCGAGGGTACAGCTCTAAAACGGTGTTCGCAGGCCGGCCGATATTTAGTACACCGGACCGAACCTATTGGTAACTCTCTAGGAGGCTTCCGGATCAGCTAGTGTATAATCTTGCTACCTCTACTCTGCCAGATAGTGACTGGAGGGAGTCCGAGTAGTGCGTATGCGGGGAGCATTGTCGAGGCCACGTTATGTCAAGGATCTGGGTATATTCTTACCACGTGTACGCCCTATCCAAAAGTTTCATTACTTCATACAGCATGTCCCACCCACTTTTTCTTACTATTGAATACACCAAGAATTGTCAAAATAATAGAGCAAGCTTATCTGCGAAAAAATCTAAACCTCCCAAGCACTTCCTAATTCATTTCACAAATATACGTGGTCTCAATTCTAATCTCAACGATGTCCATTTCCACTTGCAGTCTGCCAAACCCCATGTACTTTTTCTGACAGAATCTCAGTTATCGGTTTATTCAACTACTGCTCATCTCAGATGCCCAAATTATTCGCTGTATGATGCCTTTCGCCTCAAAGGTGTTACTTGTGCATATGTCCGTTCTGATATTCCCTGTCAGAGACTTGGAAATTTGGAATCTCCTCTCTTTGATCTTCTCTGGCTTAAAATCTCTCTATCTCATTGTCAAATTCATCTGTTGCCTCTACCGTTCTCCCAACTCCACTAATCACTTGGAGCTCTTTGACTTCCTCTCTTTGCAACTCGACTTTCTCCAGTCCAACTTTCCTAACAGTGAGGTAATTTTGCTTGGTGATTTTAATGTTCACAACTCCAACTGGCTTCTGTTTTCTAGTCACACCGACCCAGCAGGTCGAGATGTTGAGGCTTTTGCAATTACTAATGACCTAGCACAGATTGTTCATTTACCTACAAGAATTCCGGACAATCCTAATCATACAGCCAATACGCTTGATCTTTTTCTCACAAACAACTTTGAGACTCGTCAAAAATATTGTAATAACGAGAGACAACGATTCTTTGGAAATGTATTTCTCCTTTAGCTCGGTACAACATTCAAAGTGAACTAAATTGTCTTGCTCAATTTGGGATTAAAATTATAACTTATTCTGAAATGATTCGATGTCACCAAATAAATCCGACTAATTTTCCTTTCCCTTGTAGTTTTAAATTAAGAGCATTTAAATGACTAAAAATGTCTATATGAATTTCAAGATCAAGCAGCCACTCCATATTTGATAGTTGTTTTATTGGTTTCCCTTTTTCTGTTATAAAAATATCAATTTCACGACGTAGTTTAAAGAACCAATGTAATACTTTGCCACGAATAAGGCACCTCACTGCACAATATAAAATTACATCTTCGAATTCAGCTTCAATTTCTGAAAGAAACTGTAAAACATTCGGTGATTAAGGCCATAAGATCTTATAAAATTTACAGTTGAAATAACACATTCGTAACGTGTTGGAGGTACAATACTTTCCCACAAAGAACTTCTTGATGCACAATGCAGTGAATTCCAATCGGAGTTTCAGCTCCGATATCTATCATTGTCTTGGTTATTCTACCCATAAGCCCAATGTTTTTACCAATCATATTTTTTGCACCGCCAGTTGTGACTCCTACCGGGTTTTTAATATTTAATCCTAACTTTTCAATAGATGCAAAAATTTTAAAAAAGATAAAAGATTCTCGCCTACAGTTGTACCGTACATACTCTGTAGGTCAGCTAAACCTTCAATTGGTACAAAATTATCATTAATTCCAGATATGAAGATAAGGAGTTGGGCTGTGTAATTTGCACCTGTACTGTCATCCAGTGCCACACCATTTCATTTGTTTTATGTTTTCCAAAAGTTATTCGAACAAATTCTTTCCAATATCTTCTACTCTTCGCATAATTGTTTGTCGAGGCAAATGTCTTGTATTATTGTTCATTTCTCCGTACACATTTTTCCCCAACTTTTAACAAATTCACCATCACTGAACGGTTTACTTTCAAAAGCGATCAAATGTGCAACTTGATAATTGGCACTTACAGCAGATAAATTTCTTGACTGATACGTTTTCAGTGCGTTTTGTTGTTTTCTTAATTCGTTTTGTAACTCTGAACACTTTGCTCTTCGCAACACTCCTTTATGTTGATAATAAGATTTATGCTTGGAATCATAGTGTCGTTTTAAAGTATATTCTTTGAAAACTCACACAGTCTCCTTAGGTACCAAACACTGCTTTTTCGTGGTAATCAATGAAGAAATAGTCTTCAGTCCACCTTCGATCAAAAACACGATACTTCAAATCGATTTACCTCTCTTGGAACATTTTTAAGGATGATTTTTTTTAATTCAATACAAATTAATAATAATTGAATACAATGAAAAAGTTATATCAAAATAGTAGAATTTCACGATATGAAAAGATTGATACGCACGTAACTGTATTTAGCGTACATATGACAGCACTGAACCACATGCACACGTTTGATACAGTAGAGCTCCACCAAACTATTAGTTTTAGGCCACCCGAATAATTAAATTCATCTTCCGTACATTGTGTATTCTGTCTGTATTTTGCGTGTGTTCTCTGGTCGATTTGCCTATTTTGCTGGACGAAAAACCCCAGTTACTGGGGAAAAAACCTTGTTATCTACGCCTGAGTCCGACTAACTCAGATACCGAGTGAAAGTCGAGCTCGACGCTTGCATGGTTGTACACGCAGTGAGGTGACTCTCTAAAATGTTGTTTTAGTTCACTTTCCGCGCGGGCTGTATAAAAATTAACCGAGAGCCGAAGGTTGGACACCACTGCTCTACTGTGTAAGGAATCAAGGTACTGCTAGTTGATACTTGCAGATGTGAGTGGTTGTGCTTGGGGGGACATCTGTAATGATCTGTAGGGACTGCTAACTTGAAGCGCTTCAAGTACATTTCCAAGTTGGCTAGCTTATGACTGGTGAAAATACTGATCTGGATGAGGTAGGCCCAATGTAAGCACTCTGTTGTCGTCGTGGCAACTATTATCTTCTTTGTTCATAAAAGTTGTTGTTTGTTTGTTATTTGTTTTTTAGGAACATTAGCAATTAAGGCCATATTGCTCTGAGGATATGCTGTGGTCATTCCATGACCTTTCCGCATCCTCCGTATTTGGTGGGCATGGGCTCGAACCCCTGTCTAATCAAGAAGCGTGTGCTACGCACTGCTGCTCCTGCCCACCTGGCTAGAGGCGCCTGTTCATAAAAGAGGGCAAAGACTGTTGTGAACGAAATTTCAAATAATACCCCCACCCTGTGGAACATCAGCAGCAATTCTACAGGTCTTGGTGGTCTGACTCTAAGAAATCTTGATGGTTTTTTAAGTAAGGTGGTCAGGAACCAAAGAATGTTTCCTCGATGCAAAAGTAGGAAGGTGGATCCACATCCATGGTATGGACAAGGCGTACTGATGCTGGTAGTGGTGTTCTGGTGTGGGGAACTTTTTTGTTCCGATATCATACATCTTCTGAAAGGGTAATTTTCAAAAATTATTTTTGAAAATATCCTTTGTGTGTGTGTGCAAGGATGTTTGACGGCGGAAACCTGTCGCACTCTCATTGGCAACCATGTAAACAAATCGATATTCACTCTGTTCCATGACGATGAGGCAGTGTTCCAATATGATAATGTACCGTGTCAGACCAGATGTGTGCATGTGGTTTACAGAAAGTTTGACCACTGGTCTCTCAATTCCCCTGACACTAATCTCATCGAATATATGTCAGAGAAGGTCAATCGGGCTGTTAGACGCGCGAGCGTGTGTGTGTGTTAAACACTAAAGCAGGTAAGGCCATGAGGCGGCAGTATATTGTGTCTGAAACTGCGTGTATTCTTCGATTGGTTTGATGTTTCCTGGACGACAAACCCTCGTTGGAACTATGAAAAGCCCATAAAAATTCTTCATGTCTTTAATGGGATTCGAACTCAGACCTTTGAAGGATAGCGATTAGGACTACTGTGCCACCTGAGGAAAGCATTAGACGTGTAGATCTACCAAACTCAAATGTGGGACGCTATACAGATGCTATCTTAGATGCTGTCAAGCACTCTGTAACTATGGCCCATTATCACCGCCAGTTTCAGTACCACCACAAATAACAAAAGTGTGTGTCCATTTGGCATCACTTCCCCTATGCTGTGTTTGTTTGTTTCTAATAAGAGTCTAAAATTCATATCTTTCGCGGATGCCTATTGAGTGATTTTATTCTTTAATCTGAAAAGTTGTCTAAACAAAAGTAAATTAAACTTAATTAACTTTTTTTTTTTTTCTGAGAGCAACTCTTAAGTTATTCAGGAAAAGTAACTTCCATTTATTTATTCAATTTTTTTAAAAATCTTACACTGTCCAAGACAATTTAGAGAAAACATCTTTTGATGCACTACCGAAAATAACTGCTCATTGTACACAATTTACTTGAAATGGGGAATGACATGCATTTTAAAAAATAGCAATAGCTGCTAGAAAAAAATTCCTTGTATCTATCCACTGATCATTCATTTTCAAGAATAAATAAATACATAAAGTTGAATATTCTAAAAAAAAAATCCAATGATTTGAAAGAGCACTGTAGCCTAACTACATTGTCCTACTGTACTTAAAAAACTGAAAGCGCAAAGGCAGGTGTGTTTCAGCCGAAGGGTCGAGATCAAACTTACTCGGACCTGGGTACGATGAAAAAATTAGTTTCTGTCAGTGCACTGTTTATTTGTAGAATTTTCCAAATTTTGAAGCTCGAATTATGCTTCCCCTATGCTGGTAACAAATGACAAAAAAACTAGCGCTTTACATAAGCAGTACTGTATTTGTAAATTATGTCTTCATTATAGCAAAAGTCCAATTCAGAAAAATTAAATATAAATACTGTATTTTAATGTAGGAATGAATGAAATCACAAGAAAGAGTTCCATGAAAATGAATAACATGAAGGCACAGGACTTGTTGTTGGACGGTTTTATTTGTGTTTATAAATATTTTTGATTTTTTTTTAAATTTCCATATTTATAACTAGTGACTTTAAAGGCTATTTTTAGCATTGCAAAAATATTTCTTTTATAATTATTGGATTCCACATTTCCAGAAGCTATGCTTATTTGAATTTTTAAAAAAATAGCTATGTAGGTTTCATAGCCATTTTTTAAGCAGACACATACCTAGTATTGTATATTCTGCTTTATTAATTTATTTTGCCTGAAAATGAATAAATAAAAAATAGACACATTCAAAGAAGTTTTTCAAGCAGCTTTATTTATTAATTGTTATTTATTTGAAATGCATGAAATTCCCCATTTTAAATAAATTATGTACAATGTACAATTAATGTTCAATAGCACTAGTTTCATAAGCCTTTTACCCTAAAGTTCCTTGAGTGACGTAAGATTTAAAAAAAAAATTATCATAATGACAAAAAAATAAAATAATTTCTCTCTCTCTCTAATCGATATTATACTAATACTGTACTTTGAAACTATTACAGAATCTCCTCTACCTCGCCCACCACCTCTTTCGCAAATTAGAAGCAATTTACAACCCAGAGAGCCAATAGACATTGACATGCATGAATTTCGAACCGAAAGGCTGTACCCATTTGATATATGGGACTGGAGAGATATAAAGCAAGCAAACTCTCTTATTGAAATTGGGCTCACGTACAGGCTTCCATTTTTTGGTTTCGCCTACTCCTACGTCTGGGTAAGTAGAACATTTTAGTGAATAAGAAAAACTTTCAGCAGATCAAAGCGCTTCTCATGACAGAGTATGAAATCCTTAAAAGAAAACATTTCTACTCAGAAGACAAATCTAATAGTTAGCATAATAAGTTTATTAATTTCTGAAAGGGAAAAGTACAATACTTTGAGCTAAGCATCATTTCAGTTCGTCAGCCTTTAAAATGAAACATAAATAAATTAAATAAACTAAAAGGGCATAAAACAAAATATTGGAGAATCAAAATCTGAAATCATAAAATTTAAGGGAAACTCATGATTTTAAGCATAGATGCTTTCTTCATATTTAGATAAAAGTGATGCTATTTAAACAGCATCACTGATATCTTTGTGCAGATTTTGGTTAAGAAATATATTGGAAACAAATTATATGACAATTTAATATAATAACAATTAAATTTTCTCTGCAATATACAAGTTTCAACCCAGAGAGCCAATAGATATTGACATACATGAATTTCGAACTCAAAGGTTGTACCCATTGCAGAGGAAAGTTGTGGGTACTCTGGGGAAATACGCGAAAAACAGTGTTTATCCCATTAAAAAACAAAATATTAACTGCAAGTCTAAAAAAATAAAACAAAAATTAAAAAAAAAAGGTTGAATTCTAGGAATAACTTTTAGGAAAAAAAAAATCAACAAAAATAGCTTCTGTTAATTTTCCTGTATTGTGCCTATACACTGTTACCAAAAGTATTGGTATATAACAAATATTCACAAATTACGCAAATTTTTGGGGTTGCAAATATTATGAGGGACACAGTCGTGTAATAGCACAGAGGAGCAGGTGTTATTTTTATGATCGACAGCGCTATTCAGAATGGAACTCAAAATTTAAACGTCAAGAAATGATGAAATGTCATGTGCAGGACGTTATGTACGATGGATTTGGACACTTTCCAATATTCTGAAGACTACAACATCGTACTCAAGTGGAGAGGAGTTGGCCATTTCAAAGTTGAAAATTAATATGGGTGACCAGGCATGTTAAATACAAGAGATCTCTGAAGAGCTGTTCATACTGTGTTATAAAAAAAAAAAAAAAGAGGAAATCGAATGCATCGTTATGTATCTTTAACGGTGTGCATAGGCGCCAACAGACCTTCAGAAGTTGAGTTGATCGCTTTCTTATAACACTGACAATCCAAGCCAGAAAATCGGCAGACCTTATCAAAGGTTACCTGGCCGTGCTTCATTCGAAGCCAAGTCATTTTAATAAAGTTACTCAGATGCTACTTCGATGCTTCGGAGCGAAACCCAAAAGTTTCATCTTTGAGTAATCATTACTCTTTGGCTTCCATCCTCACCTCCTGCATCTAACCCATCCACAGTAATTACTCTTATCAGAATTATATTCAGCACTATATCCACAATACCAATTTTTTCCTTCCTTCATCGCAAGCTGCACGAGTTACACGTTTTCTATGTCTTCTGTTAATTTTTTAGAGCAGTGTATAGTATTGGCAATTTGCTACGGTGCTTAGAAGAGAACCTACATAACTTTCATTTCCTCGTATTCAATGCCGAAGAATCACTTGGAGTCACTTCGAAATTCTTTCTAAAAGAGACTGCATCAGCAGATTGAGTAGTACCTACTATACTGCTCGATAAATTAACAGAAGTAGAAAAATGTGATGTAACTCGAGCAGCTTGTGATGAAGTGGAAAAAATTTCGTATGGTGATGTCAACAACGTAGAACAACGATCAAATGAGAAGATAAAAAATTTGGTATGGTGATGTCACATAGAACAACAATCAAATGAGAAGACAGCGAAAAACTTCGGAAGGTATAAGGGACATTCATAAGGGTTGTGTAAGAATTACCAAAACGTTCACATTACAGAAGTCGATACAAGATGCTCAAAAAGATGGTCACATGACATCAGTCCTGCGTATGATCCCCTCCAATGGCTAAACTGCCCTGACAGCGGTGAACCATGCTCGATATACTGTAAGGGTCTCTATAAGATTCTATGGCAACAAATCCCATTCTTACCCAGAGCAGACATTAGATTAGCAAGTGACCGAGGAGTTGACTGTTGACATGCAATGTGGCGCCCAAGAGCGTCCCACATATATCCATTCAGATTTAAATTGTTGTTATTGGGTTTTTAGGAGCATCGGCGACTAATGCCATGTTGCTCCGTGTATATTATCTGTAAATCGAGGTGTGCTCTGATGTCGATTTTCTGTTTGCTGGACGAAAAAATCGAATTTCCGTGAGAAAAAAAGCCATGCTATCCTCTCCCGAGTCAGACTAATTCACCCACATTTAAGACCCATAAAAATTCGTACCATCATCGACGGGATTCGAACTCAGATCTTTTCCACCCGGTGTGGGGAGGACGGTGATCCTTCATCTGTACTACCCACGAGGGCTCGGATTTATGTCTGCTGATCGTGCTGGCCACGGCAATTGTTGGATCCCTTCCATTTAAACATATTCCTCCACCACTTGAGCTCTATTGTGCAGTGGCATAGTCGTGCATGAAAAGAAAACATAGGTCAACCGTACCCCTAAAAAGTTGCACATAGGGTTCGTGGATCTGCTCTCGGTATGGCTGCGCAGTTACAGCAGCCCTATCAAAAACATGAAAAGGGGTGCGGCCGTTGATCATTATTCCGCTCCACATTAGAAACCGCTTCCACCGTAAGTGTCCCTTTCTCTGATGTTGGAGAGATGGTATTGCATTCCTCGATGTCTTCAGATGAAATAACTAGAATCTGTTTGCAGGCTAAAGCGAGATTCATCAGAAAACAGAACTGTACCTCTTTTGTCAGGGCTCCAAGTCACATGTTCATGGCACCAGTTTCGACGGGTTCTGCGGTGTTTTGGGGTTAATAGGATACAAATCACTGGCTTCCTTGCGTAGAGTCCACTTGAACTGAGCCTTCTTAACACGGTCCGGTTCGAAATTTTTTCACCTGTGGTCGCAGAATCCTCAAGAGACAGTTGATGACAGGACATCGTAGGATTCCAGCTTGCTGTTAGAACCAGATAGCGATCTGTTCTGGTTAACGTAGCCCTGGGCGACCTTAGCCAGCTCTTCTTGTAATTGTTCCTGTCTCCTGAATTTAATCTGCTTCTGTAGTGCCGAGACGAGACTGCGTGGCATATTAAGCCAACGTGTCACCTCCGCCTGCGACAGCCCGGCTTCAAGTCGTCCAACGGCCCGCCATTTCAAAGAATCATCTAAACCACAAGGACTTGCCATTCTGAGTACTGGAGATGTGATTATCCCACTGAGCCAACCAAAAAACGGGAATGCAGTGATGTGGTCGCAACCCGTATTTTAGCCATACTAAGGTGGCTAAAATATGGGTTGCGACCACAAAATACTAAAATAATAGCCATACCAAGATGGCTATTATTTCAAATATTCGCTGTCGGCGATACCGTTTACCATAAAATATTCATGAAAACCATTTTTTTTTTTTTTTTTTTTTTTTTTTTGTTAATTTTATTGAGCAGTGTATTAAGTACAGCGTTCGAAGTGCGATGGTGCGGGTATGCTATTAATGGTAAGCGTTGAACCACTGGCCATACTCGTTTCGGTAGTACAATGCCCCCCCCCCCTACTAAAAAGGCATGATGCTCTGGTTTGAAGGGAACAACGTACTACTCCTGGAATGACCAACTCTGAGCGCCAATCTTAACCAACTCCTGAGATTGGTGGGATAAATTGGAAGGGCGTATGCGAAATGAAATTCAAGCTACATTTAGATTTTCTGTGTGAGGAATGGAGAAACCTGAAACACTTAATCTTCCAAATATTGGTGGAAAGTTTTCCGCGCCTATGTTCAAAATTAAAAGTGGCCTATAGCATATCAAGGTTGTTTTAGTCAGTTATGTACGTCTATTAGTGTTTCAGTATTTTTGATAACAAATATACCGGTTTTTTATTTTATTTGTACAGAAAAAAAAATAATAAATGCTTTACTGTTGACACTTCAAAAAACAGTAACATAAAACGAACGTTTGCTTCTTTAATACTACTGTAGCTTAGTTGAGAAGACAGATCACATAAAATGTATTACATATTTCGGAATTTTTAATTCCAGGTCCAAAGGGATGGTTACATTCTTTTCAATAAAGGGAAAATAGACTATCAGTATCCACTTCATTTTCCATCGAAATCACTTGATGTCCACAGAGGTGAAGAAGATCCCTCCTTTATTGCACCATGGTTTAGTCAGCAAAATATTGCTTCCGAAATTTTTGGTAAGTGAATTAAATGAAATCTTCATTGTAGAAAAACATAAGTACAACAACCCTTCTCAGCAATACACCGGAGATTTTACATGATTTGAAAACAATATCTACTAATATGCACAACAGACAAGAATTAAACAAGACATATAAAACTTGAAATTAACTAATAATTTTAAATGATACATGTGAATTAAAAAATAGTGCTTATAAGAAGATGAAAGAATAAAGAATTAAAGCATTACAAGAGATGTTTCTCGCTCTTACAGGGACGCTTCGTCTCAGTATGTAGTTATATATGATTCCTCAGAGTTCGAAGGCTCGTAACTTACAGTTTTTAAAGGAATTTTGGATCAAATCTGCCTTTGTTCACTTAGAAGTTTATAAAACATTTCATGTGAATGATGAATCACAATACTGCAATAGAATTGCGATTGGACGAGACTCACTAGAAACAGATTCTGATCCTCAAGAGGGGTGTGATCGCTGTGATCATCAATTATATTAGTTAAAAGAGGAAAGGTGTGATCGGGACTTCCCATGATTTATTCGAAGTTTTTCAGCCGCATATCGTTCAAATAGGTCCGACAGATCACACACTTGTACAGACATAATGTTCTGAAGCAATTTTATAACTAGAGTATTTTAAATACTAGAGAATTTTAAAAAGCAAGAAAAACAACAAGGAGTTAGCTGGCGATTTATCAGGTTGCTGTCACTGGGAATTGGGAATATCTAGAAAATATTTAGTCTAATCGATTTCGAAGCTTTGTAGCATATTTATAAAAGTTGAAATAGTTTCGAAACTCTGCTGACTGATACTAGGCTGCAAAACCACTCTGGATGAACTCCTTACAGAGGATGGACCACTCTGGATGACCTCTTTCCAGAGTATAGCAAGTCATTTTGAAATAACACTTGTAAATTTTAATTTTTCTTCTCTCTATTTCTTAAACGCAGGTCGAAATATACAACTTTGCTGGACTATTTATTGATTGCGCACAGGTTATCAAATTTATCCGTTGCTTAAATTGCAACGCATACGGATTATAATTGTATACCACTGCTCTACACAACACACGAAAGAGCTTAATGACTTCAGAATTACGAGAATCTGAAAATATCCGTACAGGCGTACACGAATAAATCCGGCTCAATATAAAAGTTAAATTAGAAATTACTTTGCGAATAAGCATAGACAAGACATAGACTTACACAGGATGTGCATACAAATTATCCTTCCATTCATATTGCAATAAAAAAAAGAAATAAACAGACATGAGGTGCTACTCAAAAGTTATGAGAACGGTCACTCAAAAAATTGTCCTGAGCAAGCATAGCGGAAGTTCAGCGAAACTTCTTTAGGCGAATATTTATCACTTGACCGAGAATCCCGTATTGACCGTATGAATGCCGCAGACGACGAATTTTCATGAATGGGAGCCTCGCAGATATGAGACGTTCCGTTAGCAAATCTAGTTTTGGCAGTGCTGTGGCATCCGATGATATTTAAAACCATTTGACTTCGACAGAGCCGGAAATCACTTTGTTCTTGAGAGAGCCACGACAGCTGTTACACGCCGACATTTGACTTACATCCTCATTTGGAAATGCTGTTTGAAGAAGAGCATGTTCTCGAGCTGCTACAATCTTCACATCGTTCTTGAACCAAAGCCGATCACACACGGAACAGACTGAACCGAAATCATTATCCAGAAATGTATGTTTAAACGAGCTCTATACGCCTTACAACGCTGACTATTAGTCTTCGGCATGATGAATTATAATTTTTTTTTTTTTCTCCATCGAAATCTTGTATGAAATACGGTAAAGAATGACGAAAGAAATATTTGGGCTTTAAAATTTTTAAAATCGGACTAGAAGCTGCTGAGATACAGCGATTTAAAACGTAAACACGACAAGCATGCGAGTTACACAGTGGCCGCGCTGTAGGGGTACTGATTGCGTCATGCGTCGCACCTCGCAATTGTACCACTCCATACCAGGCACGGCGCCGCGTCGCTCGTGCCTGGTACAAAGAGGTACAATGGTGAAGAGCGATGAATTATTTCGTGGCGATCTTTGTCAATCCACGGAGGCAAGTTACTCCCAAGTGAAGACTGCCTGGGTTGCGTCTAAAGAACTTTCACTTGAAAAATCTTCCAATAATAATACGAACTTTTCCAGATAGGTAGTGACATAGTATAACTTTTGTGGTAGTTTTCACACCGTCCTATATTGTGCTAGTAACGCACGTAAAGTTGTTCAGCGACTTTCTTGAAATAAGAAATTTACAGGAACAAGGAATTTGCATAATTTTGCCAAAAACTTGTAAAAGTTCCACAAACACGACTTATTACGAACAGCCTTTAGAGAAGATGCTTCATAAAAAAATAAAATAATAAAAAAAAACATATCTATCTAACAGGCTCTGGCCAAAAATCAAATAACTGTGTTCCCTCCCTTTTAACTACCCCAACCTGACTTGCGACTACCTTCTATTTCCAAAGATAAAATTAATGCTGAAATAAATCTTTAAAGATATCTTGGAGATTTAGGAAAATTCAAAGGATGTATTTTACAGTACTGCGAGAAAAAAGGAATTTCAGACATGCTTCCAACGATAGCATAAAGTCTGGGATGGGTATAAATCTGAAGGGGAATATGTTAAACTGGATATGATTAAAATGAGCTAAGTCAAAAAAGAATCTTTATTTTTAAATACATTCTTGTAACTTTTGGGTAGCACCTCATACAATGATGCTCTTGTTGCATATGAAACAACACTAATTCATAGCTTTGGCATTTCATCTGTTTCCTACAATCGCATGCATATCGTTTATTGAAATTTTATATACTCACATATTAAATGTATTCGAACACCATAAAATCGAATAACAAAAGTCTACTTTTAATAAACAAACTGATTAAATTTATAACCTACCTTTGGTAGCAACGACAGCAGAAATCCATCATGAAACACTTTCGACCAATATCTCGTAGCAGGAATTTATGTTCATTCCTCCTTCAATCGGTCCGAGTCTGATCCACGAGAAACAACTCTACATAACGAATCCACTATTCCTGAACTTCATTATGGACACAATATACTACGGTAGATGAGGAACACGACTGGTCGCTTCACTGTTCCATAATCAAGGGCTGCTCTGCATGCAGCCCCCAACGGACAGGCTTGTGGACATCCGGAGTTCATATATAACATTTTTCAAAGCCGTCGCTCGGTTCGCTTTTTTCAGGAAACAGCAATTCCTAACTTTCATTTTTTTTTTTTTTTTTTTTACTGCCTATATACCCATTTCTGTAAGCCTACACTGTACTCATTCTTTCCACGTTTTCGATAAGCAGCTACAGTTTAATCTGCGAGCTTCAAACGTATGGCTGTTGCCGCAGAAAATCCAAACTGGCGACATGGTATCCGACGATTAAGTCTATTTTTAACTCAGCAAGAGCCTTACTATTACTAATTTCTATACACTTTTAAACCTGTTCCTGCTTTGTTTACACCTCGTTTATGCTGCTCAATACGCTTTGGGGGAGGGGGTGACTTTTTTTTTTTTTTTGTTAGGGTGTGGTGGTAATGTAATGTATTTACATTACCACCACAAGCTGCCTTATTCTCTATAAGCAAACTATAAATTCTCTATACTCAAACTATAAGCTGCCTTATTCTCTTGAACATGCAAACAAGCACTCGAAATAAAAATTTAAGGTAAACATTTGGTCAAGACTTCAGAGAAAATATCAACTAATATAAAAATTATAGCTCTAGTTCTGAAACATTCGTATCATAGCTAAACTCAAGGATAAATATAAGAGATCAGCTACTCGCCTTCACTAAAATTTTTTGTCTTCTTTTTCAAAAACGGAAATGGGCTCACATATGAAAAAAAAAAAAGTTCCTGCCTGAAACGAAAAAAAATCGTCATAAGCAGTTTAATTAGTAAAGTTTTAATTTGGCTTAATTATGAAAGTTAAAAAACTGGTGTACAAAATAATTTGTTAGAAAATGGCAAAATAAATTATGTATAGTAATCAAAGGAACATTTATAATTGAAATAAGAGATTAAATACTGCATTCCACGTAAATTTTAAAGGCAAAGGGAAAAAAATGGACTTCATTGGAAACAAGCTGAAAAGAAAACTTTACAGAAAACAGTCCAATAACCCAGAGCCAATTTTTTTAGAGCCAATTTTGACAAAAATCTATTTCGATATCGTTTTCAAGTCAAAACACGGAGGCGACAGCCCGTTATCAGCGTCTATGTAGTATCGCGGAACTGGCAAAAGATAAAATTAAATGCAGCGTTCTTGTTCAGTGAGTAAACAAGCAGTTATTTTATTCTGAACTGGTCTCTTATTTTTATTTTTTTATTTTTTTGTAATAGTTCAGATTCCAGAGTACAACGTTCCTGTTCGTTTGTGTAATCGCTAAATTATTTTATGTGCAGTCACTTACAGTAATCCTTTTACAGTAGCCATACATTACCACGCAACAGTTTAAAAAGAATCAGTGCAGGGTAATTTTAGTGCTGAAAGCGAAACACAACTGTTGCAGTTTACGACTGAATGTACAGATTATAAATCTAAACAGCGGCATTGAGGCGGTAGAGGTGGATAGGTAAGTCAGCTACCCTGGTCCTGAACATTGAAATGAGGTTCAGACCACGGCCATGCGTTAACAGAAAAGAGAGATTGGAGAAGAAAGACAAGCTCAGTGAGACACTTTTTCGTAGAGCCCATGCTGGATTTTGACCCTCCTGAAACCAAATAATTCGGGATAGAGACAACAATGCCCAAGCTGACTATTAATGTAGTGACCATGAATCTGCTACAACTAGATGACACTGGAAAAGGTTTTTAGTGAATTTTCTCTAATTATGCTAATGACGTGGTGGAACATCTGAAATTATTTTTATATATAACCTCAAGAAATTAAAGAGAAGTTAAAGATGACAGATCTCTCTCTCTCTCTCTACTCAGGTTGAAGATTTTTAATATTTTCCATTTCGATTTATCTGCACACCATTACCGCTAAATGAATAACTCAAGTATTACTTTTGTTAGTTTTTAGTAGATGAAAAAAAAACCCTAGTTTCAAGGAAGAAAAACCACGCAATGAACTCTAGAGAATAACCGACTCGGCCAAAGTGTGCAAAAATGTCCATAAAAATTTCTCTCATCTTGACGGGATTCGAACAAAGGTTTCTTACACACGGTTTTCAAGGACTTTGATCTCAAGGCCCCATTATGACGGCAAATGTATGGTGAAAAGTCGATGAAAGTAGCCACGTATACCGTATACGAGAAATTCGTAACGGACAGGAACAAAACCACAGTGACGTTTATTTTTTCCCCACCATGAAGGGCAGAAGTACTTGAAGAATAAATCTTTTTCGCATTATAAGACACCAGCACACGGCTCAGTTTTGTTTAAACACAGAATGAAGGCTGACAGAACCACAAAACATAACTAATAGTTTTAAAAACGCATATCAAGACACTAATTAATAAGGAAATTGAACTGAATAAGAGATAAACACCATCTGTACACATACTCCTTTTTACAAAATTAAAGGCGCATGAATATCAACTCAGATATTGTAACCAAGGTAAAATTAATGCTGAAAATGCAGAATGTTATCTGAGTTGATAATAAATAATATTATCTGAGTTGAAAAATAAATAAAATGTCTCAGCCCATTCCTTGTGGGATACTTCAAGAAACACCTGGAAATACATTGGAAGGCATCACGTTAAGAATCATTAGTAGGGAGCACTGGTTATCAAATTAAGTTTTGTGCGATTTTAATAACAGAAAGATGACTATGTGATATTTATTGTTTCTTTTTTAATGAAAGGGGGGCATACGAGTATAACGTATAAAAAGAAATCTGATGAGGATTTTTGAGATACATGCGATTAGAATGTTATTATCATGTAGTAACATTGAAAATCTTTTCAACAGAAATATGATGGACCTACAGTATCTGACCGTTGATTTCGATAGTGCAGCCGTTTTTATCTAGCATCCTCAATTCATAAGGTATTGCGAATTCGTTTTATTTAGTTTTCACATACTTAGATTTTTGGTCTCTGTTCATATTATTGGACTGCTGATTGAGAAGTTCTGGAGTCAGCAGTTTTCTAAATCTTGCTGCAAGTGGGCAGGTTCCGACAGTTTCAATACTATTCTGCTTTCATCTACTTTACCTGAATGTCAGATGGATATATGTATAATGAAAATCTACCAGACAAGTTAATCAAGCGGAGTTATTAGTATGTGTGATCAAGTCGTTACTTAAATGTAAACTTGCGTTCCTTTTTATAGTTTTTGCTGTAAATTGCAGTTGAACGTGCTTTTAAAATGTCACATCAGTGTGTTAATTCACCAGGTAGCTTTTGGTATCTGTGCAGCTATTACAAATTTAAAACTCACAGATAGTCTATAACGCCCCTATTAAAGAAAACATACGAACTTTATTTTCGCTGCAAATCAGGTGATCAGGACAAAAAGTTGGCCTCTCACATATACTGCACTGAACGTTCTTCGCCTCTAGAAGCTGGTTAAGAAATAGACGTAAATAATTACTACCATTCGGTGTTCGCGCGGTGGGGAAGGAGCTAACTAATCATGTTACAACTATGATTTTTGCATATCGAAAATTAAGGAAGACGGAAAAGGAAGCCAGGAAAAAAATTATTATCCGAATTTCACATTAACTATTAGACCACTTAGTAAGAGTGACGAACTACCTATTCCTATTCTTCCAGAAACCTAATCATTAGAAAAGAAAAACATTGATGATCCATGGAAATTTCTGATTCGGAGCTCACATGTATCATTGATGATTCGTGTGAGCTCAGAATCAGAAATACAACACCAAATCAGCCTCATCTTATACATTAATGAGCCAAAACATTATGACCACCTACTAATAGCGTGTTGGGCCGCATTTCGCCGTAATAACTGCTTACACCCAGTGTGGCAGTGACTCCAACGAACCGCGGAAGGTGTCCTCAGGTATCCTGCTCAGCTGGACAGAAGGACGCCCCCGAGTTCTGCAATGGAACGAGGCAGTGGCATGGACTGGCGAATGCTATGTTCCACTGCATCCTACAAATGTTCGATGGGATTCATGATGTAGGGGGAATTTAGTGGCAAGAAGAACACGAAATGCTTGGACATGATTCTCGAACCATTCCTACACAATGTGGGCCTTGTGACACGAGGCGTTGTCTTGTTGAAAGGGTCCAGTGCCATCTGGGCAAACGGTCACCATGCAGGGCCAAACTCTAGATTCTAGACTAAGTTTGGCCCTGCATGGTGACCTAGTTCACAATGTTCTAGACTCTAAAACGTTGTGAAGTTGGGATCTCTGGCGGTGAGGGTGCATTTAATGTTAATGGGGACGATGGGACCCAGTGATGTGTGTGGGGACCTGAGTTGTCTTATGTACAGCGGCATCTAAACATTAGTTCAACTCCGCCATGGTACACTGTAATGAATACACAGCTCTGTAAAATGGCCAGACATGATATATGCCTGTCCTGCTTTTTTTTTTTTTTTTTTTCCCTGCTAGCTCCCTGGTATGGGCAACCCGGAGAGCGGGATTGCTGGCACTCACTGGTATTGCACTACCTCCAGTGGGTGCGGGTTTTCATGCGCGAATTGCGCTACAGTAAAATCAGACTAAGGTAATTTAACATACTTTTTCAGGACTGCTTTGTAAAGACTACATATTCCCAAGTTCTCAAGGTAGATTTGAGCTTATGCCTGGGAGCTACCCTGATTAAAGAACACACTTACACACACACACACATACGACAGTTTAATGTTATGTCAGCGCATATAATTATATGTAAATATATCTTGTATATAAATCATGTATATACTTTTATGTACATAATCTTGAGACTATATTGTGTGTAATTAATAAATGATAATAAATAATGTCCTGCCTACGAGCCCCAGGGGCTTTTCTGGGGTATATTGTGAGTGTAAGTTTGCTTTGCAGTGATCGCTACTTAGCAGGTATTATTGATAGTTCAATTTTTACTTTATCTTATTACTTGAGTTGCCTGGATTGGCTGCCCTACTTCCACGTAGTCTGGGGTGGGCGAGTGGGGCGAATCCCTGCTCGGCTAAACGGGCGTTAATTGTAGTGGTGATTTTGGGAAATTTCGTTAAAAGCATTTCCGTGCCCTCGGGTAACTGCCCCTGGGAACGTCATCTGTTAAACTTGGTTGGTTTAGCTGTTTTAAAATTCCATTTGAGTTAAACTTTGGATTAACGGCTGCTTGCTCTTCGAATATTGTAAATATTTGTATATAGTTACTCTTGCCATTGTTGGCACTTGTTTTTTAATTGTATATATAGTGGTTTTATTTATACAATATCTTCCAGTTCATCCAGTGAACTAGATCCAATGGGAGATGAGGTGGTAATGGCAGCCTCAGAGTTGATTGAAGAAGAGAGTGAAGAAATTAACCAAGATGTCTTCACACAAGTGCAGGAGATGACAGAGATTGAGGTCTTCTCGGGGCGTACACTGACCAGAACTCCAGTGAAGGGCCGATCATTGTCACTCCCTGGATTTTTAGAAATGACTCAAGATCTTAGTGCTTCACAAATTGCTCAAGCACAGAATTCAAGAAAAAAGAACAGGTCTAAAGGTGGAGAATCTGACATAAGTGTATCCAAGAAATCACAGTCTAGGAAAAAGCAAAAAAAGATGATAGTGCAAGTATAAGATCTGATTATGAAGGATTCCAAGATGTCCAAAATATAAGAAATAGACTAAAATCTTTTTTGTGGGATAAGTTAAGCAAAGTACCATCGGCATCAATACGTATTATATTAGACATGTGGGATCAGTTGGAAATGAAGGCACACAATGTCTATATAGAAAATATCTTATTAAAAGAAAAATTAAAGAAAAAGGAAAAAAGGATACGTATGTTAATGTGGTAAAAAAGCACATAGAAGAACAAGACAAACCACCTAAAGTTGTGATACTGAAGGCAACAACTGAAAAATTTAAAACAAGTGAAGAAGTAAAAGAAGGAATTCTAAAGGAAATTAGACCTATGTTGAAAGATGTTAAAGTTGAAAATATAAGACCAATAAGAGATCGAGGAGTCATTCTGGAGGCAGCGACTGAAAATGATATTGCAAAGATCAAGGGATGTTCTGGGCTGGATGTGTTAGGCCTTAAATGCACAGTTTCAAAGTCCATCTTGCCTAAAGTAGTTGTTTTCGATGTATAGAAAAGAATAAAGAAGGAAGAGTTACCTAAAAAATAACTGTGGGTTAAAACTTTAAAGATATGGGGATGAATGAGAATAAATGTTTAGAAGGAATAGAAGTTTTATCTGTAAATAAAACTAGAGGATTGGACACAGAGAACTGGATACTCCAATTTAGCACAAGTGAATGGAAAAGGGTAAAAATTAGAAATAGGCTTTTAATTGGTTGGTCTGCTTGCAGATATAAAGAAATATTCCCTACAACACAATGCTATAAATGTCTTATGTATGGCCATGTAGTAGCAAAATATTGTAAGAAAGAGACGCATTGTGGACACTTTGGAGAGGTAGGACACAACTTCAAAAATTGTATGAATAAAAATAAGCAGCATGTTTGTTGCAGTTGTGAGAAGAATCGAGTGGAGGCGGGCCATGTTCTTGTGAGTAGGAATTGTCCTGAATATAAAAAAGCATTGGAAATATACAAGAAAAAAATAAATTATGCGTGAAGGCATTAAAGTGCTACAACTAAATGCCCAAAGAGCAAAAAGTGTAGCTTCTCAAGTGAATTTTCTAATGGAAAAAGACGATGTTGCGGTAGCACTCCTACAGGAGCCTTATGCAGTCCAGGAACAAGTAAGATGTTATCCACAAAGATATAGAGTGTTGTCCGAGGAGGATTCGCCGAGTGCAGCCATTATAATTCGGGCACAAGACATAGTAGTAACAAAGATTTTACCGCTATGCAACAAGAATGCTGTGAGCTAGTGGGTGCATTTGGTAGGATCTACCTTGTGACATTGTATTGTCAGCACTCTGGTAACATAGAACATGAAATAAATTACTTGGAAAAAGTAAAAAGACTGCTGGGATCTGAGGGAGTTGTCATTGCACTCGATTCTAACGCTAATTCTCCACTCTGGGGTGGAATGAATTCTGATGAGAGGCTTTTTACTTGAGGAATTTATTGTAACTTCTAGATTGGAGATATTGAATATTACAGGACATCCTCCAACCTATGATACGGTGCATGGCCAATCCTATATTGATTTAACTCTCGCAACTGGGACTGCAAGAAATAAGATTGAAAATTGGAGGGTTGTGGAGGACTACACCACAAGTGACCATAATGCAATTCTATTTACAATAAGATGTAAAGACCAAATTAGGAATTGGTATAATTTGGATCGATTCTCTGTTAAAACTACTGCATGGCAAAAGATTTGAAGAAAAGTATGTACAATTAGTTAATAGTATTGAGTGGTTAGAATTAAATATGGATGACCATGTTAAAATGTTAACTGAAGTGATAATACATTCATGTAATGTAAGCATGAAAACGATGTATATAGCAAGAAGACCAGTCTTTTGGTGGTCCACAAGGTTGACTAATCTAAGGAAAGAAGTTAATAAACTAAGAAGACAATGTCAGAGGCATCGAAGACTGAGTAACATGGATATGGTGACAAACTATGTGCAAGTGTATCAAAGAAAAAGGCGGGAATATGTTAAAGCCATAAATGAGTCCAAGAATAACCATTGGAAACTGTATGTCGAGGAGCAAGGAGCCAGAGATCCATGGGGAACTATTTATAAAGTATTAATCACCAAGAAAAATTTAGCGAATATAACTACTACCGTTGGAACTGAGGGCAATCAAACCTTAAATTGGAAAGATACGGTGAACAGGATACTTGATGATCTTTTCCCGGGATTAGATGGAGAAGAAGAAGAAACGCCAATGCAACAACACATTAAATTGGACATAGTTTTAGGGTCAGGCGCCACCTGTGATTTCTCACATCTGCGCCATATGTACGCTGTGAAGAAATACAGAACTACTGTAAATGCCAGAAAAGTGTTGTGTTGTATATGACATATTGCGTTGGGTTCTGTTGGGTGTCCTGGCATTTGGCCGCAGGGCCCCTGGTGGGACCTCATGTTGCCCGCACACACCACTAGGAGGTAGCCAGGCTGCCCTTTATTCTCTGGCTGGTCTCCGCCAAGGTCGCCTGAGCGTCCTGGATGAAGACCAAGTTAAAAAAAAAAAAAAAAAGAGGAAGAGAAGGCCTGGGGAACAAGAGGAAGGAGGTCTTAATGTGAGGAACAGACAGAGAAGGCAGTCCACCCGAGTAAGGAGAAATAGGGGATGGAGAGAGGAATCAAAAGTCACAGGGGCAGGCGCCACTGTGTGAGTGTCAAAGGCCAAGCACTCTCTGGGAAATTGGACATAGAGTGCATAGTGTTAGGGTCAGGCGCTAACTGTGATTTCTCACATCTGCGCCATATGTACCGTGTGAAGAAATACAGAACGACTGTAAATGCCAGAAAAGTGTTGTCTGTTGTATATGACATATTCCGTTAGGTTCTGTTGGGTGTCCT
Source organism: Mastigoproctus giganteus (assembly GCF_048544385.1). NCBI lineage: Eukaryota > Metazoa > Arthropoda > Arachnida > Uropygi > Thelyphonidae > Mastigoproctus > Mastigoproctus giganteus. Next base: position 165,816,980 of record NC_143582.1, on the reverse strand, counting down.
GACATTTGGCCTCAGGGCCCCTGGTTGGACCTCACGTTGCCCCACACACAGCTAGGAGGTAGCCAGGCTGCCCTTTATTCTCTAGCCGGTCTCCATCAGGGTCGCCTGAGCGTCCTGGACGAAGACCAAGTTAAAAAAAAAAAAAAAGAGGAACAGAAGAGAAGGCCTGGGGGGGGTCTAAATGTGAGGAACACGCTAAAGTGGACAGATAGAGAAGGCAGTCCACCCGAGTAAGGAGAAATAGGGGATGGGGAGAGGGATCAAAAGTCACAGGGGCAGGCGCCACTGTGCGAGTGCCAAAGGCCAAGCACTCTCTGCGAGTCAGCTTTTCAAGGAGTGCCAACCATGATGATGCCAGCATAGTATTTTAATCTTCAGTCTTACTCTTTTATCAGTTGAGAAAATGCTATCCGACCCCAGTTTGTGTTTGCACTTGAGGGTCGTTGTTCTGAGCAACTCTAAGTTCAGCAAACTTTGCCCGTCTGATGGTAAAGACAGCTTGTGCGTAACTCGTTAAAGCTTTGTATGTTGTTTCATTCTGAAGCAGGTATGTTTCATGGTTACGAGGGTTCCCCTGGATTTCAGTAAAAAATTTGAGCCTACAATCATCGTAAGCAGGGCACTTATACATGAGATGCCCCCATGTGTCCTCTTTGTCACAGTGGCAGAATGGATTGCTTTCAATTCTCATTGCTGTCAATTTCTGTTGAAAGGGCCCATGTCCTGTGATCAGGAATGTAACTTGCAGACCAGGTGAAAACCAGGAAGGAGACTTTGGGAAAGTCATGTCAATGGATGGAAGGAATCTTTAATCGATGGGGAGAAATTGGATAAAAAAATTAAATTACTATATTAGGATTACCCGTAAATGATTACATTAATCCGTATTCGTGTCTGTAAATTGCGTGTGTTCTCTGGTCGATTTGCCTGTTTTGCTGGGCGAAAATACCCCAGTTTCTGAGGGAAAAAACCTTGCTATCTACGCCTGAGAGCAACTAACTCAGTCACGGGGTGAAAAAAGGGGGAAATTGGACATTTTTTTAATTATTTTTTTAGGGTTGCCCGTAATTAAATACATTAACCCGTATTTGTGTCTGTACATTGCGTATGTTCTATGGTTGATTTTCCTGTTTTTCGTGTATGTTGTTTCATTCTGAAGCAGGTATGTTTCAGGGGAAATTGGACAATATGCAATATGCAATATTCGTCTCAAAATGAGGAAAGTGATTTTACGTTAGAAGTGAGTCGTGCTGTGGACCAGGCAAGGGATGGTACGTCGCCGGGCTTAGACAAAATAGAGGTATCTGTGATAAAGAAAGCGTTTTCGCTGACTCCGCAGATATTCTTAGACCTGTATAATAAATGCTTTAGAGCGTATGCTTTTCCTAGGAGTTGGAAGGAGGCATAAGTGCAGCTATTTATAAAAGGAAAGGATAGACTTTTAAATGAAACTGGTGCATATCGACCAATTGCCCTCCTTTCAGTAATGGGAAAAACTTATGAAAGGCTATGTATAAGCCAGTTAATGATATTATATGAAAATAAGTCTATGTCCTCAGAAAACCAAATTGGTTTTAAAAAGGGGCGAGGTACTGAGGATGCTGTATACAGACTTACCAGAGCTGTTCAGGAGAGTGATGCTAGGTATGTCTAGTCTAGCTGTATTTGTCGATTTTCACGGTGCTTTTGACCGATTCTGGTGGGAGAGCATCCTATCTAGAGTAAGACAAACAGAATGTGCAATAAAGTTATACAGTGTTGTGCAGGATTATTTTAATGATAGATCTCTATACTTGTTAAAACAAGATACGAACAAATAGCAAGGAAGATTTATAGGGGATGTCCGCAAGGCTCGGTGATGGGCCCCTTTGTCTGGAACATACTGCTAGATACCTTCTTCCAAAAAAGAATTGATGGGATTGAATGTATAGCATATGCGGATGACTTGGCAATCCTAGTTCATGGAGGATCTCGATTGCAATTAGAAGCTAGGGCTGGAGTAGCTCTAAGAGAATTAGAACAATGGAGTGATCTTAATAAGTTGAAAATCTCTTTTGGTAAGACAGTACAAATGCTATTAAAAGGTAAGCTTAGCATGAACCGACCTCCCACTTTGCGGCTGGAAGGGGTTACAGTTAGATATGTAAAAGTGACCAGGTACTTGGGCTTGAAATTGGAAGAAAGGTTATTCTTTACTGAACACGCAAAATATTTGAAGAATAAAATAAGGCTCTTATACGCCAAGCTCCGAAGGGTTATACGGACCGATTGGGAGATTAAAGGCAGAGCACTGAACCTATTACATCAATGTCTATTTGTACCAATCGTGACTTCGGGGGCTTGGTACATAGAGTCGAAACAGTGATGGTTCAGACGTACCTAGTTCAGGTTCAAAGATTTGCACTACTTGGAGTCACTAGAGCTTGTCGTACTGTTTCCTCGGAGGCATTGCAGGTGGTTGCAGGGAGGATGCCAGCTTACTATGAAGTTTTATTTAAAGGCCTAATTTTCTTTACAAAGAACGATGTGAAGAAAACTATAATAGATATAACGTCTTGTCCCGATCTGGAGTACACATGGATATGTGTACTCCAGATCGGATGTTAAAGGGGAGAAAAAACGAATAACAACCGAGATACAAGTCCAGTGGCAGGAGTTATGGAGTGAAACGAACAAAGGCCGGAAAATGTTTTTATTCCTCCCAAATGTGGGAATTATTAATAGTAGACAGAGGCCTTGGCTACAATTTAGGTTAGAGACCACTTTTATTTTAACCGGCCTTTGATTAAATCAAAAATTGTTTGAGCTTGGATTGCGGGAGAATGGTCTATGCATATGCAGTGAAAGTGAGACATCCAAACATATTATGTTAGATTGTGACCATTATGTGTATATAAGAGCAAGGCTAGAAAGACAAGTTCAGGTCTTGGATGAAGATTGCCTGGGTGTCCTGTTCACTAGTAGGGAAACACTATTATATTTTAATGAATTTGTAAAAAATGTTTTTAATAGGAGGAAAAGATTGCTGCAGGATATTAGAAGCTCGCCTCCACGAGGCAGGGATGGAAACTGCCCTGATTAAAAATATGTGGATAAATCAAGGTATATTGTTTCTCACAGCAGGCTAAGTAGCTCGAAAAAATTGTTAAAATAATAGTTATTACTAATTTATTATTATAAAATTTTATATTAACTTAAGTTCTGTTGCCGTAGAAAAAAGATCTCAGCCACGGATGTGCTATGGCACAGGAAGTGGTGGGTTATGGCACCTTAAATGGAATGTCCTGCCTACGATGACCCACAACTAAGACTACTCACGGAAATACAAGGATCTCCACAGAACCAGGAACACATCCTACTAGCTGATGAATCCACATATGCTACTTTTGCACGATTTTCCCAGGCTGTACTCACAGTCAGACGGACCACACGCCCCAATACTAGAATTGGAAGGGCACCACGCTAACCCCCTAGTGTGGTAGAAATATGCTAACCCCCTGAAGGGGATAGGGTCATGCTAGCACTTCACGTGCAGGATCTGCAGGGTTACTGTCAGCAATGCGAACCCCTGGCCAGGATAGGATGTTGGTACCTCATGCAGGGAGCATGATCACTGTTGACACTCAATTGAGTTTGGGATCTTCATACTGGGCACGTGACTATTAGCGCTCGCACAGGCACACCTGCTTCTGTGACTTTCTCTCCCCTTTTCCAACCCCCACTTTGCCTTTACTGCTTAGTGGACCATCTTTCCTGTTGGTCCATCCTGTTGTATGGTGGCAGCAGGGGGAGTCGCAGGGACACCTGACCCTGTGACATTTCCTCCCTCCCACCATCCCTGCAGACCTCACTTTATCTGCATGCTGTCTTCCTTTTCCTGGCCTTCAGTAGGCTCCCGGATCAGGGGGTGATTCCTACTTCTCCCTTCCCACCTCTTCTCTCCGTTGGAAGATGCCTTCTTCCCTCATCCTCCTTCTATTGCCTACTTTGATTCCACCAATTGTACTATCTTCTCCACTCTTTTTCCTTTTTTCCCCCTCTCTTTTTTATTTATTTATTTATTGATTTTATAATTTATTTTATTTTATTTTTATATCTTGGTCTCTGTCCAGAAAGCTCAGGCAACCCTGGCACCAGAGTATGATGGGTAGCCTGGCTCACCTCCTAGTTGTGGGCAACGTAGGGTCGATCGCACTAGGGGCCCTACGGCCAAGCAGCCAGAGACACAACACAACAGAACAAAACACAGTATTGTATAAACTAGACACTCCACTTTTTTCTGGCTTTTGCAGTAGTTATGCAATCCAACACAGAGTACATATGGTACATATGATAGGAAACCACCAGTGGCGCTTGACCCTAAATACCAATCCATTATACTAGGCCATTATGTCTGCGTCTTGTGTCTTGTTCTGTTGTATCTGGCCACTTAGCTAATAGGGAGCAGCGATCACTAGGATGGCTGCTCCGTAGTAGCCGTCCACGCCACGAGGAGGCGGGCCACAACAATACACGTACTATCAAACGAAAGTGAGAAGGTAATAATCCCGTATCCACTGGAGAAAAAATCAATTCCAGTGGATGCCAGCAAATCCCGTACCACGGGAGCCCAAGCCGGCAAATAAATACAGTAAAATAACAATAATAATAAATAAAATAAAAAAGGTAAAAAAAATAAATAAATAAAATAAATATATACAGTATATACAAAATATATATATAATAAAAATTTAAAAAAGCAATGAACGTAAGAAAAAAAAATCATTGTCAACCAAAAAAAATAAATAAATAGATTGTAAAAAAGGAAAAAAAAATGCCACCAGGAATAATGAATTCAACAGTCGCCATGCAGCTTAGCGATGAGGTGGCAATCAGCAGTAGTCGAGTTGTTAGAGAAATCAGTAGGTAAAGTCTGGTAGCCCTTGTTACATAATAAAATTTCAAGTAGACTTGGCCAGAGCGACACATGGCAAAACGTAACTCAGTGAAATTGATGCCAAAATCGCATGAAGAGAGGAAAAACATATACAATCAATGATGGTAGGTGAAAGCACAATTCAGTTATAAGCCGGTTAGTTGGCGCCGTCTGGTAAAGATTTATTTTGCAAATTCTTGGAAGATTTCAACAGTTTCCTCATTTGCAATTAAATCGTGTTCATTTCCAGGAGCAAAGTGATGAGATGTAGTTGAGATCTGTCACCGAACTGGGCAGGAATAAATTACGTGGTGCCAGTCTTCGATGCCACAGCATAGGCTAGAATCTGTAGAGGTGAGATTAAACTGTAAGCGCTTCGCATTCAATGATCCATGACCTGTGTGATGACTATGATGTGTAGAGACTGGGGAAGAACCATTTCTGTACAATGATGGAAGAGGTAAATGAAATGACATGTAGACAGTAGACATGTATAGTATCTTATGTAGGACGGCACTTGAACGAAAGTTCAACTCCGCTTTTGTACACTGTGATGGTTACAGAGCACTGTAACAGGCCAGAAATGTGTGTAATATTATGTTCGTGCAGTGTGTGTGTGTGTTGTATGTCAAGTATAAACGACTTGGTTACAATACCTTTAGTATACAAAGAGCGATGTCTATGAAAACACCCCCCCAAACAATGATACCACCGCCCCCGGCTTGTTTTCGTCCAACCCTGCAATCTTGTTGCAGTGATTCACCTGCTCGCCGTCGAATGCACACCCATCCATCAGCATGATGGCGCTGGAACCTTGATTCATCAGACTAGGCGACTCTTTTCCACTCGTCCAATGTCCACGAACGGTGCTCACCGCAGGCGGAGGATCGATGACGGTCGGTCAACATGGGCACATCAACAAGTTGCCTACTCCGCAGGCCTATCCACAAGGGCATCCGCTGGATGGTGTGCTCAGAAACGTTTCTTTGTGCGCTATGGTTGTAATCTGCGGCTAACTGAGGGATCGAGACATCGGTTGTCCAGAATACCACGTACCAACCGCTGTTCACCTCGACTGTTAACCAGTGGTGGTCTCCCCCTCCCGGCACGATGGGTGATCGTGTTTCCCTCTTCAGATCATTTCTGCTACCGTGACTCTCAAACATCTGACAATGCTTGCGGTTGCTGAGATTCTGGCCCCCGCCTTCCTAGTGCAGCAAATCATTCCCCGTTCCAACTCCGTTCTCTTTCCCCATTGCACAAGCTTCGTGCTGACAGCTACCACACGTGCCATCACTATGTACGCTTCACTGAAATGCGTCCATTCGAGAAGACAGTGGTGGTCATAATATTTCGGCACATGAGTGTATCCCAAAGTGAATTAAACTATCTTATGTGTAATTTAAATGTAAGGCACAGACAGAGTTTGAAATCTAAGATGAAGGAATTACTGCAAAAAAGGTATCTGTATATCGCAAACGACAAAGACAACGTTCTTCATATTTTCCTACGAAATGCACTTTGCTAGTGCAATTACGTTAATGCCCTTCAATAAGAATATAAACCAAAAAAAAAAAAAATGGAGGCTTTTATCAGCTCTTCGAAATTAAGTCTAAAAGCTATGCTGCCACATAAACGAATCCTATGAGAACGTGGAACTTCTCTAAAAGGGATCCTTTTAGGTCTACAATCTAACTATACAAAAGATTGCTTTATGTGTGTGAATGGAACAAAACAAAATTATCATATTAGAGTTACATGAGAAAAATCTCATCTACCCATGTGTATTATGTCTATAAATTTCGTGTTCTCTGGTCGGTTTGCCTGTTGTACTGGACGAAAAACCCGAACATCCCGGAGAAAAAATTCCTCGCGTCGTTGACAGGATTCGAATCCAGACCTTTTCCACGCGGTGTGTGCGGAGGACAGTGTTATAATCACTGTGCTACTCGACTGTAGAGAGAAAACTAATCATTGCGGAACAAGATTTGAGTCCCTTGAATGAACCTTATACCCAGAAAGAAAAATTTCACTCATATAAGCCACTATTTGATCGAGCAAACATTTTTACCACCGCTTCACACGAAGTTAGTTCCAATAAAGAATTTTGTAAAAACTATGGACAAGAATGGAGATGGCTTTCAATGTTTAAAGCTGTTTTCTCGCATTACCGATACCAAAATAAAAATAGGCACATTCCTCGATCCGCCGTGGAAAGCACTTTACGGTATTTAAGAATAGTTCAATCGTAGGATGCTGTATCATGAGTTTGGCACTGCGTGCAAAAACCATACGTTTAAACCGCAAAAATCAAAGAACTGACGTAATGATAAGATGAAAGAATGAGGGCTATGTAGGAGTTTGCAAAGAGCCAAGTAGGGAAAAAAAAAAAACTCACTACGTGAGATCCCTGAAGCGACGAAAGAAAACCGAACAATACCCATGGAAAACGTTACGCTGCAGATATCCACTATACTCAGCAGCGGTTCCCAACCAGTTTTGACTCGCGAACCACTTTCAACAATATTATCGCGAACCACTTTCAACAATATTATCGCGAACCACTTTCAACAATATACACTTAAGTTAGTTATAAACCAGTTACTGGGGTCCATAGTTTTTAAACTATGGAGTACTGGGGTCCATAGTTATTAAACTATGGACCCCAGTACTCCAGGCCCATTCGTTACTACTTTCAACAGTATTATCGCGAACCACTTTCAACAATATTATCGCGAACCACTAAGCCTATATTCTCTGAAATCGTATAATATTTCTGAATTTTTATTATAAACTACGCTTTTTCATAAGCGATATTGCTTAATAATATAAAATTATTATTAAATGTCTATATATAACAATGGTCGTTGAGAAAGAAAAAAAAAATAGTATGGAAAACATATTTATTTAAAACGATATACTGTAAAATAGTAAACTAATTCTAAGGAATTGTGGGAGATGTCATTTCTTTCGTTGGAAATTCTTTACTTTATATTAAATTTTATTTTACTTTATTCTATCTTTGTTTATAATGCTCGATATGTAAGGGCGCGTGACCCAAACCACAACTAAGTATAGGGAGCAATATGGCCTTAGTTGCTAATGCTCCTAAAAACCATATAACAACAACTAAATATAAATTTTGAACCGAACCGCATACTTCCCTGGCAATTACTGCCGTGAAGGGAATTTGTCACTCATCAATGTAACACTTAGAGGGGGCGGCTTAGAGGGAAACAGGCATTCTGTGTGTTATCAGACATTCAGTCTAAAACACTGATGGATTCAATATCTTTCTATCTCAGAAGTTTAGGAGCAGTCCGGTTGGCCTGCCTCCCTAAAATCCACTCATGCACACCTTCTCGATGGTAAGCCCTGTTATGTCACTTAGGTGGCAACGAACGTGTAGAGTGGTTCCCTTCAAGACGCCTGGTCAGCGTGAAGAGGAAAAGACCATACCCTCCAGCACATGACAGTACAACGAAACAAATGGCCCTCAGTCGCCAGCGGCTTTCACTCCCCCTCTTACGGCAGCGAGAGAATCACAGTGGAAGCAGAGGGTGCTAAGAATTTCTGGGTACGACCAGGCTGCCATGCACCGAAACTGAACTTGGCCTGTTACAACGTAAGATCGCTCATCGGTGAAGACAGGATATTAGAGCTGGAAAAGGAATTAGAAAATGTGAATTGGAATATCGTCGGTTTGGCTGAAACAAGAAGAAGAAATGAATCACTTATAAGTTTATCAAGTGGAAATATGCTGAACACCAATGGAAACAGTGAAAGGAGCGAAGGTGGAGTTGGCTTTCTAGTCCATAAAGATATAAAAAACAACATTTTGGAATTTGGATGCCATTTTTTTCAAGAAAAGTGTGAACAGAAAGTGGACATGGAAGAGCCCAAATGGATTAACAACAAATGAAATCGACTTCATCTTCACTAACAGAAGATATTTCGTGAATGATGTTAGTGTCCTGAACAAGGTAAATGTTGGAAGTGATCACAGAATGGTAAGATGCACACTTGATATAGATGTAAGAAAAGAAAGGAAAAAACTGACTCGAATAAATAATACAAACGTTTTTAAGATAACAGAAGATGAGAAAAAGCAGTATGTACTGAAACTTAATAACAAGTTTGAGCTTCTGCAGACGGTTCAGGACCAAGATGTTGATAAGGAATATTACAACTTTCTGAAAGTGATAAAGCCCAAGAAACCTATAGGTAAAAAGAAATCCAAAGAAGAAAAATTATTCAAGAAACACTTCGGTCATGATGAACCGAAGACGGCAAATGAAGAGCAAGATAAACACTGACAAGGACAAATTTGAGTATACTGAGTTATGCAAAGCCATTAGAAAGAGAATCAGAGAGGACATAAGAAGATTTAACACAAGAAAAGTAGAACAGAGCATTAGGGGAAAACAAAGGACTTGAATCAGCAGCCATGAGCTGTAATACAGAAAGACAAATGATACTGAAACTGAAGAATAGCGATGGTGTACTTATAAATAGCAGAGAAAGCATAATTCAAATGGCAGAAGACTATTACAGAGAATTATACAAGGAGCGAGGGAATGATGCCAGCAGTGGGGAAGATGGATCGCAAATTAGTAACACATACGACATACCCGATATCCTTCCTGAGGGGGTAGAACATGCGTTGAAGAAAATGAAGAATCAGAAAGCCCCGGAGGAAGATGAATTTACTGTAGAGTTGTTAAAATTGGGAGGAAGAAACATGGCACAAAAACTGTCACAACTCTTCACAAAATGCATTAGAAAAGGTGTGATGCCCAAGGAGTGGAATAATGCAACCATAGTTTTGCTGCATAAGAAAGGAGATAAATAGAAATTGGAAATTATAGACCAATTGGCTTGTTATCCCACATCTACAAGTTGTTCACAAGGGTCATTACTAACAGATTAGAAAGAATACTTGATGAGAATCAATCGAAAGAGCAAGCTGGCTTTAGGACATGAATCTCAACTATGGATCATCTTCACGTAATGTCACAGCTAATGGAGAAAGCAAATGAATATAAAACACCATTATGCCTGGCATTTGTGGATTATGAAAAGGCATTTGACTCCATACAGCATAAGGCAATGTTTCGGGCACTGGAAAGACAAAGCATAGGTATCCCATATATTATGATTTTGAAGAAAATATATGAAAACGCTACCTCTTTTATTAGACTAGACAAAGACAAAAGCAAATTTAAAATTGAGAAAGGAGTTCGACGAGGAGACAAAATATCTCCAAAGTTGTTTACTGCTACCCTTGAGGAAGCTTTCACAAGATTAGACTGGTCGCAGAAAGGAGTCAAAGTGAATGGAGAGTACCTAAACCATTTACGATTTGCAGATGACATTGTGGTCATAAGCCATGATCCCAAAGAATTTGAGGAAAATCTTAATCATTTATGCACTGTTAGTAAGGATTTTGGACTAAAGATGAATATGGCTAAAACAAAAGTAATGATGAACAAGTATACCATAGAAAGGGATATAATGATTGAAGCAGCAGTAATTAAAAACGTGGAGTCATATACTTATCTAGGACAGGTCATTAGCTGTAATAATGATAAATGGCTGGAAGTCAAGATAAGAATAACTTTTGGATGGATAGCATTCAGGAAATATAGTCACATACTGAGGAGCAATATCCCAATTTGTCTGAAACGTAAAATAATGAACCAATATATCCAACCAACCATGACTTATGGAAGTGAAACTTGAGCACCAAAAGAATGGAAGAGAAGCTGAGAACGACAGAGCGAAGAATGGAACGAATTATATTGGGAATCAGACTGTTAGTTAAGAAGAGAAACACATGGATTAGGCAGAAAACTCAAGTAAAGGACATTCTTATCAAAACTAAAGAACTAAAATGGTCTTGGGCAGGACACATAGCTCAAAGACATGATGACAGATGGGCTCGATGACAGATGGACTTCTAGCTCTTCTTGGATGCCAAGAAGAGCTAGAAGCAAACCTGGAAAACAACGACGGAGATGGACAGATGAAATACATGAGTTTGTGGGTAGTAAATGGATGGCCATTGCACAAAACAGAAGGAACTGGAAAGTTGCTGGAGAAGCCTTCATCCTGTAGTGGATTGATAGCGGCTGATGATGATGAATGTAACAGTTTATTTATTTAGGTAGGATAAATAAAGATAAACTATTTTGTAGTTTACAAAAATATACCTATGTAAATCTAAGCAGAATCCATTACAGAATTTTTAGTGCGAAACCCCTGGAACGCTGTTGCGAACCCATGGGAATTCTCGAACCACCGGTTAGGAACCGCTGCACTAGACTAGAGCATCCAGACTAGAGCATAAATAGGTTACCATCGTCCATAGGGAGCTGTACTTCATGGATTTTATGATAGAGCTGCTGCTCACGAGCCCTACATCACACCAACGAATACCAGATGCCGTTTACAGTGGTGCGTAATCATCATTCTTTGACTATAGAATTGAAGAAACAGATAGTTATGAAGCGACGAATCAGGTCATATAGCGAAAATAAGACGGTCGAGTGTAGGGGTGCGAAGAATGCAGAGACAACTATTGTGAATTATATATACGAGTATGTATAAACATTACAATAAATAACATAAAACCGTTTATGACAATTTTTTCATTATAAACCATTTTAATAATCCTAAAAATCGTGGAAAGCTAAAAAAAAATTTGGCCAGCGTGTACCTCCCAGGCATTTTATTTGGCCCGCCATTTAAAAAGGTTGGCCACCCTTGCTTTATGCCATGCAGCAAGTTATATAAAAACCTGGTTTGAACTCTCCCGTTCAACACACAGTCCAGACTTCCACTTCGATCGAATACATCCCTTATTTTTTTTTTATAGCTGGCAACTGCACTGATAGAGGAATGGACAGAAAGTCCTCTGCCCTCCACAAAAACGTAATCAAAAGTGACCCACGACAAATCGATTGTGATATGAAGCGATGGCGTCTGCATAGTTTTAGTATGGGAGGGGGGTGTACCTAAACTGCCGAACTCAACTTTCTATGTCTCACAGTGACCCTGTATATCACAGAAAACAATCACTCTACAAGAGAAAATCACAGTAAGTTAGCATTTGTCCGATTTTACGAATATTAGCCGGTCTTGGCTACACAAGTTGCCTGTTCAACACGTCTAGAAAATAATCACTGTGCGATTTTTCATAATTTTCATCGCAGCTATTCAATATACAGTATCAATTTAATTATATATCGTAGAAATATGTAGCAATGCACAAATAAATTAATGCATTTCTGTAATATTTTATGGCAGATTCTGGAGTGTATGTTCGTGAGGTAGATCTTCAAAATAGAGAAGATCCAGTGCTTGTTGACAGGATTATCTTGGACTTTCAAGAAGGAATGATTGGTGCAAGTGATTTCAAACCTACTTATGCACTCATTGTCACATGGAAAAACGTCACAATGGCAGGCATGAGAAGAGACAAACAGCTGTTGGTAAGTCTACATAATAAAATAACCGAAATAAGTTTTTAAATACGTATAAAATACTTTGACACAGACTAGCTGTTGACATGCTAAGTTTACCCCTATCAGCTTCTATCATAGACAGTTCGATAGAATTAGCCTTGTGTGATACTCTACGTTGCCTTCCATCATGACTATTATAACAAATTTTGCTTTTAATTCTTTAAGCACACACACACACATGGTGTTTCATAATATTTGGGCCTTACTTTCAGCGTCAATTCAGGATGCGAAAACAATAAAAAATTAAATTCCAGTAAGAGGTCTTTATTTCTCGCTTGCAACAATGAGTCAATTTCTCATTTACTCATCTTCGATGACACTCAGATTTCTAGACACAGTCACATATCTCTATTGAGATTACCCTTTCTTCTTCTTCTTCTTCTCCTCTCTCTCTCTCTCTCTCTCTCTCTCTCTCTCTCTCTCTCTCTCTCTCTCTCTCTCTCTCTCTCTCTCTCTCTCTCTCTCTATGCATATCACAAATATTGCTTCCTCTGCATCAAAAAAACTTGGTTTTCTTTTTCGCGTCCGGCGTTACTTTCCTTCTAAGCAAATACTCGCTCTGTACAAATCTTAAATACGCCCAGACATGAAATATTGTTCCCAGATCTGTGGTGGTGCCCCAAGACCCTTCTCGGGCTTCTAGAATCCATTCAGATGACCTATCTCTCACAAAATATCCACAACTACTTACAGGGGCACTGTTCTTCTGAATTGGCTTCTATAATCCTCCCCCCTCTCTCTCTCTCTCTCTCTCTCTCTCTCTCTCTCTCTCTCTCTCTCTCTCTCTCTCTCTCTCTCTGTCTCTTCCAAACCATTCTGAAAGCGTGTCGCAACCGGTCAGCATCCATTCACTGTTCAGCTCGAAATTCACAGATATGGCCATGTGTTTTTGTAATGGGCGGCTCCTAGAACGTCAGTTCAACTCCGCCTCGTATCTCTCTGTGACGAACAGTATCACAGTATAAGGGCCAGGTGTGTGTGTGTGTGTGTGTGTGTGTGTGTGTGTGTGTGTGTGTGTGTGTGTGTGTGTGTGTGTGTGTGTGTGTTCTGGCCACTTGGCTACCCAGAAGCATCAGTCACCTGGAGAGATGATTCTGGGTACTCGTCCACACCACGGGATGATGGGCCAGTCTCGAATTGAGACGGTCGTACCGTCTGAATTCGAGGCTCTGACTCACCTGAACCAACTTTTCTTCTTCCTCGTTTACCCCTCTACTTCTACTTTTTTTTTCTCTCGTGCATAGCACAGTTGGCATAAACGCCGTCCTCCCCATGGGTGGAAAAGATTTAAGTTCGAGTCCCGTTGATGATATGGGGAAGTTTTACGACAAACTCATCCAAGTTCAACTTGGATGAGTTTGTCGATCTCAGTTGAGGGTAGCGTGTATTTAATCCCAAAAACTTGTTTTACGTACAGCAAACAGGCAAATCAACCACAGACTGTATTGCGCCATATATATATTATGGTGCAATACGGTCTAAGTCGCTAATGTGCCCAAAAAATACACTACAACAAAAACTTCTGTTTTCTGAAACAGCCTTCCTTCATATGTATTTTACATAAATTGTACTCTACAGAAATTCATGGGTCTAATGACAACAACCATCTTCTGTAGTCTCAGCTTTCAACAGTACTGAGTGATATAGGTTCTAATACCTTTCGTGTGGTTTTCATTTAAAATAAATCGATTCAGGACCTAAACACAATAAAAAAAAGTTCATATAAATGTGTATAGGATTATGGATGGTTCCAGAACTATGACTGTGGAAATTTCAGTGGCAAAAGTAATAAATAAATAAATAAGAAGAAGCAAACATGTAACTACACTGCTCGCCAAAATTAACAAAACATGTAGAAAACGCGGTGTAACTCGTGCAACGCGATGAAGCGAAAGAAAATTTGGTATGATGGTGCCCCATAGAATAATGATGGAATGAGGAGACAGCGGGAAACTTCGGACACGTATAAAGCACATTTATAGGGGTTGTACAAGAATTATCAAAAAGTCGATAAACATACTCGAAAATATGCTCTCATGTCATCAGTACGGCGTATGATGCCCTCCAACGGCTAAACAAGCCTGGCAGCAGCGATCCATGTTCAATATAAGTCTATAAGGTGTCTATAAGAGTCTGTGGCAACAAATCTCGACGTTAACTCACCAAGTGACTGAGAAGTTGGCTGTTGGTGTGCAGTGCGACGCCCAAGGACGTCCCACACATGTTCGATCGGATTTAAGACTGGTGATTGTACTAGCCACGCAGTCGTTGATATTCCTCAACTTTCAAGATTTCAAGAGCTCTATGAGTAGTGGCGTTGTTGTGCATGAAAAGAAAATCTAGGCCAACCGCACCACTAAAAAGTCGTACATAAGGTTCAAGGATATGTCCTTGGTACCTCTTTGCAGTTACTGTGCCTCGATCAAAAACATGAAGAGGCGTACGACCGTTGATCATTATTCCGTCCCACACGAGAACACCGCCTCCACCGTAACGTCCCTTTCTCTGATGTTGGAGGGATGGTACCGCATTCGTAGTTGTGTCCAGACGAAATAACGTTTAGTAGTCTGTTTGTAGGCTAAAACGGGACTCATCAGAGAACATAACCGTACCTTTGTCATGGCTCCAAGTTACATGTTCATGGCACCAGTTCTGGCGATAGGATGCCAAACAAGTGCTCCATGTTAGGGATTTGACAGTAACACAATGGTATGTATATAATAATAATAATAATAATAAATCCCTCTTTATTAGGGTCACCCAGAAAGTTACTTCATCTACCCATGTGTACTGTGTCCGTAAATTGCGTGTTCTCTCTGGTCGATTTGCCTGCTTTGCTGAACGAAAAACCCCTGGTTCCGGGGGAAAACACGCCTGAGACCGAATAACTCAGCCATAGAGTAAAAAAACCCATAAAAGTTCCGCGCATCGTCGACGGGATTCGAACCCCGTCCTTTTCCACCCGATGCAGGAAAGATAGTGACGATACCACTGTGCTACCGTGCATACGACGGTATGTATGTATGTGAACGTGTGTATATGTATACGACGACACCTAGAACGTCTGTTCAACTCCGCCTCGTGTCTCTGTGAAGAGCAGAATCAACTGTAAATGGGCTAGAAATGTGTTGTTGGTGTAGTTTTGTGTGCATTCTGTGTGTGTTCTGTTGTTATGTTCTGGCCGCTTCGCTACCTATAAGGATCAGTCACCTGGACAGATGATTCTGGGTGCTCGTGGACACCACGGGAAGGTGGGCCAGTTCAAGTAGAGCACGTAATGTCTCAAAAAAGACTCTGACCAACCTAGTGATGCCAAAAGGTAGGCCAGGGTCCTCTGGGGCCCATTCCACAGCAAAAGAAAGGATAGAGAGAAGGAAAAAAAAAACCCGTGGTGCTGGTTGAAAGAAAATAAAATATAATAAAAAAGAAAAAACATTAATGCAAAAAAAAGACACATTGGTGATGGGATAAAAAAATAATAATAATAAATAAATAAATTAATTAATTAATTAATAATAATAAATAAATATTAATAATAAAAAATAATAAAAAAACAAATAATAAAAAAAGAAGCTGGTGCTGGTAAAAAAAGAATAAAGAAAAAAAAGAGAGGAGAGACTGGTGCTGGTAAAAAAAAAAAAAACAAAAAAAAACGGTGCTGGTTGACAAAAAGAAGAAAAGTAGCCTTCAATAAGTACTCTTGTATCCAGGATAATTCAGATGTGGAACTGGTGACCTTTAGGATAAGTGCAATGGCAATTCTTGCGTACATGAACCACAGAAGAAAATATATCGAATTTTGACACAATTATGCTTAATTCATGAGCAGCCCAGCACCGCACAGAAATTTCTGAGCGTTCCCTGAAAGTACGTTTTGTCATCCAGGATAGCGGTATGTATACACTTCTGTATACTTTGTTTACGTATATGCCTTAAAAATTTAGGCATCTAAAGCCCCACAAACATATCAAACCTGTGTACTCCGCCGAGTAATGACTCTTACGCTGTATTATGCACAAATATTGGCATCCTCCCCATGAAAGAACAACTAGGATGGCAACCTCATCAAACTTTGCCCGACTGCCGTCCCTAGTAATGTAAAGGTGCCTCGTCCTAACCGCTAAAATGGCCGTCAGAATACAGAATAATTTCGGAGCCGAACATCTTTGAGCTGTGGAAAATCCGTCAATCTGAACGGACATCGGTTCCCACGTTAACGGCCCGCTCCAACAGAATTTCCCTCTCTGATAGCTCTCTCTCCAAACAGATATTACGACAATTTCCACACGTTTGTGAAAGACTAAATATGAACGAATTGGAGACCTGCCACCAATTCGTTCTTAATCTTTGATACGATACTCAAGCTGTACTATGCACTGTAAAGCACATTTTCAATAATCAAACATGAGACATCTGCTCTTATTACTTGTCCCTGTAATAATCCAAGCAACTAAAAGAAATATAAGCAATGTAAATAGTGTATAAAATACATATAACGTATAGTGTATGTATGCATATATTTATATAATATCTGAAATTTATCTTGTATCTATATTTCTTCGGGAGCAAACCGAAATTCTAAATGCTGTATCCTCCAAAAACGTTTTCAATTCCCAACCATATGCAGCATGGCTGGCATCGTTGCTGTCAATCACAGAAAGAACGATGAAAATTGTGCATCATTTTTTTGTGTAAAATAAAGATTATATAGGTGGCGCATTAATAATATATATTATTTAATTTTATATGCTCTGATTCTCTCTTTACAAGATTTATTTTCTTTCTTATTGCAGACTAATACTTATCAGCTGGTCCTGGCCACAAATGAAATCCGAACTTATGTCATGTTCAATTATGACCAAATACAGTGGATCACTCACGAAGACACCCAATCAGGAAAAACTGGAAAACCTGTCTTTGTAAGTAATTAATTACACAGGTAGGTGAAAGAACAGGGTGAATACATGTCCCGGTTTCAAATGTTTTGTTCCAGTGTCCCGAAAATCTCTTTTCGGGACGTATACTGTCCTGGTTTTTTGAAATTTTAAACGTAATGCTTTTCCTAGAAGTTTTTATCATCTGCATTTGTACAAATTCATTTTCATCCACCACATACCACTTTATAAAAAGCATTCGCATTTCTAGTGTTTGTAAACTTACGAGCGTTAGTTCATCAAGAGATGATTCTAAGAAAATAAAATTAAAGCAGGGCATACATTTATACACCGTTCTCTCATATGATTTTTTCAGAAATCTATTCTTGAAATAATTAAATAAATAAAATTTTCTGTTTATACTCCGGGACGACCAAACGGTCAGAGGAGCTCACAAGATAGATAGAATACAAGAAACAGCGCCGTATTTAGCAATCACGGTTCTTAACTGGCTTGGGTTTGCCATTCCGGCACACAATTAAAATACTGAAAGAATATTTTCGGAAATTCATGAATCATTATTCAAAATTATTACAATTGGCCACATCCCAGCTCGGCCCGAAGTCTCAAACTATATTAAAAAAAAAAAAAAAAAAAAAAAACACAATCTATAATTCATTTAAAATATTTTGTAACTTATTTTCTATTAACGGTCACACTAAAAATATTTATGTTCTTGGAAAATTTATTTTCCTAGAAATAATTTTAACACCTTACATTAACTGAAGCATGCGACATCGTTAGTGCAATTGTGTCATTGTCATTGCAGCATAGTTGAATTTTTAAGACAAAAATTTGTACATTAGGCATTATCATAACTTCTCATATTTTGTGAAATCCTTCACAAAGAGTTGCCTTCCTCTTAAACTTCGAATAACACTTCCTCATTACAGAAGTCTGCTGTTACTTATTTTCAAGGCGCAGTATGACCCACGTAGTCCATGCCCCACTAAACCCCAATACAAACCAAACCAAACTTATTTTCAGCTGAATACCACCACCCATATATTAAAGCATGTGTTTAAAATGCTAACTCGTCTTGTCAATGTCCATTGGATTGGTTAGATGGACGAAACCGTCTGGATATAAAAACCATTAATGATATTATGTAATGTAAATTTAATAAAAATTAAACGTGTAAAGATTTTTTTTATTTATCAAAATACTTTTAGTGCATAAGAGAAATTCAATAAAATATGATTTAGTAAAGCATTTTGCTCCTGATTTATTTTATTATAATATTGCTTAATTATTCCTCGAATACATCAATGTAATTATTTTACGATATATTAAACTATATATTGTCTTTTATAAATATATCACATTCACAAAAGAGATTACATACATATAATGAAATTGAATATCAACTATTTAGTTATTTCAATAATTCTGTTAATAAAAGGAAATTTCTATTATAATTGGTTTATATGAAAGAAATTACAGTGGAAATTCTTTTGTAATTTAATTATTTTCTCATTTTTAATTAGGTTGGTTTCAATGCTGGAAACAGAACAAGGGCATGGGAGTTTAGACCATACTCCCAAAACGCACGACTGACTCTTCTCACTGATGGAGGTTATGGTAATGGCATAAATGGAAGATACTTCTTTCAAATAGATGAAGAAATCTGGCCAGGTTGCTGCATTAGAAGAGGTACAACTGTCTTATTTTGGTTTCGAAACTTTAATATTCCTAATCCAATTTACAGGTTTTTCATACAGACAGTTTGCACTTTACGTAACACTGGGTCCTACTTGCATTCATTCACAATATTCTTTATATCAAGCGGCATACATGGAGGTGAAGGCGATTTATGAGAAAAAACTTCTGAACTCATTAAATGTTAACTGTCTTGAAATCATTCGAGAAGTACTACGGAAACTTTAATAAAGGGATTGAGGGACAGATATCCTTACCACTGCATTTAACTTAAACTATCCTTAAACTAATCATTGCATTCCAATCCTCACACCTTTTGAATTCGGACAAGGCATCATTCAAACACATAAAAAGCTTCCTCTCCCCTTTTCAACCGTATTGCGCCCTGTATAATTAGACATGTATATATGTACAGTTTCTTATGTAGAGTGGCCCATAACTTTAGTTCAATTCCGCCGTGGAACACTGTAATGATACGAATCTGTAAAGATCCGAAAGGTGTGTAATGTTGTGTTTGGGCAGTGTAAGTATTTGTTTAGTTGTTTCTGGTCACTTAGTTACCTGGAAAGCCTGCCCAGCATCCGTCTACAACGAGGAAAGGCGGGCCACAAGTTATGTACCGACCGAAGCCCACCTTTACAATCTCGTGCCGATCATTCAAATCGTCACGAGATTGTAGGATCATTCAAAAAAAAAAAAAAAAAAAAAAAACGTAATCCGGAAGCCGGCACACTCACTCACGCAACTCAACTATCCTCTAGCACATACCTGAAAAGATTTACGAAAATAAAATGAAATCATGTATGAAAAGTAACAGCAGTGGAATCTTTCCTAAATAGAAAAATCTTTAATTAGGAACTGTTAGGCCCTCCTGGGTAGCACAGTCGATATAATTGCTGTCTTCCCCACACCGGGTGGAAAAGTCCTGAGTTCGAATTTCGTCGATGAGGTACAGAATTTTTATGGACCTTATTTTATAACGCGGCTGAGTTAGTCGTCCCAGGCGAAGGTAGCAGTTCTTTTCTTCTGGAAACTCCAGTTTTTCATCCAGCAAGCAGAAAATCAACCACAGAACACGCAATTTACAATGCTAAAATGCTGTTTCAAAAGTGATGGTCAATAATTTAAAGGTACAGACTACAATATGCAAAAAAAGCCTAGTAAACATGGGTCCTTAAGTGAATCGTTTTCGAGATATTGTACATTTCTAGTTGGAATCCACCACTAACAAAGTGAACTGTACAGAGTTTTGATCCACCACTGACTTGTTTGTTTAAGTTAGGTTATGCTCATTCTCTCCCTTTCCCCCTCTCTCAATGCTCTGAGACGTAGCAGGCATACTAGTACTTGTCAAAGGATAGTCAACATGAAAAGAGGTTACAGCAACGAAGAGTACTTAAATCCTATGGATTTTTGTATCTGGGGTCATGTAAAAAGCTTGGTGTACACTTCTGACATTAACATAGTCGAGGAATTGCAGCGTCGGGTTGGACCCTTTCAGCAAATCAGAAAAAACCCAGGAATGCCAGAGAGGATTCGCAACTCAATGCAGAGAAGACTACAAAGCTGCGTACGGATCCAAGAACAGCATTTTGAACACCTTTTGTAACATCATGTAACATCTGTAAAATCCTGTGGTGCTGAAACCAAAAATTAAAAATGTATTATCTTATGTTTAATAAAACCACCCTTAGCAAAGGATTCACAGCATTTTGCTAAACTAGTGCTCCCATAGTCAGTGGCGGATCTTAACAGAAAATGTTCATTATCTCGAAAACTGTTCATTTTCGGCCCGACGTTCACTGGGCCTTTTTTGATTATTTTAGTTTGTACTTTTCACCTTTAAATTATTGACCATCATTTTTGAAACGCCCTGTAGTATACGGCGCGATATTGTTTGTGACTAATGAGCCTAAACACCCTACAATTTGTACCGTGCAGGAATGGCGAACCCATGGCACGGTACAAATTTTTTTGGGCACGTAGAATTCAGAGCGTCCCAAAAAAATTTCAAACTTCATGCAGTGATTTGTTTGAAGTCGGGGTGGTGAGACGTACTGACGAAATTGTGAAACGAAATTAAGAAGAAAATTTGTATATTTCGCATATTGATTCAGAACAAAACTTATTGGTAAAGTCATGTGAGATATATTATCCACATTCAGTATTTAGTGTAGCCACCTTCATTGTCAATTACGGTTTGTATGTGGCGTGGAGATTGGAGATTATTCTTCATTAATTCCCATGAATATTTAATTGCTATTTGCCCTTTACAGATTGTTTAGAATGTCAGTTCAACCAGAGCCGACCGGGCTAGCCGGGTGGGTAAAGTGCCTGCCTGGCAACCCAAAGGTCGCGGGTTCGAATCCCGCTTCGGGCTTGGATCAAAGTACTGCAAAAACCTTGGGAGGTGCATTATGGCCACAGAAGCCGATGCGCCAACAACTATCAAAAAAAAAAAAAAAGTTCAACCAGAAAAAAAAAAAAAAAAGTTCAAATGAAGAGGGGAGTAGCATAGAATTTCAAGAACCTTGGAGTGAAAGATTTGATATGATTAAGAACGATAATAAAGCATTATGTATTTTGTGTTCTGAAACGAGAGGGTAGTTTTTTTAAAAGATTTAACCAATTTTGGCACGTATCCTTAAAAACGTTTGCCACCCCTACCCTACAACAAACAAACAAACAACTTAACATTTATTGGTATTTAAAGGGTAAAAATGTTTATTTCCATTTTTTTTATTTTAATTATTTTTTTAAAATTTACAACTAATTTCATGTATTTTGGTTTCAATCACA
This sequence comes from Mastigoproctus giganteus, assembly GCF_048544385.1. Lineage (NCBI taxonomy): Eukaryota > Metazoa > Arthropoda > Arachnida > Uropygi > Thelyphonidae > Mastigoproctus > Mastigoproctus giganteus. Next base: position 165,795,147 of record NC_143582.1, on the reverse strand, counting down.
TTTCAGTTTTTAGGCTTGATGACAAAATTCAACATGGAATCCAGAAACACCACCAATTATTAAATAGTACATATAATAAGTGTTATATTTCAGGCGCGTTCGATTTTTTAGCTTAAAATAATTGATTTTTTTTCTCTTTATGTGATTAATAAAAGTAAAAAGTAAATATAGTTATCTTTTTATTAATTACTAAAATTAAAACTTTATTTAATAAAAATCTTTTATCTTATTAATACCTAATAAAAATAAAACACTTATTAAAAATTTATAGTTTTTGTTTTCTAAACTTAGCGGTTCAGTTCAGTTATAATAGTATAATCTGAGTTCGAATTATATATATATATATATATATATATATATATAAAGAGGAAAAGGAAAGGAGGATAGAGGGGCATTCACCATGCCCCCCTCTATCTGCTTTGATTTATGTGGGTTGATTGACAGGGTGAAAGAGGAGAAAGAAAATTAGCCAGCTTTTGGTTGGATGTTGATCAGAACTTGAAGAGTGTCATCATGTGGGCGGATTAAAGTGATTTGGCATCTTAGGAATAACGTCCCATTAATCACAAACTGTCTGTTTGTGATAAATGGGACGAGGACACTCATAAAAACAACCGGCGAGGGGACGCTCCTTTGCGCGACACCTTCGTAAATGCCCCTAACTTTGGTGAAATTTTGTTTTCGGAGTAACAACTCAATTCTTGAGAATTGCTGGTGTAACCAGAGAAAATCGCCGCGAATTTCGAAGTAAAATTCCTCCGCACTTGGATGGCATAGTGAATCGACAGAGGTTGGTCCTGCTGAATCTGTGTTGACAGTACTGAAGTACTTTCTCCAATAACATCAGCAGGCACGAGCCATGGGAGGTGGTCTAAAGTCTGTGGGATAATATGCTATTTGGTTCTTTGGAAGTGAATGAATCAAGTATTGTGACCAGGTGGGTGGAAAGCAGTCGTCATCAATCATGAGATTGCAATTGTGAAGGAAAGGGTCGGGACTTATGAAGGGACTCAAAGCCTTCAACAGAAATTTCGAAACCCCATCCTCCCCAGTAGTGTTTTTTTTTTTTTTTCAGGGAGAGCGTTCATAGCCTTAATTGGCTGATCTTTGGTTATCTTGATTGTGGTGAGAGTTTGACTGCAGTAGAGATGTTGAAGCGCCAGAAGAATATCTGGAGTGCAGATGTGATCTAACCATGCATCCAGGTCCAGATGGTTCTTTAAATTGGAAGCTTGCGAGTGATTGAAATGCCTTCCCTTTTCAAGAGTTGCCTGAGTACTCTTAATAACCGATGATTCAACGGGATTGAACACTGCTCTGGCTAGTGAGAAAGCTAATCTATCTGTGACTTCCCAGAGGCCTTCCATATCCGGAAGAGGTTTGCTTCACGGAGAACACTTCACCTAGAGTTGGCGATGACCAGTTCTTCGAGAGTGTGGTGGGTTTCACGATTTTAGGCACAGTGAAATCGGCGACTGAGACCAGCCAATGGGTGAGAAGGTTAATTTTCAATGGAAAGTAACAGAAGCACAAAGATTTCCAGGTAATGGCTAACACAGCCTAACCTGTCCACATGCATTGCGGAGTATACGCATTTGGAGTTGGTCTTCTTGGTGCTTTCAAGAACTGCTAATGGAGGGTGATGTTGAATAAAACTGGCTCGTGGTTCTCAGGCAAATAGTTGCACTATCCTGTTATAAATCACACGAAGTTGACACAGACCAAGTTGATTCCTCTTGATGCCCTATCGTTAATGACCCACATATTCACACAGTGGTAGAAGGTGGTGAGGAAATTGGCCAGATTCTGTAGAAGAGGGTTAAAATCCCTGTAGACAATTCTGACTAAGGAGTGATGTAGTTGGTTGAAGGACCAGTTAGAAATGGCAGTCTTGGTTTGGGCTGGTAGGGAAGTAGACAGATGCAACGTCAAGATGCTGGGAGACGATATTCAAGGTGACCAATCCGCCTCGCAATTGATCAGTTACAATTTTGAGGATGAATTTTTCACAGTAAATACAACTGTTGAAGAGGATTGCTACTCCTCCACCACGCTGCCGCTCCCGGGAAGCAGAGTGCTGTTGTTGTAGTAGGGTTTTAGGAGCATCAGCAACTAAGGCTATACTGCTCCGTATATACTGTCTCTAAATTGTGTGTGTTCTGTGGTCGATTGTCAGTTTCCTGGACAAAAAACCTGAGTTTCCGAGAGAGAAAAAACCATGATACACTCGTCTGAGACCGGCTAACTCAGCACGTTGTGAAAAGGGCCCATAAAAAGTCCTCGCGTTATCGACCCGAACTCAGGTCTTTTATTCCATCCAGTGTGGAGAGGAGGGCGATCCTACCAACTGTGCTACTCACGAGAGCGGGGAAGCGAGAAGAGCTGGTACTCCGGAGCAGATGCACACTCTGCAATGTGTCCTGATTAGGGTTGAGCCAAGTTTCAGCAATGCCAATCGGGTAAAATTATTCCGAGAGAAAGCTGCTCCAGCGTATCGAGTTTATCGCGTAAGGACCGGACTTCTGCAAATCAGACTTGAGAACAGTGTATCTTGACAACCGGGAAAACCACGATATATGTGAACGCGCCTAACAATCACTTGATACACAATACCTCTAATTAAAGCACGATATTTGCAGCAACTTCATTTACGTTAGAAAAAATCTTAAATTAATTGAATAAGATTAAGGGTAGATCCAAGGGAAGTAACGGGGTAAGTACTCCTCCCCCGCAAGATTATTCCAAAAGCATGTTCCGCGTTTTCTGAAAACAAAACAAATTTCAACGTTTTCATCCCTCCCTCTCAAAAAAAAAAAAAAAAAAAAAAATCATTTTACCTTGGCTGTTACTCTCTAAAAATAAAAAATAAAATAAAAAATTAAAAAACACAAATGAACGTACAAAGGCTGGATCACTTTGAATTAAGTAATTTTTAAAAGGTTCAGTTACATAAACATTAAGTCATCTTTTCTCTTACTGGTGTGATCCTTACACGAAAAATTTTATTAGATGAACAAATAAAAAGTGACAAAGATGACAAACTTTAAATAGTACTTTTTGTTAATTAAATCTTAATCAGACCTCCTGGGTCACTAATTATTGACCCAGATTCTCACATTGGAATAAGAAAAACGGTCATTATATCGAAAGGATGTAAAATAAGCAAAAGAACAAAAAAAAAAAAAAAAAAAAAGGTTTAAACATTTAATGTAATTCTGCTAATACATTATAATATAATCTAATTCCGAATAGCTACAGTATTAAAGAAGAAAATGAAGATTGTACATTTTGCATTGATTTCACGGTGTAATAAGATTAATTTGTAAATTATGTATATATATACAGTAATTACTCTGTACGGTAGTACATATGCACAGTATCTAAGCATATACAGGGTGATTCACTACCAGTGCGACAAACTTTCAGGAGGTGTAGGGGGCACAAAGACGAATCGGAATCACACAGCATTGCAGGATCCGAAATGCCTTCGTCATGCGATAAAGGACGTTGAACGGGAGGTCGCGTGAACAGCGATCCCGCTGGAAGTCAGCATTTGCGAACCGGTTCCCGAGTCAGTAGGATGGACGAGTCAAACGTTGAACTGGCCGATATGCACCTCGCGTATGGAGCTGCGGACCGTAACGGGCGCGCCGCTCTGCGCTTGTACCAGGAACGTTTCCCGCACAGGCGTGCTCCTCATCATACGATTTTCGCACGTGTGCACAGAAGGTTACGTGAGACTGATTGTTTCACGAGAGGTACCATGAATCGAGAGCGAACGACGAGGACGCCAGACAATGAGGTCCTACGTCTTGCAAAAGGCAATCGGAGTACGAGTACTCGAGCGATAGGCCAACGATTGGGTATTTCCCAATCCACTGTATGGAGGATATTGTCAACAAACCAAATGAGTTCATACCATCTGCAATGTGTCCAATCATTGGAGCCTGCGGATTATCCACTCCGGAGGACTTTTGCTACTTGGTTTCTTCAACAGAGTGCGGCAGACATCGCATTTGCTGCGTCCGTATTGTTCACGGATGAGGCAAGTTTCACAAGAGAGGGAACCTTCAATCAACATAACGCCCATTTGTGGGCTTTGGAGAACCCCCATGGTACGCGAACACGTGCAACTCAACGCTGTTTCTCTGTCAATGTTTGGGCCGGCATTGTTGGAGACCACCTCATCGGACCGTACCTTCTGCCCCGTCATCTGGACGGTAGGGCATACTTGATCTTTCTACAGCAAGTCCTGCCCGAACTTATTGAAGAAGCACATGTTCCTCAGTCGTTGCGCTGCTCAATGTGGTTCCAGCATGATGGGGGCTCCCCCACATTACACCAATGACGTCCGCCAACACCTAAACGTTACATTTGGACAGCATTGGATAGGTCGTGGTGGTCCGGTTCATTGGCCTGCTAGATCGCCGGACCTATGATGCCTCGACTTCTTCTGCTGGGGTAAAATGAAGACATTGGTGTACGAGACCCCCGTTGATTCAGTTGAAGACCTCGTCGCTCGCATCTCTGTAGCTGCCGGGGAGATTCGAGACACGCCAGGAATCTTCCAGAACGTTAGGGATTCCATGCGGCGGCGCTATGAAGCCTGTGACTGCTTCTGGTCGAACTTTCGAACACCTTCTGTAGCATGGCTTTTTGCCAATGTAAAACTTGTCATTAAAATGATTTCTGTTACACTAACGAGTTGCTGTTGCTGTTCTTTTTCTTTGCTTCTTTGTTCACGCGACCTCCCGCATGACGAAGGCATTTCGGACCCTGCAATGATATGTGATTCCGATTCGTCTTTGTGCCCCCTATACCTCCTGCAAGTTTGTAGCACTGGTAGTGAATCACCCTGTATATATAAGTATATTGGGGAAGAAATGGAGAAAATCTGACAAAACCGGAAGTAGTAGCGATGGAAAAAATCATAGGTACCTGAAAAATAACAGTAGTACTTAATGCTATAGATCCGATGATTTTAACTTCTTCATCAAAGGTCAGCAGCAAAAACAAAGGAAATATATCAAGAATTAAGACCTCTGTTTCTGATATGAAATATACATTGCATATGGTTAAAGTAATCAAACCAAGTTTAAAAAGCTATTGGGTAGTTTGAACCAAACTCTGTTTTTTATACTATACTGACTGCTCAACCTTGTCTTGTGACTATGGATTAAATCCTTTCTTTATTTCTTTTCTTTCCCTGACATATTCCCATAATACTCCGCTTGTACTCTTATTATTATCTAACGTTAAGTCGGCTTTGCTAATTATTTTCATATTTTTTGCATTTTATCATTATTATTATTTTTATGCAGTTAGTATTGTATTTATTATGTTTTTTGCTTCATATTTCTTTTTTTTTTTTTTTTTGTTTACTTGCTTTTTATGGATTGTCAACATTCTAGAAACATACTAGATGGGCAGAGTAGTATAAATTTGACCACGGGGGCTTATGCTCTGTGTAGCTCCTCGATACATTCCTTAAATTCAGAATATCCACCATTTTAACACACACCACACAGAGCAAACCAGTATCTAATGCTTCCAGCCTAAATAATGTTGAGGTTACAGCCTCCTATTCCAATCACCAACAAACTTAGTCTTAAAGGTCCCTACATGAATCCTCAGCATGGTACTAATAATACTGATGAACCTATATTCTGCAAAAGCAGCAATGTGGTTTACCTCATTACATGCCTTACCTGCAACATGAAATGTGGGCCAAATTAGCATAAATTGCACCTTAGACTAAACCACCATAGGTCTGATATTAAAAACTACAGTAGCCGTAATAACATTAATAACTCTGACCAGGAAATTGAATAGAGTAAAAGCATTTCCAGTCACATTGCTTTACCAACATCTACATCTCTATCCTAGCTCATGTACCTAACCTCTGATCTAGAAATAGAGAGGAAAAATTTTTCATGCTTAAATTAAAAACCCTTAAAAACCTTTAATTTAAAAAATTAAATTAAAAACCCACTTATTGTGGATTCAACAATAAGTTTAATCACAAAATCATCACTAACAATATATCAGATGTGCAGTGGCGTAGCTACTATGTAGGCAGGCAAGGCGCCTCTGGGATATCCTAGGATCAGGTAGGATATTATGGATATCCTACCTGACAGCAGAATTATTAATAACAATTTACCTGTAATAGAAATACTGAAAAATATCAATATTTCTCACATTCAAACTTTTGACTTTAATAGTCTTTTTACAAGTATAGATGTAACCAACTTGAAATCAGCTTTGAATAAAATATACAATGCCTATAAGCACATTATAAATTGCAAAACCTGGATATTGGAACAATCTAACCAACCTCTGTATTTCCAATAACTACATCTTTGATGGCAATACAGTCTACCTACAAACCAAAGGTACGCCTATGGGAAGCCTTGCTAGCTGTGTCATAGCTAACCTCTATTTGTACTGGTTAGAAACCACCCTACCCGCAGATATATGTATGTACAGATACATAGACGACTTGTTGGTTATAAACTACCTCACCTTTATACAGGACTTTGCTAGTATTTATCCACCAGAACTCACTCTGGAAAGAACAAATAACAATAACCTTTCTGCTAATTACTTAGCCTTGGACATTGACATAAATAACTCACATACTACTATTAACATATATAACAAACGTGATGCCTTTAATTTTAATGTGGTCAGCTTCACCCACTGGCACTCCAACATAGCAAAAATGGTGCATTCAAATAGCATCCTCTCTCGATGTAGCAGGATAGCCACTATATGTAACAGCAATAGCCTGATCTTACACAATTTCAAAATTCTCTATAATAAACTTTTGGGCAACAATTTCCCTCCGGCCTTCCTTTACTATCACTTTAAGAAACCACTCCATATCATAAAATATAAAAAGATGCGTGACCACCAAACTGATATTAGCAACATTATAGTTGGTTGATATCCTATTACATTCAGGCTTGTACATATTGTACAGACAATACCTGTTAGCCTCTTTGGTGTCTCGCGATCTGGAAAACCTGTGTCCACCGATTGGCTATCCAAGAGGATATTAAGTTTTACAGTCATTTAAGTTTGTTGCATTTATTTCTATTTTAATTTTTATTTGTATATTTTGTACATATTATAAATATAAAATATAATATAATATAATAACATTACTGACTTAAACACATGAAACCAGACCTATGTCCAGGGTCCTACTATAGAAACGGGTTCACAACCCCAGACTACCCGAGTACGCCTATATTCCCCTTCTTCCAATTACTTTTTACTGTTCTTACCCTCTTAAGTTTTTATTTCTCGTGCGCAATCAGGTTGCCCGAAGGCAATATCGAGATGCTATCTTTCTGCTATCACTCACTTTTTTCGTCTCCAACAAAGTCTAGCGTCTTTTTACGCTACTTTGTCAGTTTAATATTTCTTCACTATCCCGGGTTTGCATTGTTTCATTGGTTTAATTGTCGATCTTCCCATCACACTTGGTAACTTTAACCAATTTGCTAATTTTTCTATACATCGACACAGCTCAACTTGGACAGTTATTCCCATCCGTCCATGTCCCCGACACCTGCTCGGCACCACAGTAAATTGTCTTTCTTTGTTTTGGTCCTTCATTCTAAATTCCTCTTGCTTAGTTTGCAATATTTTCTTTTTTCCTTTTTGTTTTTCGGTCCCTGTTGGCCGAGTACGAAATATACATCAACTTCTTACTTATCGCTACATTTCATTTGGCTTCCGCACACTTTTTCAACTTGGTTTCATTATTTTAACCACGTGCTACGTATATTTCATATCAGACACAGAGGCCTTACTTCTTTCTATATTTCCTTTGTTTTTGGCTGCTGATCCTTGACGAAGAAGTTAAAATCATCGGATCTATAGCATTAAGTACTACTATTAATATATTACTTTTATTTTTCAGGTACCTATGATTTTTTTCATTGTTACTACTTCCGGTTTTGTCAGATTTTCTCCATTTTTTCCCTAATCTATTTATCTACATTCCATTATGGTCGTAGTGTATTTCTAGTAGTGCCCCTAGTCCATTAACCATCCTAATATATCGCTAAATATCATTCTTTATTTTGCTGTAAACATTTGCTACAACCTCTTATTATTAACACATAGTGTGTGTGTGTATATATATACTGGCCTTAATATATACACACGATATATTAAGGCCAAATCAGTCAAAATGCGTTGTTTAAGTGTTAGAGCATGTTTTAAAAGAGAAATATGACTGTGCATGATGGTGATTAATCCACTTTTGCAGTCAGGCTGCACTTCAACGTACAAGTTCTAATTCTTGATGAGCGTCTTTCAATGAAACTTCTTGCTCAAGCACATTAGGTTCCCTGACTTCATCATTACAAATTTCAGGTTCTATTACGTCTGCAATGAACTATTAATCTTCATCCGTGCATATACCAAAATATATAATTTAAAATATATAAGAGATTACCTCATAGCTTCATAGGATGTATTCTACACTATACTTTCCAAATAATATCAATTAAAAATAGTTAAAAAAAAAACAATTTAAAATTAAATGTGTTCCTTACTCTTCGCTCATGGATGAACGGACACCTTCCCGGGATCGAAGCCGAAGGCCCAACCCGACCCCAGACATATCAAACCCCCCACGAAACTCAGAGTGACTGAAGACATGACATTATGTCAGATATGCTATAATGTAATATATCTTTGTTATATATTAAGAAATATCTAATGTACACATTGACTTCGGCGTCGTCTTCAGAACACCTGCTTCTCCTCTAGGTAAGGCGAAGGCGCCCATAATCAAACATTGCTTTGCGATTAATAGAGGAAGAAACATACGAAGATTCATTCCTTGCATCATTCAAGGAGACAAATCGAGCATGTTTGAAGAAGTTGACGACCACTTTATAGTTAGCCTCATCTCATGCTGAAACTCGTAAATATGTTGCCTACAGAACGATCGTATTTTTCTTTTGAGGAACAGCACAAATTTGTTTAATCGCATTCTTGGATAGTTTTCCTCAATGTATTGAATTATAGTTTGATCAAGTGACTGAAGAATTGATATCATATTAGCTGGCAAGTACTCAACCGTGAATGCACTGATGCCATTCACTTGTCAATATGGCAACACATTTTAATTCAACTATGAATTCTATTTACGGACCAGAATAGAGGTTCGTCATTAATCGAAGACTACTGCCCTTGCTTATTGTCAAAGATTATAGTGGTAATGTTATGGTGTGTGGTGAGCATTTTGCACTACAGTTTAGGATCCTTTGCGTGAAGTTGATGAACGCTTTAACTGATATTCCTATAAGAAGTAACAATGCGTCCGACAGAAATATCATATGTTTTAAACTGTCCCAGGAGCGCAGTAGTTTTTTTTTTTTTTTTATGATGATATTCTTACTCACCCTTCCAACAAAACGATATACTCTGTCGTGCAAAGCAAATAGTTAAGCGATAGTTCGACAGGCAAAGCAATCATACCATGTTCAGTCGAGATCTGCGCTAAGGGCTGATCTCGATCACACGGGCATTTCTAATGTTTACACTACAATTAGCAACAATTCAGTGATTGGTAATAAATGGGATTTTAGTGGCATTGGACTAATCTCAATTGGAGTTAGTTAGCAGTGGGCAGAGAGTACGTCTCAATAATTCAAGGTTACAGAGTGAAAAGTAAATTAATCTAGATGATGTTGAATACAAAAAATCACTTAATAGTCAATGTTTTCAAACTTGAATATTTTTAAAATTTTATATATTATAATATATCATTTTTTTTTAATTCGACAGAACTGGATCCAAACTGGCCCGACCGACCACGTCTCACTTTTTTCCCACGGTATAGCAACATGCTAGGAGGTACGCTGGTCAACATTACTGGTCCCTGTATCGACAATCCTAAAAGTAATATCCGTTGCCGATTTGACACTCAAGAGACAGAAGGCTTTCGTCGGGATATTAATCATATAACATGCATTACTCCAGCAGTTATGTATCATGGTTACGTAGATATGTCTGTGGAAGTGGATGATGGAGGATTTCTGTTTTTAGGAAGATTTTACATTCGTAAGTACTGCTTTCACCATAAAAATCCAAATTTCAAAAAAACAAAACCTGTATTTCGATATTGTGTGTGTGTGTGCGTGTGTGTGTGTGTGTGGTACTTAATACCGTGCATGGATTGAGAAGATGAAAGAATATACTTGCTGATATTAGCCTTCAATTAATGTAGACGGTTATTTTCAAGAAATACGTATAAAGGGAGGTTGTTTCAGGAAACGGGAGCTGAAGGAATGAATGAGGATGACGAAGAGTTTTGAAAAGGCTGCATGCCTTTTCTGTAGAAAAGGCATGCAGCAGAAACAGAATGTCTACGAGACAGAGAGCAGAGAGAATCTGTTAGAGATGGGTCATTAATTAACCTAACTGCCCTCCTCTGAATGGAATCTAGAAGAGAGAGAGAGGTTTGGGGTACCACCCCAGATATGGGAACAATATTCCAATGGTAGGGACTATCTCTTTCTAAAAATTATATAGTTTTTAGATGCAGAGGAAGCAAACAACATTTTCAACGCTATAAAATCTCCTATCAAAAAGTTCAGTATAAGACGCCTTGATATGGGGAGAACAGTGTAACTTTGTCACACTGTTTGTTCTGTGTGTGTGTGTGTGCGCCAAAACAACTAAGGCTATGAAGCATCAGCATGCGTTTATGCCTAATCGGTTTTCCGGCTTCGCAGAAAATAAAACTGTGAGGAAATAAAATCTAAAGAAAAAGACCGTGCAATCCTAGTCCGAGACAGACTAACTCAACCACGATGTGAAGGAAACCAATAAAAGTTCCTGAAGTCAACACGGGATTGGAAGAAAAGTTTTCCGTGATGGACTAGCCTGCTCAGATATCAGCACAACAGAACCATTGTGGGAAAAATTCAAGAACGTGCAAGCTCGCCTGGGATGTGAAGATAACTTTCCCAACTGAAAACTGTGCCAGAGGAATGGAGAAATATATCCGTCAATATATTTCAAAAACAGGAAGCAAATTCCGTGTTATAATCCAAAGAAAATCCCGATCCGTAACAAAACCTCATAACTAAACCACCGTATTTTTTTAAGTATATCAATACTTTTACTATGCGAAATGGCAAATCTTAGTTCCGCTGTTCAAATCAGTGAATCATGGAGTGTTTTCCTCTATAAAGGAATATATGTTTGCGTCCGCTATAAAATGCGATATAATACTAATGAAGTAAAATTTCTTAAAGTTTATTTAATTAACAGGTATCTCAATGGACAATTTAATTAACAGTTTCTCGATTAATCTGCCGTATTTGAATATGAACAAGCTTCATCGTCAATTTCAATTGGTTTTCCAAAGCTCAGTAGCCTAATCCGTTCCTGAATACAACACAGTAAAATAATTAAATTTAATATAATTAATTAAAAACTTGTTCAAAACTTCACCTTTAATGTATATACTTTCAGAACCTCCTGAGTTTGCTCGAGAAGACATAACAGTCTTAAAAGGAAATGATCGATTAGAAAGGCCAAAAAATCTAACTATTACATGGAAAAAGAATGCACTCTTTTGGGACAGCAGGGCAACTGTTTCAGTCCATCTATGGGGCTATAGGTAAGTAGTAGGTTTTCACATCAGTACAGAAAGAATAAAAATCTAATAGTTTTCTCCTGAGGTCAGTCTTCAATACGAGACTATATAAGAAAATAAGGAGGAAGTATAGGCAGATTTATACAGCAAATAGAACAATAAACCTAACAGACGATACCGTCATATAGCAAACAGAACGACGAGCCTAAAACAAATTCAGTGAAGTTTCTTCAAGTAACATAAATACAATCTTTATTGTGAGGTGCACAGGTACCATGACTTTACAAAACCCTTCACGGTGTAAGAACAAAATTCTTACACTTATCCTAGCGAAGGTTATGTTATAAATATTATAAATATTATAACATAACAAGAAAAAAATGTATATATTAAATAATATTATGTACATAGGATGATTTCAGCTTAGATTGCGATCGCTCTGTACCATACAGTCAAGTAGGGGAGGATTAACGTAACAACGGGGGGTAGCAGGACGGTACACAAGACAATGGGAGCACTGGAACACTAGTACAAAGGGAGCACCGTAAGGCCAGTTCATGGTCGCATAAACAGAAAGTGAGCAGCTCTTTGGAAGGAAAGAACAAGGGAACCGACTCCCCCTTGTGGAGAGGAAGATTTTGAGAACTAAGAGGGTGAAGGAGACCCTGGATGTGGCATACACCTGTGGTAATGGCTAGCCGCTAGATGAAACAGACCGACTCCTTGAGCACTTATTAATTTCAAGGAGCGGTAGAGAAAAAACAGAGTGGACTAATAGCGGTAAGTGAATCGGGAATGATCACAAGGAAATATCTAGAAATTTCTAGACGCCCAGTAGTTCATCGAAGTTGATGGAAATTTTGTAAACAGGAAGTTACCCCAGGAGAGGGAAGGGCCAAGAAAAACGGAAGAAGTGGGAGAGAGCGAATGAGAATAATGAGATGATGGAGAACGAACGACGATTGGATCAAAATAGAATGAGCGCCTGAAACAAAGAAGAGATGCAAGACAGGAAAGAGGAGGAAGAGGTTTTTTGTGGGAGAGTTGGGAGTTTTGGCAGTGTGGAAGTTTAGAGAGTTCCCGTGGAGATGCCTGAGTGATGTGCGGCTGGAAGGAAATCCTGAGAAGTGCCGGGAGAATCGCCAGGAGGTAGCGGACAGAGTAATGAGTTGTGGGAGTTGCTGTTTAAGAGTTGTTGGAATAGGAAGGAGATAACCGTTGAAAGATGGAAACACCTATGCTGGAGCTGAGAAAAAAGGATCGAAAGCCTCGGTATAGCAAGATAAGGAAGAGCTACATAGCCAGGCTTCTTAATAAAGTAGTAAGAAGAGTCCTGATAATTCTATTATGCTTCCCAGTTTCGTCGAACTGATCAGACGCCCAAAAAAAGCAGGCCGGAGCAACTTATTTAATAGCCGTATGTAAAGAAGAGCGAGTTCCTGAACGTAGGAGAATCCCTGTAGATGAACAGCAGTACTTTGCCGATGAAAAATTCCAGTTGGAGCCTGATGATGCCCTATGCTGTTGATGATGAGTCGCCCCTGAACTGAGAAAAGGTTGTGTAAAGAGTGATTCCCTAAGTTAATATGTAAGTACGAGATAATAATTTTAAGCTAGATTTGAAGAGCAGGACTTTAGAAAAATGTTTATTTAGTTGATAGTAGATTTGAAGAGAAGGACTTTAGAAAAATGTTTATTTAGTTAATAGTATATTTGAAGAGAAGGACTTTAGAAAAATGTTTATTTAGTTGATAGTAGATTTGGTATTGATTAGTATAAAAGGAAGAAAAGGGTTCATAGATGTATGTACTTCATCTCAAGGGTAAGTTAAAGCAAGGAAGATTTAGATACATGTACTTGAGACTGGTATGTTCTAAGTTAAGAAGTAAAGGTGTTCTATGTACTTGAAACGTTACAAGATATTAAGATTGAATTATTTTGGAAGGGATAAATTAATGAAAGATTATAGCGGGGATTTATAAATCTAGGACAATATCCATAGAGGTGTTAAGCCCACTGAGGTAATTCCAGTTGGGAAGTTTAACTGTTAGAAAGAAAAAATAATGTTATGAGATGTAACCTAAACGAGAAGGAGAAAAAGCAGAAAGACACGAAGAGACATATTATATCATTTGCTACTAATTTTACATCTTAACACACACATATAATGCCAGTTATTAACATTATACCAATTGATGTTGTATGATACAATTCTTTAATGTATATACTGTGAAATAAACAAATTGGTATATGTTTATCATGTGTAGTATTGAGTCATTCTGAATACTCAGCCAGTCCAGAGGAGACATACACGAAATATTATTCCCCCAGAATCTGTGATCTTCTGTGCAGTATACAAGTCAGGTGTTAACGTGGAGGGGAGGTAAATTAAGGGGGAAATTTAATTGAGAAATACAAAGTTAAAAGAGGTGGGTCTGGAAGGTAACGTGATTTAATAATAAATAAATAAATAATAAAAAAATAAAAAAAATAAAAATAACTATAAGGTACTAACATCTTTTACCACCCCCCCACAACGGTATCATGCCAGGGGTTACATACAATGTGTTGGGAGAAACACGTTCACTTGTTCACAACTGGGAGATAATTAATAACTTGATATGCAGGATGTAGAACAGGTCTAAATTACACGTTTATATAAAAGTGATTGAATTTTTTAAATTAAACTTAAATTTTGAATATGAAAGCAATGCATATGCATGAAATGAATTGGAGCGTTCTTTTTGAACTTCACAAGTAATAGACTTGGGCTTTATTCCTTATGCTAGGCTACCATAGGTAAAAAGGCTTTGACCGAGTTTAATACTCGGGCAACGGCAAAACAATGTTGATTGATATGCCGAGCAATATTCAAAAATATATCAGCTAACAGAAGTTGCTGCCTCTCCATCCGATACTTGATTAGCCTACTGATATATATTCCTATTGTATATTGCGTAAGTGTCCACATTATACAGAAATCGTCAATAATCTTAATATGGTCGGTAGAAGTGGAGAAGGCATTTTAAGTTGGTAGACTGGCAATTACTTTTTCAAAACCACCACTTTGCTTATTGGAGGCTTGAAGTGATGAAACCCATGTTTAGTCTGTAGAGCAAAGTTTTCGGCATCCCCTTGCCCCATACTTCTCCTTCAACCCATGCACGGTATTAAGTACTATAGGTTTTGATACCTTTCGTGTTTGGGGTTTTCATAAAAAAAAAAAAAAAAAAATGCCTGGACTCTAGGAAGAGAGCACCGACTATTTTACATAGTCCGGGTTAGCAGGGATGTCATGGGCGAAGATAAATAAATCAGAACTTCACATAGAAAATCATGAAGATAGGCAATTAAGTTATGATATATACTAAGCAGGGCCTCCGTAGCCGAGTGGTCAGGAGCAGGATAATACACGCTCTTTGTAGTAGACCGGGGTTCAAGCCCCTGAGTGCTAAATACGGTCGATCTGCCAACCCGCACTGGGCCAGCGTGGCAGATTATGGTCCATTTCCCTCAGCATGAATTGTTGAGGAGGCTTCCAGCCTGCAGTGGGTTGATAATGGCTGCAGTTTACTCCTTTTTTTTTTTTTTTTTTGTATATATATACTAGCAGTATAAAGACTTCAGCCTGTGCACTATGGTAAAGTCATAAAAGTGGTACTTAAAATAAAATAAATGCTAATTGCTATTACGTGCATACAATGATACAATGTCTAATTCAAGAATATATGTTTTTTTTTTCTGTAGGGAGACAAGTGAAACATATCCAAAATTGACGTATATCGATACGCTATCAGAAAGTGACACTATTCCTCTTTCAAGAGGAAATTACACCATATTTACAGAAAATTTCAAGGACAACTGGAATAAAGATCTGTGGGATATAACATTTGGGTTTATTAGTGTGATTCTAACTAGACCTACGCTTCTGCATAGCAAACTTGAAACCTCACCGTAAGTGATATAATACCTCTTCCTAACATTTTAATAAAATGGATAATTATTATTATCATTACTAAAGTTACAAATTCAGAAAGCAGTTTCTTATATGGAATTTAATAATATTAACATGATTTTCTTGTAGTTACTTCCTATATAGGTCCGACAGTCGAATGATTTAAAAGAAAGAAAGCAGCAGATATACGTTTAGGCGGACAGTGGTTCAAGCTTGCGTGACTAAAGTATTCATTACAAATTGCAAACTACTCTCATCTAGCAGTCGCGTGGGAGCCACTTTTTTCCTTTTTTTTTTTTTTTTTTAATCTATACACCTAAGTTTTGCTATGCAAGACGACATAAAGCCCTTCTGGAATCTGGTGAAACAAGCTAAGAAACGGCGAACTGACTACTGAAGTTCTTAGCTAATTTGGGACACCATAACGCAGCCCTCGGGAAAAGGCGGTTCGGTTTCCGGAATTTTGGAGTCTTTAGCTACTGGCGCCTGCCAATCTCACAATGCCGGTTGTGACTGCAAGGTAGTAAAGAGGAGTATTGAAAGTTACAGAGGTGATGGTAATTACGCTCTTAACAAACTTAAAAATGCCTAATACATTGAGCCAATACAAGACTTCAATTATATTCTTGAAAAAAAAAAAATGTATCTCTCATATTATTATTAATTTATTCAATCTTTCTATTGAAACTGGTGCCTATATGGAACATTTTAAGAAGGCAAAAGTTATATCTGTTCATAAATAAATAAGTACAAAGTAGAGAATTACGCAGATCCGTTAGCCTTCAGAAATCTCTTGCAAAAATATTGGATACCATCTTTCAGAAACATTTATCTGACTACTTTATTCTTATTACTTTAACCACTCAACATCACCAGAATTTGTTCCAATGTCGATAATGGATATCAGGTGGACGTTATTTACACACATGTAACTTACATGCCATTGACAGCATTTTACACGAGCTGCTCGAAGATAAATTGAAGCGCACTGTAGTATTTGATCAATAAGATCTCGTGCTCGGCAATAGAAAATCCTATTAATTTTTACTAGGGAAAATACAGAAGAAAATACAGAAGATTTCGACACTGTGTGTCTCTTCCTCAGCTATGAATACATAAATACAGTACGTTACGACATCGATATAATATCTGTAAGATGTAAAATCTTACAAGTATAATATTTTATAGAAAAGTGAGATTAATTTAAAGTAAAACTTATAATATAGCAATATGGGGGAGCGAAACCTTACAAGTCAAGAATATTACTGAGGTCACTCGCAAGGGATTAAATTAGACAACGTTATAGAAGGGGAGCGGTAGCTGAAAGGCTATTAGCAATCTGGGTACACTTCGACTCCCAGCACACAGAAACAAACCAAAACAATGGAAACGAGTAGCAACTGCTGTTGGTAATAGGTGTTAACTCTGGAAAACAATGGTGCAGTGGACCATGTACTGTCGGGACATTTCTTTGATCGGTGACATCTGGAGAAGAGACAGGAAGTAAATACGGGACAAATGCTGGAATTAGAGTTAAGACTGGCGTCTGGCTGTCGGTGACAGCAAGTTTTGTAGATCTTGTGAAATAAGTCTGCTAAAGTATAACTATAAGCGGCTGACTTCAAAGGTACAGACAGCCTGAGAAATTTTACAAATTTCTTAAAATAAGAAGTTAGATCGAGCAATAAGGAGACAGCTTGGGAAAAGATAACACGGGCAAATTGAACAGAGTGAAAGTTGATAAAATGAGAAAGATTGGTTAAGACTCAGAACAAGGGTTGACACATAGGGGCGGTACTTAATTCAGATGAAAAAAGAAAGTGAACAGGGGGAGAGAGACACAGAACCCTGAGTTGAGTTTAAGTGGGTGTTTATGGAAATGAGTTAGGGGAAACACAGTTGAGGTTTTTTTGTCGTGCAAAAAAATGTGAGTTAACACAGAACCCTGAGTGGAGTTTTATGTGGGCGTTTATGGAAATGAGTTAAGGGGAGACAAAGTTTAGATTCTTGTCGGCGTTTGGGAAAATGAGTTAGGACAGACAGTTGAGTTTTTTCGTCGGTGTAAGCAAAAATGAGTTAGTAACATGGACAGTTGAGTGTTTGGTCGGGGTAGAAAATATGAGTTGGTAACAGTTGAGTTTTTTGTTGTGTTAGAAATTATGGAGTGTAAGGAGAATAAGCCTGTCCGTCAATGGAAGGCAAGAGCATTGGCCATTTTGCAATTAGTCTAATCCATTATCGGAAGAAAGGCAAGGGTAGTGACCCGTACACAAACGAGCGCTGTGAAATATTTCTTAATTTAATAAGAAGTTTTTAAAAGGTGGAGTGTAGAAGCGAGGGTGGCACCCTATGAGCTATCTCCTTGTGGATGAGCTGTAAAACGTGGAGTAGAGAAGGAGTTAGTGTGAGATGCCCTGTGTGTTTTCTTTTTGTGAATAAGTTTTAATAAGGTGGAGAGAGAGAAGGAGCGAAATCCGCAAAATTAGTAGCTCGATGAGAAGGAAGGAAGCAGCGAATGGAAGGTAGCCCGAATAAGACGGAGAAAGGACGCCAGACCCATGCAGCCATAATTTTTCAGAACTCTTGGCTGCATGGGTCTGGCGTCCTGAATCTGCTTCACCTGAATCTGGCGTAGCAGATTCAGGTGAAGCAGATGAAGGAGATCCTCAGAGAGCCAAAAATGGAAGTTTGAAACCTCCCCGGAAAGGAAAGATAGAAGTAGGTGAGCAATATAGTAAGTACTGTGAGTTAACAAGGACTGTTAGTGAAACAGTATAGTAATAAAAAAGGGGGTAGCACTAGAAAGTAAAATGATAGATAAATTATCTCTGAAGTAAATCATATATACTAACAGAGTTTAATTAATTAAAAAAGGTTATTGTAAAATGCAAGGGAAACGAAGGATGAGTAATAGATTAAACTGTTGTTCAAATAATTGTAATGTGTTAGAAGAGTAGTCAAGTTTATAAAGAGAAACTTTGAATATGTTTTAATGATAGATAATTGAGTTATATGAGAAACTCTGAATATAGTGTTTGTATTGATGAAGAATTGTTGGTTTATCTGAAAGACTAATAACAAATAGAGACTTTAGGAAAGTTAAGATTGGTCTTCAGTATATTGTAAGAGAATGGTGAGAACACAGAGTATAATGATGAAAGTAGCATATTGATTGTTAATATATGAAACAGAATTGTATCCAGGGGTAAGTGAAATAGATATGGTGAATGTGTATAAGTGTTAGGAGTTAGTTAAGGCAAGAAGAATGAATCAAGTGTTTTCATATAATGGTCAACTCAGATTAGCTAGTGAAGGGAAACAGGAATAAGAATAATATATGCAAGGTAGCTTTGATTTAACTTTGTATGTCATATTACATGTTTTTTTTAATTCAATTGTATATTATGTTGTATATACAGGGTGTTTCAGTTAAACGTTTCAGAACTTCTAAGAGGGGTAGGGTACATCCTGACAACTCGAAATCATATAGCAATGTGGGGTCGGAAATGCTTTCCTGAAGCGGTGTTGTACACAGAAGCACCATAAAGAAAAGAGACCGTAAGTGAGAAATCGTTTTAATAATACATGAAAAGAAGCAAAAGGTACATGGATTAAAGTAAGTGTTCGAAGTTTCTTCCACGGGCTACAATGCACGCCTCACATCTCCGACGCATGGACATCCGAACATTCTGGAATACTCCAGGCGAATTTCGAATCTCTTCGGCAGCTACTGCGATTCTTGCAACCAGCTCCTCAGCATTGTCAACAGGGGTGTTATAAACTAGCGATTTCATATGACCCCAGAAATAAAAATCAAGACATGATAGGTCGGGTGACCGAGCAGGCCAACGCACGGGACCACCACGTCCGATCCACTGTTGACCAAATGTGACATCCAGGTAGTTACGAACATCTCCGCTATAATGGGCAGGGGCTCCATCGTGTTGGAACCACATTGTCTGTTGCGTCGATGCAGAAATCTGTTCATCTCTCAAAAGTTGTGGCAATACTTGCTGCAGAAAGATCAAGTAGATAGGTCCGGTTAGACGACACGGTAACAGGTAAGGTCCGATGAGGTGATCTCCAATAATACCGGCCCATACATTGACCGAAAATCGAATCTGTGCTGCACGACGTCGTATTGCATGCGGGTTCTCGACCACCCAGATATGGTCGTTATGCGTGTTGAAAATTCCTTCCCTTGTGAAGGATGCCTCATCGGAAAACAACACTTCAACAGGAAAAAGGGGATTTGTAGCACATTTTCCAAGGTACCACTGTGCGAAAGCAATACGAGGTTGAAGAAACTTCGAACACTTACTTTAATCCATGTACCTTTTGCTTCTTTTCATGTATTATTAAAACGATTTCTCACTTACGGTCTCTTTTCTTTATGGTGCTTCTGTGTACAACACCGCTTCAGGAAAGCATTTCCGACCCCACATTGCTATATGATTTCGAGTTGTCAGGATGTACCCTACCCCTCTTAGAAGTTCTGAAACGTTTAACTGAAACACCCTGTATATATGTAAATAAACTTTGTTGTTTATTAATTTGTGAGTTTGTTATTCCTGAACACTCAGCCTTTCCAAAGGGAATTATACATAATTGAGAAGTTCCCTTGAATCTGGAATTCTCCTGTGAAGCAAAGTCAGATGTGTATGTAGGGGCCTAAGAAATAGAGGTCTATATAGTTATAAGGGAACAGAACAAATAAGGAATATTTAATAAAGAATTATTATTATTAATATTCAAAATAAAATTAAAGAAGAGTAAAAAGGGGTCTATACAGTATATAAAGAAACACCAACCTTATCCCCCCCCCCACAATCGGTGTAGATATATCGTAGACAACTCTTAAAGAAAAACTACGATCGTAGTGTGAAAGGCATCATTTCATCTGTATCTCATATTGTGCTCATCCTTCACAACGAGTTATCAAGTATTGCACTACCCCGAATAAGTAACGCTTCGCTAATAGAGAAGACTATTTTCACTTATTCTCGGTGGGCACCAACACCCCAGACAGCACCGTTTTAAAGCTAGTTGGCTTTTCATCGGTGGGAGCCTTTCACACTACTTTAAGGGTTATCTATGGTGTATCTACACCGATATTATATAGATATAGAATCTTAAAATGTTATGCCTTGTTGCATTTAGTTTATTTAAATAAATAAGTTGCATAGGAAATCAAGAATGGTACCGCGTAGTCGCGTTAGATAAACATAACGCGTGACCACGCTTAAAGAGAAGCTTGTTTTACCACAGTTTTTTTTTTTTTTTGGTAGTTATTGGCGCATCGGCTTCTGTGGCCATAGTGCACCTCCCAAGGTTTTTTTGCAGTACTTTGATCCAAGCCCGAGGCGGGATTCGAACCTGCGACCTTTGGGTTGGCAGGCAGGCACTTTACCCACCCGGCTAGCCCGGTCGGCCATTTTCCCACATGTAAAACAAGCTTCTGTTGCGTATTTTTGTATTTGTTACGTATTAGACGTAACTCGCATCCCTCTTCTCCCATTGGCTGAATAAATATAATTAGGAGGAAAATTATTTTAATGTATAGAAAGATACTTCTTATTGCTGATTTTATTAATGTTAATATTTCATACTTCTTGTTGCTATCTTAAGTGAATTTTCTTAAAAAAAAAAAAAAAAAAAAAGAGTAGGCAAAAAATCTGGAATGAGACTATGGCTTCTTTTAAATGTTTCAACTAAACCAATCCTTTACGTATAATTAACCCAGATCAGCTAGTGTATAATCTTGCTACCTCTACTCTGCCAGATAGTGACTAGAGGGAGTTCGAGTAGTGTGCATGTGTGTGTGAGGGGGGGTATTATTGGGGCCACTTTATGTCAAGGATCTGGGTATATTCTTACCATGTGTAAGCCATATCCAAAAATTTCATTACTTCATACAGCATGTCCTCCCACTTTTTCTTACTGTTGAATACACCATGAATTGTCAAACTAATAGAGTAAGTTTATCTGCGAAAAGATCTGCTCTCGGCCTGAGAGCAGATGCAAACCTCGGCCTGAAACCATGGAAAACCATCATCAAGGAGAGGAACCTGCACACATTGGCTCAACTCCTTTGTGGCCGAATGGATTCACCCGACATCTGGGAAGTGACGACAATCTCTCGGATTATCCAAGATAAACCCGGTGCAGTGTAACACCTTGTCCACGATCTTCACTACAAAACCTGCGATATCTAGGATCAGTGTTTCCGGCTAATACGGTCGGACCGTATAACTCCCTCGGAATCGATACCTCAGCTTTCTGCAGCTCGAAGCGATAAGACAGGACACCCTGAAAGAACTGTACAAAGTAGAACTATTGGCCGTAGAACTATTTAAGTGTTTTTACTGTTGTAAAAAACACTTAAATTTCTTTCAGTTAATCACAAAAAAGGAAAAAAATGCAATTAATGATACAATACACTATACAGGGAGAGAGAGAGAGGAGAAAGAAAAGAAACTAAAAAAAAAAAAAAAAAAAAGAATACACCCGAAAAGAGTAATAAATATTACACAGTTGAGATTAAACTGTACGGCTAAGTTTAGAGAAAATGAAACTACAGTATAGTATTTTCTTGTTTTAACTCCAGTTAATCGCAAAAAAAAAAATAATAATAATAATAATAATTAGTTTTAAGAACAAATCAGATTAATTTTAAGAACATTTTCGGCATATTTCGATGATCCCTGGAAAGCCTTTAAGGTCAATCATAGCCTCCCCGGGCCAGCCCCCCCCCCCCCCGCACTCCCCGAGCACAGAAATCTATTCATATAAATGAAAGTATTTTCGCGAATTACTCTAGAATGAAAAGTCAGATCAAGGCAAAATTTCTGTTCGGTCCAAAGAAAAATTTCAAGTTCAGTTAAGATCTCACAGACCTCCTTCCCTCTCCCCTACCAAAAAAATCAGCATAAATGAAATTATTTTTGCATTAATCGACAAGGAAAACGCGGACGTCTACCAATTTTCAACATATATTCTGTTGGCCCCCTGGGATGGTTCTAAATTCAATTTCGATTTCATCACGTTCTCTCTCCAGTTTCCATACAAAAATTTTAGTACAGTGCAGTACTGTATAAATTTGCAACGGGGACTCTATTGCATTTTAAAATTTCAATGCTTACTCCGAAAATTAGGATTCTTTGTAACAAATTTTCATGTCGATGGGTTGACTTTTGTTACAAATCATGAATTTTTATTATTTGCTAACGCGACTGAAATGTAATGCACCGTGTACATAAACTACCTTGTTATTTAATAATTGTTGTATATTAATTATCATTTAATTATTAATTGTTTTAATTATCATGTATGAATTAATATTATTTATTTATTAACTATTATTAATTAATAATTATTGAACAATAATAAAATTAATAATTATTAATTAACAAACCATTAATAATTATTCATTAAAATGAATCTTCAGATTTAATAATTCATTCTCAGTAAAGTATTCAAAAAGCGGTAACATACCTAAAGTATTCTTATTTTTATAATACTGTATTATACAATTTAATTAGGATGTATTTTGATAATTGATTATGTGTAATTTCTTCCAGAATATTATGGAGTCGACCAATGCCTTTGGCTTGGTACTTCTGGCCACAGTGGGAACGCAAATACAAAGACTGGAAAACACGTTTCTGCCAGGACTGGTATACCAAAGAAAAATATGCTGATAGGTTCGCCATTACACTCTTCCGTTGTCCCTGCACGCTCAAACAAGCTGAAATTGATAGGGGTCGCTTCTCGCCAGATCAACAGTGTAACGTAATCGATAAGAAGTGTGAAACGTTTCATAAGGCGGCTCAACATTGTGTCCGTATTGGTC
The DNA here is from genome assembly GCF_048544385.1 of Mastigoproctus giganteus. NCBI lineage: Eukaryota > Metazoa > Arthropoda > Arachnida > Uropygi > Thelyphonidae > Mastigoproctus > Mastigoproctus giganteus. Next base: position 165,771,708 of record NC_143582.1, on the reverse strand, counting down.
GTCCGGCGTAAGCTACTAATTTCTTAATTAAAGGAAATTGAAATTTATAATTTTATGTAAATATATAATGCATAGATTCACACGACGATCTCCACTCTACTCTTATTTATATAAGCGCGTTCGACCGCGAGTTGTGATCCTGAAATTGAGGCGTCGTAGCGATTTACGACTAGTAGAAACATGTTCGTGACTCATTAAGATACACTTATCTACAATCAGTCGGAATTAGCGAACGTTGAGTAGAAAGTATTTTACGTGTTTCATGGCATTTTAAATCGTTGAAGACGGTCGTACTCGCCCAATACGATCTTCGCTTTGGCTGCCCTTCAACTTCAAAAACCAATGTTTAAATCATTAGGATTATCAGCCATATGGCGCAAGGGAGCCCGAGGATTTTGCTGAACCAGGCAAAAAAATTCTGAGTTACCCTGAGAGAGAGAGAGAGAGAGAGAGAGAGAGAGAGAGAGAGAGAGAGAGAGAGAGAGAGAGAGAAGGAAATCACCAAGAAAGAGAGAGGTATGATAATATCCAGCTCAGGACCCTGGGTGTGCCAAGCCCATACTCACCAGATGTGTTCGCAAGTGTTCTGTGATGTGATCAGAAGTAACTGGCGTTTAATTATCCACAAGATTGCTGGAGAAAGTGCTATTACTTATGAGAAATGTCAATAAATTTTTAAGCAAGATTTGGGAGTGCGACGCCAGTGCCGTACCTAGACTTCTGTCGACCAGGGCAAAATATTCATCTGGAGCCCCAACCCCCACATTGCAAAAATTAAAGGTGGAATTCGTAAAATTGATAAAAGAAAAAAAGGAACACCCAAAAATGATTCAAATCATAATTATTTATTTAAACTTTAACGATTAGCACCTTATTTATATAAACTTAAAAGGTTTCACATCATTACCTTACATCTTAACGATATTTACTTGATATCTATAACGCCTGATGTTTTTATATTAGCATTAGCATTAGTAGAGGCATTTGATGCAAGAAAGCAAGCTTATGCAGCATCAGCCAAAAAATAATAAATAAAATAAATAAAAAATAGCCACTTCCACTTCACCCCTCTATTCGTTCGAAATACCTGTCCAGCTGAGCCTTAAACTTATTTAGGCTATCAACTTCCACGACAAGGGATGGAAGTCTGTTCCACCAACCAACCACCCGCTGGTTAAAGGCAAATTTCCGCACGTCTATCCTACATCTGTATTTCCTCAATTTGAATTTATGCCCTCTCAGGTGATTATTCTGAGCAAGAGGAAGAATCCCATCAGCATTGAGCATGCTCAAACCATTCAAGGCTTTATACACCTCTATCAGATCACCTCGCGGGTGCCTAGTCTCCAGACACTGTAATTTGCAAAACTTAAGCCTTTCTTCGTAAGAAAGGCACCCTTTGTTCCATTCACTAATCTTGTTGCCCTTCTCTGTACTCGTTCCAGCAGCTCTACATCCTTCTTGAAAATATCTTTTAGTATATCTTATTCTATTGACATAATGGCCGATCCATTAATGCTTTCTTGGCCAACTGTTGCTTGTGATTATGTTTTAATCATTTTGAGTCTTGAAAACTCCTCTCTGCAGACGCAACCGTAATAGACAATGTTAATAATATCTGAAAAGATATGATGTTGGGATATAATTGAACTAATAAAATAATAAACAATTCAACTAAAAAATAAATGCCAATAATTCTAAACAACCAGACTTTTTTTCCATTTTAAAACATGTTGCAAACATTGGATTTCTTGACGAAACTCTTTGGCATCGATACCGTTGCTGCCGTCTTCGCCAGTGAGAATTCCTTCAAGGTGTTGACATTTCGTTTCTATTGCACTTTCAAATAAATTCATGAAGTTTTCTGAGTTTAGAATAAGATGAAAACCCGAGGATATTTCATTCACCTGATCAAATCTTTCTTGTAAGCTAAGGATAACTACCTCGATCATTATATTAAAAAAAAATTCCGTTTCAAACATTTTGGTTTGATCAAGTTTCATAGGTAATGGTAAACTCGGGTTTTTTCCTAGAAACTCGCACTTCTGGTAACACTGACAGTTTTAAAAGCAAAACAGAGCAAAACAGTTTTAAATGTGAATTTGCGTTATTGTGGGTTTTTGTTGAATTAAAACTAGGTTTAAATAATAAAAATATGGAAAATTGATTTCTTTTTAATACCTGATTATGTTGTTGTTATTTGGTTTTTAGGAGCATTAGCAACTAAGGCCATATTGCTCCGGGTATATGCGGTGGTCATTCCCTGACCTTTCCGCATCCTCCGTATTTGGTGGCTCACGGGCTCGAACCCCGGTCTAATCAAGAAGCGTGTGCTACGCACTGCTGCTCCTGCCCACCTGGCTACGGAGGCGTCACCTGATTATAAAATAAATAAATTTACTGCAATATAAATAAGGCAATATTGAACTGTTTTAAAAAGGGAAGTGGGAGAAGACAGAGAATGGTAATCAATGGACACTGCTCTTCGTGCAATAATGTTATTAGTGGAGTCCCCAAGGGTTCAATGTTGGGTCCATTGTTGTTTTCTGCATTCATTAATGATACTGATGATGGTATATCAGGCTTAATGTCCAAGTTTGCTGACTATACGAAGGTCGGCAGGGTTGTTAATAACACTAATGACAGTACGCTGCTACAACAGGGTCTAGAAAAGTTGAGCAGATGGGCTGAGAGGTGGCAACTGAAGTTTAACATTGAAAAATGTAAGGTAATGCATATGGGAAGCAGTAACCCCATAGTAACGTATCAACTGTGTGGTACTACACTGACAGTGGTGGAGAGTGAAAAGGACCTCAGGGTGGTTGTGCAGGCAGATATGAGGTATTCTGAGCAGTGCAGACGGTCTGCAAGAGTAGCTCATGGTGTCTTGTCAATGATATACAGGAATTTTTCTAGCAGGAATAAGGAGGTGATTATCCCATTGTATAGAATGATGTAGAGCTGTTGGAACGAGTACAGAGAGGGGCAACAAGATTAGTGAATGGAACAAAAGGTTGCTCTTACGAAGAAAGGCTTCGGTTTTGCAAATTAGTGTCTGGAGACTAGGCACCTGCGAGGTGATCTGATCGAGGTGTATAAAGCCTTGAATGGTTTGAGCATGATCAATGCTGATGGGATTTTTCCTCTTGCTCAGAATAATCGCCTGAGAGGGCATAAATTCAAATTGAGGAAAGACAGTTGGAGGATAGATGTATGGAAGTTTGCCTTTAGCCAGCAGGTGGTTGCTGGAACAAACTTCCATCTGTCGCTATAGAAGTTGATAGCTTAAACAGATTCAAGGCAGAACTAGACAAGCATTTGGAGCGAGTGGATGAGTGAAATGAGAAGGGTGTGTGTGTGTGTGTGTGTGTGTGTGTGTGTTTTTTTTTTTTTTTGGCTGACGCTATATAAGCTTGCTTTCTTGCATCATGTGCCCTTGCTAATCCTAATTGGAGTATTATATTAAGAAACTACTATTTTTTTATATTTAAAAAAATTAAAATATTATCGGAATTCGGGCCCCCTACATTCCCTGGCGACCGCCCGGTCCGCTCGTACCTAGGTACAGCACTATGCGATGCGTGTCAGCCAAGTTTGTGCCTCTCATCCTGACTGATCTGATTACAGACAGCGGCGAATTCTCGCATGTCAGGATCATTGTCAATATCCAATATTAACCCTCACTTTTGTTTCTCCCGTCATTGCTGGTAACAAAGTATGGATGTATGGCTATGATGACCCGGAATAAAAGCCCCGTCTGCTACTGAACGTTACTTTGTTTTTTTTCTGTCATTACAGATGACAAATTGTGGATGTTTGGCTATGAGATGAAAATAAAGGCCCAATCCTACTCAATGAAAGACTCCGTCTTCCCCCAGAGCCCAAATAAAGCAAAGACAATCCCGATCAAATGTGAAGGTCATGCTTGAAGATCAATGCCAACTCACAAAGCATTTATCATTATAAATTTGCTCTGCATAGTAAAACAGTGAACTAGGATTATTATAAAACAGTCCTACGGAAATTGCTCGACGCTGTTCGGAGAAAACGATCGGAAAGTTGGCTTTCGGAGACTCTGGGTTTGCATCATGACAAAGCCCCTGCCCATTTGGCATTTCCCCACCTTGTAAAGTTCTCATTGGTTCTCCACATTCCACGCTGAATGGATTTACAGGTTGTAGATTTGCAATGTCAGGAAATTATTCAGAAAACGACATAGTAACTTTAGCAATTCCGAAAGAAGCCAATCAGAATGCTTCTAGACGTTGCAGAAGCATTAGAATAGGTGTATTGTGTAAAGGAGACACGTTGAAGGAATCCATCAAAATGGCAAGTAACTTTCATCATTTCGCAAATATCAGTTTAGTTTCAAACTTCTTGATTATAGTTCATATAGAAATTCTCTTATGAATTATATTTTGTAATGTGCTCTTCTTGTTGTCTCTTTGCAAATACTGTACCTTCAGCCAGACATGATACAGCCAAAGGGGGTGACTTTGTATTCGTTTACAATGAATACACTCAAGGGTTTCACAAATATACGTGGTCTCAATTCTAATCTCAACGATGTCCATTTCCACTTGCAGTCTGCCAAACCTCATGTACTTTTTCTGACAGAATCTCAATTATCGGTTGATTCATCTATTGCACATAGCTGATTGAGCAGCTATCACTGAAAAACGTACTACACAAAACCAATACCCAAAACCAGCAGACCTAAAACCTGGAAAGACTACAGCCCTATCTCCATAGGATGCAACCTATTAAATTTTTTTGAGAAATCCATAATCAAACAAATAAATAATCAATGTTTTGGCCATCGTCCATCCTATCACTCAGTCATTGAAAACAGGTCTACAATTACTAACCTCCTAGAGACAAGTTGCAGGATCTAAACCGCCCTGAACAGTAAAAGCCAGATGGATATCCGATTCCTGGACATCAAAGCCGCTTATGACAGGATAGCGATCTAACCCCCCTCCACTTCCTGGAATCTCACTATTGCAGTACAGGAAACTTACTCACACTATTGCGAGATTTACTTGCAGAGAGGATCATAATAGTAAAGAATGAAGATTTTAGCATCAATTACACAGTAAATAGAGGAGTTCCCCAAGGAGGGGTGCTCTCTGCGAAACTATTGGCCACAGTCCTCGGTCCTTTCCTCCCAACCTGCAATAACGTCATAACCTATGTGGACGACCTGAAAATATTCTTCTCATCCAGCAGTAATGACAGTGAGCATAACGTTGCTCTACAAGCTACACAGCAGTTAACTAATCTGGCCAACTTCCTTGCCTCGATTGGGCTTGAAATTCACCCTCTCCAAACTGCCCAGATGTCCTTCTCCAGAAAGCATATAATACATAGCATGACTATACTCTTAAATGGCCAACCCATCCAAAAATTCGATCATCACAAGGATCTGGGAATTACCTCGGGCAACAAGTTATCCTTCACTGAGCATTTCACTACCACCGGAAAGTAAACACTAACCGCCATCTGGCGCTCAAGACAAGAATTAGTTGGGGTTCGAAATGCTCAACTGGTGAAGAAATACATTGTTAGGTGCATTGGCCCGGTAGCCTTATACACTTCGATCACCTGGTCCTCAGCTCCTGAAACGTAAATTAAAACTTTGAATATTGGCTACTCGGGTGTCTAAACAAGATCTTCCAATTCCCCTTCACTGTCTCCAGAGGCATTTTGTATGCAAATATGAAGTGGACACCGTGGATGTTTATTGTTATTTGGACAAATATTCATATACTGGCCAAACTAATGACAGGAAGATATAATGCGCCAGTACTTACAGGCATCATCTCACACCCACGAAGTCAGAGGCAATCGTGCAGCCTGAAAATTAAGCCACTTCGCTCTAATCTAAACTCCTTTTCAAGGAGTTTGGATTAGAGCGAAGTATTTAGTGGGAACATCTGCCCAGGATGTTCCCACTAAATACCACAGAAACCCTAAACCGGTTTCAGGTTAACTGTGAAAAACTGTGCTCCAATAAGGCCTACAGAAAGACTATCTGCCAACAAACAACTGAGTTGCAACACTACTAGCTGGAACCCATAGTCTTTTAGTTCTCTGATTTATGCTGTCATCACGACATTCGAGTACGAAGTTAATAAATTTTAGTGTTGTGAATGCTCCTCTACGAAGACATCCAGAAATGAAGAACAAAATTTTTATATTAATACACATTTCCTTTATTACTAAACTGTAAACATTTTTGTAAATTTATCCTCTGCATTGTAAATATACCCCTCTGGCTTGCACAACGTACAAGGGGCGATTGTATCTTACAATCAACTGAAAAAAAATAATAATAAATAAATATTAAGAATAGGAGATCTGTGAATTTACTCAACAAGTATAGGGCAATGTAGAGAAAAAGTTAAGAGTTAAGAATAAATTTGAAAGTTTCTGCAGTTCTGCCCAGCCACGATAGGAAGGAGCAGACGATGAGAGAGAGAGCCTTGTTAATCGATTAAACTTTGGAGAAACAGTGCAAGGCTCGTAGAGTACAAGTTTTCTGGGTGTGGTCTGTGCTTTTCAACAGGAAAGACTGTTTTTACAACTGTCTTTCCTGTTTACAAGGATGGAATACACTTAAATAGAAGAGATGCAAGAATTTCTGCTGATGTCATCGAGGCAGCGTGAGGTGGGTCAAAAAGTGCTAACCTGAGTGGATACACAGACTAATAGTTTAACAGCAGAGGTGATAGTGATTCTTTCACTGTTTCTATTGGGACGAAGAGCAACCCGAAAAGCGAGGTATCAGAGATTAAAGTCCTGCTAGGGGTCATCATGGGACAAGCAAATACATAGATTGTGTTATAGTTACCAAAAACAAAAGCAGTTGCATGTACACTACTGCTAAGGCCGACCGGGCTAGCCGGGTGGGTAAAGTGCCTGCCTGGCAACCCAAAGGTCGCGGGTTCGAATCCCGCCTCGGGCTTGGATCAAAGTACTGCAAAAACCTTGAGAGGTGCATTATGGCCACAGAAGCCGATGCGCCAACAACTACCAAAAAAAAACTACTTCTAAGATGCTATACTGCTATAGTAAACAAATCTGATGAATGTAAAATACTGGTAAATCAATGCGAACATGGTAGGAATATAATCAACATGGCGCCATTCAGATATAAGCGACGTGGAATATTTAATTTGGTGAGTACAATGTCTATAGGAAGGAGAGACAAAGAGAACGGAAGGGAAAGGAGCTATGCTCTTCAATAACCAGCACATAAAATCTAAGGCGATGCACCCAAATGAAATGTGTGGCCATGCAATGCTGTATCAGTCAAATGTGATATACGTTTTCTGTTTATACTGCGGGACAACCGCACGGTCAGAGGAGTTCACAAGATAGGGAGTATACAAAAATCAGCACCGATTTAGCAGCCACGGGCTTGAACCGCGGTCAGTCAAAGTAGGTGTATAAAACTGGAAAAACTAAAAGGAGAATAATAATCTGCTGTAGGCCAAATGACTGTGACGAGTACATATAACGTGTTTTATTGGGACTGGCCCACCTTCCCGTGGTGTGGACGAGTACCCAGAATCATCTGTCCAGGTGACTGATGCTTCTGAGTAGCCAAGCGGCCAGAACAGAACAACAGAACACACACACACACAAACCGACGTCACACACATCTGGCCCATTTGTAGTGATACTGTTCTTCACAGAGATACGAGGCGGAGTTGAACAAACGTTCTAGGTGCCGCCCTTACATATACACATGTCCACATATAATGAATAACTAAAACGGCAATTAGAGTGGGCCAGTAGATCGTTCTCTTCCTCTACTTCCTAGTCTTTCCATTCCTCTATTTTCTAGATCCTTCCTTTCCATCATTTCCACTCCCCCCCTTATCCATCTATTACCTTTCGGTACTTACAATGTTAATCTCCTCCCCTCATCCATACTTCGTGTTTGCACACGTGTTGAACACATCATTCTAACACATAAGCCACTGTTAGCCACAATCTAATTTAACTGATAAAGGCCGCATGCAGTAGTCGAAAGTTCCTATGCATGTGTTTTAGCTTATAATACTTTATAATTATAAAATTATAAATAATTATAAAAGTAGAATTTTTATTGTATAGTTACAATAGTATATCCAATGTACAAATACAATATCCCATCACGGCTATGGTTCTACAAATATAATGTTCTACATGTTTTATGATGAATACCTAATAATTACATAAATGAATATGTGTTTTAGCTTTATTATAATAAACCTCTAATGCTTTTATTCTGTATATTTTAATTGATTTTATGAGCATTAACTATAGTTATTTTACGGTATAGTTTAGGGCTAAAGCCTCAGGTTACGTAAATAGCTTAACTAATGTACAAGTTAGTGCATTTGCATCATTTCTATACATAGCCAACTACATAAGTAGCTATAAATTGGCATCATTAAGTATTATCACATATTGTGAATACCTTCACAACGAGTTGCCATGAATTGCACTACCTAGAATAAGTAACGCTTCACCATAGGAGAAGACTATTGTTACTTATTCTCAGCGGATACCATCACCCATACGGCACCGTTTCGGAGCTTATTGACTCAGTGGGTGGGCAAGAACACTGGTGTTGCAATGATGACAACCCAGTTGCGAAGTATAAATCCACAATATGAGAGATGCCTGATGGTGTGGAGTAATTAAGATTACGGTATACGAGATATACTTAATGATGCCAATTTATAACTACTTATGTAGTTGGCTATGTACAGAAATGATGCAAATGCATTAACTTGTACTATAGTTATTTTGTAAACTTTTATTTTATACTAAAATTTCTTTTGAATTGGCCGGTTTTTGAAAGAAGTCATATATAATTCCCAATTTCAGGGGATTCTTCAATTACGCCAGGACTTGAAGTTAGTGTCCCTGAGCATAAGATATGTGTTATCTACATGACGATAAATCTTTGTAAGGGCCTTGATATGGTCGTCTCCCCCTCTGATCTGAACAGGTGCCTCGACTTAGAAAAGTGCTACACAATCCTTTATGTCGAAGGTTACACTGGGGTTTTGTGAGACTCCATAAACCGTATAAACAAAGGGTCGGCTCAACTTCATACTCATTTTAACTCGGTAAAAGCTAATGAAGACGCATGACCGATGGATTTAAAGAATGATTATGCAGAAGATAGGCAATACTCATGAGAGCAATTGAAAATTCAATATTACATCCAAGATAAAAATAATAAATAAATAATATTATTATTTTAAAGGCCCTGGGGCTTTTTTCGCTGGCCGATTTTCCTGTCGTGCAGACTGAAAAAAAACCAAAAAAAAAAAAAAAACTGAATAACTCACGACGAAAATCCTACTCCCTCACTAAATTCGTCCATCTACCCTGAACAGGACTTCAGAAATTCTCCAGTCATTCACGAATCGATGCAATCCTCTCCAAAATGAGTGGTAGACGCGGTATATCGTCTCGATTTAGTTGCCGTGGAATTTACCTACACAAATATGTATTTGTGTAGGGCGACACCTGGAACGTTAGTTCATCTCCGCCTCGTTTCCCTTTTAAGCTACACGACTCTGTAGAAATGGCCAGAAATGAACTGGCTTGGCTGTTTGGCTACCCGGAATCAGCAGGTCGGAAACGCGGCGCCGCCGACCACGGACTTAACCATTCGAAAATTTAAGTAGAAAATATTAATTGTCAAAATTTCGTCCGACGCACCGTTTCCTCAGAAACCCGTTTAAAGTTGATATGATGCGTTAACGCTGAACGGAGAGAAGGCTAAAGTAATACCATATTCTTTTTGCTCTACTTAAGTACAATATTTGTAAAGTTTTTAATCGGTTTTCTTTGCACTGTATTTGTTGTTAAATGTTTTCTACTGACGTTATTTATAATTCCTCAGTACAATGATTTTTTATTCAGATTTTTTATTCAGAAGCACAAATTACATATGTATATTTTGTACGTATTGTAGGTACGAATATATTTATTAAGACAAATAGCCGAATGATCATCCCAAAGGGTGAAGTAGCACGTGCTCTGAGTGGACTGTAGTTCAAGCCTGGGTGAATACGATCAACGACTGCATTCGTGATTTATTGTAAACTCCTCTGACCTAATGGCATGCTGGTATAAACAAGAACATTGATTTATATTAAACGCATTTCTAAGGAAATAGTCTCACCAGATATTTTGACAAACAATATTTTCCACTTAAAATCTCCCAAAGACTCGCGTGGTTCAGTCCAGAAGGCTCCAAAGTGGGGTGCGCGCACCCCTAGGGTTGCTCGAGATAATCCACAATAAATCAATATTTATTAATTATGAAAACTTTCGTTTTTCGAAACGTAATTGAAAATAAAAATTATAAATGTTTTTTTTAATACTGCAATATGCGGCTTTGTTTGATCATGCCATCATGATCAAACAAACATGCATTCACAGACATGCATTTTGTACTTGAACTTCAATTTAATTTTGTTTTGTATTTTTTTATTTGTGATCTTTTAAAATTATATGTGATTTTAGATATAATGTCTTCCATGTAAATGATTTATAAAAAATATATATTAAAGTTATATATTTAATTTTTTTGTTCCGGGGTGCGCGCTACTCCTTTTAAGTACAAAAAGGGTGCACGACCAAAAAGGTTTGGAGACCACTGGTTAATCTCTTTATTACACTATCATACTCTCGCATGAGTGTATCTCCAACATCGGAACTAGACGAGTCTTTGTTTTCTTCTAAAAGAACAGTTCGTTTATTTTCAGTTTCTTCATTCAACGCTAAGACTCTTTCGGAATGTTTTGCAAATAATCTCTGATAAATCTCTTCAGCATGCTTTTTCAAAACTTGCTTACTTGGAACATCAAAAGTTCTTGAACCTGAATCTTCTTTCCTAAACTTTTTGGGGTTGTGTAGATAGCTCAGCAAAGCCACAGTTGAGCAATTTCGTCTTGCATTGTAACACTGCAAAAGGCTTTGGTGAAACTTTAAAGCAAATGGGTTTTCTGCTGTATCAAGCTTAGCAAGCAGAAATTTTATTGAAGACTCTGCTTTAAGTAAGTCTGTATCTTCTGAGATTATAGCCTTCAGGATAGTTTCAACTGGTCGCAAAGTTTCACATAGCAATTCAAGTGTTTTCCAGTCATCGTCAGACACAGCTTCAGTTGACAGTACTGCACATAGAGCATTTGGAATGCAATTTTTCAATTTCAAAAATCTCTCAATCATATAGAATGTGCTATCCCATCTAGTCTCGCAATCTAATATAAGTTTATATTCTTTCCCATTAAATTTTGCTTTAACAAAATTTTGTAATATGTCATTTTTGGTAGGCGATTTTCCAAAAAGCTTGCAAATTTTTCTGACTTTGTTAATAGTTTGTGCAATATTAGCCACTGGATTGAAGAAACAAATGAGCTCATCGGTAAAGTCGGTTTGATAAAGCATGCCTTGCTGTCTTTCTTCACTCATCACTACTTTCTTCATTATTTTCATTTTCTTCATTGTCTTTGGGAGACTCAGAGACTGTGGCACCATAATTGATTGCTTTTTCATAAAGTATATCTATAACTGACAGATGTATACAATGGGCTATACATTGTTGATGATTAGGCGTAATTTTCTTGACAAACTTAATCATCATTGCTGCTCCATCGGTGGTGAAGGCAACAATATCCTCATCCAAGTTCAAACCAAATTCCTTCAAGTGTCCATTCACAATTTGCTCAGTTCTTCTGCTATCAAGTGAACCATTAATCTCAATAAGACCTAACGACCAATGATTGTCTTTTGAATGCACATTTATATTCATATACCTTTTATTTTGTATAGACGTATCTTCGTCTAGAGTCAATGAATACCGTGCACCCAAACCAATGAATTTTTGAAATGCTGAATGAGTTCTTCTTTCTTAGTTTTATAATAATTCAGAACCATATTTTTAATTCCATTCACTGAGGCTGGTGGTAATTTGTCGTATTTATTTCTCTGAAGGTGAAGGCTTGATTGTATAAACTCACTCTTGGCAACTGAATTAAAAGAAAACCCATCTAAAGAAGCTAATTTTGAAATCTCTTCTTCCATAGATTTTTTAACGATAAAGTTTTCTAATGTTCTTACCATTTTTACGGGAGGTTCACTGTTATCTTGTTTAATGTCAATGTGATGCATTTTCTTTAAATGCAACATCAAAGATGATGTAGATCCTCCAGACGACTTCATTATCTTCTGACATTTTGAACATTGTGCTTCATCTTTGCTTTTTCGAGCAAAATAATTCCATATATTTGATTTCATCTTAGACATATTAAGAGTAATAAATATTAATTAGTAGGAATTTATATCACCGACAAATTTAAATAAAAATATTGAAGATAACAAAGGCACAATACTATGAGTCACTCCCGCAAGCACTGAATGAAGAGTCTAAACGAGGCAAGTTTCAAAATTTTCACGAAAGAAATTTTTTATTTATTTACTTGCAATTTTTTCCCCAATTAAATCTATTGTATTTTAAAAATTACATAAAAGCTAAATTTGGTGAAGCTGCTTTTTGAAGAACATTTGATCGCAAATTTAATAGGAATAAAGAAGCAAAAAACTTTCTACGCTTGTAATTTGATGCAATATTCAACGAATCTGTTTCTAGTGGGTAACCATCAATAAGGCGCGTTTCATAACTTGCCTGGCGAACAAGATAGATGGAACGGAGAAATGTTGAGCATTTTCTTTTACGCTATCGCTCCGACTCGCTCAGTGGTAAATGAGTACACCTGCATCGTGTACTCATTTACCCCTCCTAGATTTGGGCCACCCCTCCTAGATTTGGGCCACTTGCCTATGAGATTCGTACCTAAACATAAAATAAAATAAAAAAACATGTTTAAAACGTAAAGCAGTTGAACGATCCAGACAAACGAACAAACAAAAGAAAATGTGCCTAACAAAAAATTATATTCGAGGGCTAACTAAAAAAAATATTAGAATCCGGTTTTAGAAGCTCGGTTTCGGTTTTAACAACTCAATATGAAAACCGGATTTAACCGGTTTATAAAACCGGTTTGCAAGCCCTAGTTCACACATCAATGGGCATCACTTTGAACATTAGCATCTGTCACTGGTACCGTTTGCGGTATGGATAAACCTGTTGCATTGCTGTCCACTCCATCAAATTTTCCTGGTAGCAGTTAACGGAACTTTTTTTTTGTGTTATCTGTCCAGCCAATTACAACTCTGTGCGATTAGCCGTTTTCTGTCTACAGGTTTGCAAAGTTATCTAGTTTAATTCTAACCGTCCTGTATATTCTCAGTCAAGAAATCGAACTATTATAATATATATACAGTATATATATACAAAATTTGTATATATATTTTATAGAGATATATGAGAATTGCAGATATAAATACAATGAAGAGCATTTATTTTTTTAATCTGTTAAAAAAATTTTGATAAATATTTATTTTGTGAAATTGCTTTTTAATGCACTGTGTTCATTATGTTTCTCCCATATTTTATTTTTTCCCCTCATAGCATCGGAGGTGCAGGCCAGCTATGCTGCTACGATGATTATGGAGAATTAATGAGAACAGGTGATACCATGTTCTCCGGACGACCATCCCGTGCTTTTAAATACGGAAAACACCCTTTCAAACAACGAACAATGGTAAGAGTTCACTTACTTTTAAACAAAAAGATTTTACTGGTAAATATTTAATTCATTCACATATTTAATCAAAAGTCATAAGAGTAAGTAGATACTACTTCTAATATGTAAAAAATACTGTTATACAAAAATCTACAATCTAAATATCAATGACACAACGAATAGTAATCCAATAGTCTCATTGGAACGAGCATAAGTCAAACAGTGGATAGGTATATAAGTTTATCATCCAGTTTGCAATGTAAAAAACATATATATATATTACAAACGAATGCACTATTTAATTACAAATGAAAGCGAAAATTTAATTAAAACTGCTACAATTATTCTGGAGGCTTCTGCCTTGCTAATAGACATGCATTCATTCTTTTTAATGTTTGATGCAACTTTATAAAAAATATTCATCAATAGCGCAAATGTGGTTCTCAATGTTTTATTTCAATTCACACAGAATATGTGCGGTGTTTGCATAAGCTTTATTCTTGAGTGCACTTCATTGATAAAAACCAGAAGGCGATAAAATAAATACAAGTTCTTTTCAGAAACGATCAAAGCTGTACTGCTCCTTAAATACCACTACTGTCACTATGAAACTGCATTTTGCTACTTGCCTTGGAATATCTCACTTTATATCCGATGACATGAAGTATTTGTTGTTTGATTTGTTTTTTGTATGGCCCAAGACGCTTCAGCGACTTGGACCATACTGCGCCGTACATATTAAGTCTGTAAACTGCTTTTATTCTGTGGTCGATTTGCCCTTTTCTGGACGAAAAACCCGAGTTTACGGGAGGGAAAAACCATGCAAACCTCGCTTGAGACCAACTAACTCAGCCACATTGTGAAACAAGGCTCATAAAAATCCCTCGAGTCTTTCCCACCCGGTGTGGGGAGGACGGCTATTCATGACAATTTTTCAAACGTCATTTTTGAAGCAGAGTTTCACCTCGTGTTAACTGATTAAACGCATAAATATATTTAATTAAATAGACGCATTAAACGCATAAAGTTGTTTAATTAAACAGAGAACTCGACACCACATAAGTCATACGAAGCGATGGTAAAAAGAAAAGTCAAATGACATGTAGAATTTCTTCAAATATTATGAATAAAATAACTATCTTGCTTATAACGTAATCCCAACGGAGAAAAAAAAAAAAAACTGAAAACAAAAGAACTGTAATCCATACAATGGAATTCAGTACGATTCTTGTAGCATAAGTAATAATGAATAAATTTAAATTGACGTCGCTCATCATAATCCGAAAGGTATTCTTAAGATGGTTTGTTTGTTTGGTTTGGATTTTATTGGGTCATTAGCAACTAAGGCTATAATGCGCCAAGACCAGGTAATTTCTAAAAATTCTTCTTAAGATGGAGACCAGATAATATCACAGTACAGTAATCAATGATACGCGCAGGTGAGACAGTATTTTTTTTTTTTTTTTTTTTTTTTGACCAGTGCCTTTTTTTTTTTTTTTTTGAAAAAGGCCCGATTTTGAATCACATCAAGGTGAAAACACAGGGCGTGAAAAAACCGTAGCCGGATTACTGTCTCGAGCAAAGATTACATGGTTTTTTGCTCGGAACTCAGGTTTTTCATTCAAAAAAAAAGGCAACCCGATTGTATAATATATAATACACATAGTTTATAGGCAATACGCCAATGCCTTAACAGCCTTAGTTGATTTTGCACAAAAATAACACCAAAACAGTACTGAGATTTGCATATCTATTTAATCATCAACTAGCATAATCAATATCTAATGTGCAATGTAATCTGCACATCAGGGTATCTACAAACAAAATGTTTTTCATTAATATTTTATTTTGAACGGTGTCGCTTAAGGCGAATATTTGATATAATCGGCATCTTGGCATGCAAATTCCAAGTATCCAATAGAAATTGTTCTGCCAATCCGCACTGGACCAGCGTGGCATTATGGTCCATTTCCCTCAGCATGAATTGTTGAGGAGGCTTCCATCCTGTAGTGGGTTGATAATGGCTGCACTTTACTTTTTTTTTTACCTTACAGAGAGGCACATTATGCAAATTATCATGCCTATAAAATCACAGGTTGCGACCACATTCACTTCACTCTGGTATTTTGGCTTGTTCAGTGGGATAGCCACATCTCCAGTACTTAGGATGGCAAGTCATCGTCATTTAGATGATTCTTTGAGATGGCAGGCCTTTAGACGACTTGAAGCCGGGCAGTCGCAGGAGGAGGTGGCACATTGACTTATTGTGTCACGTAGTGTCGTCTCGGCACTGTGGAAGCAGTTTCAGGAACCATTACAAGAAGAGTTGGCCAAGATCGCCCGAGAGCCACGTCTATCAGAACAGACTGTTATCTGGCTCTAACAGCAAGAAAGAACCCTACGATGTCCTGTCATCAATTGTCTCTTCAAGTTGCTGTGCCCACCACAAGGGAAAACATTTCCAACCGGACTGTTAAGAAGACTCAATTAACGTAGACTACTCAAGGAAGCCAGTGGTTTGTATCCTATTAACCCGAAACCACCGCACAGCTCGTCGAAACTGGTGCCATGAACATATGACTTGGGACCCTGACATATGGAGTACAGTTCTGGTCTCTGTTGAGTCCCGTTTTGCCTACAAACAGATTCTACACGTTATTTGATCTAGAGACAACGAGGAATGCGGAACAATCCCACCAACATCACAGAAAGGGATCTGACAGTGAAGGCGGTGTTCTCGTGTAGGGCGGAGTAATGATAAACGGCCGCAATCCTTCATGTTTTTGAAAAGGGTACCGTAACTGCGCAGAGGTATCGAGAACACTATGCGCGACTTTTTAGGAGTTCAGTTGGCCCAGATTTTCTTTTAATGCACGACAATGCCACTGCACAAAGAGCTCAAGTGGTGGAGGAATAGCTTGAAACTGAAGATATCCAACGCCCATTGGGCGTCGCATTGCACGGTCACTTGGTGAGCTAAGGTCTACGCTGGTGGTGCTCAAGCATGTTTAATCGTTGGAGGGAATCATACGCCGTACTGATGTCATGTTGCCATATTTTCGAGCATCTTGTATTTACTTCTGTAATATGACGTTTTTGTTAATTCATATACAACCCTCTATAAATATCCCTTATACCTCTCCGAAATTTCTTGCTGCCTCCTCATTTTATCGTTATTCTATGGTACACCACCATACGAAATTTCGTCACGCTTCATCATAAGCTGCACGAGTTACACCACGTTTTCTCCGTGTTCTGTTAATATTGTCGAGCAGTGTATTTATGCAGTGCAGATTACATTGCACATATCTATTTAATGGTTAATTACCATAATCGATACCTCATGTGCAATGTAATCAAATAATATTAAAGACTGCAGATAACGTTTAGGATGAAATCTATACCATCCTACCAAAAGTCTTGGGGCATTTGTAGTTAAGAAAAACAAGCAATTATTCAAAGAAATGAACAGCTGTAAGATGTAAAATCTTACAAGTATAATATTTTATAGAAAAGTAAGATTAATTTAAAGTAAAACTTATAATATAGCAATATGGGGGAGCGAAACCTTACAAGTCAAGAATATTACTAAGATCACTCGCAAGGGATTAAATTAGACAACGTCTATACAAGAGGAGCGGTAAGCTGAAAGGCTATTAGCAACCTGGGTACACTTCGACTCCCAGCACACAGGCAAACCAAAACAATAGAAACGAGTAGCAACTGCTGTTAGTAATAGGTGTTAACTCTGGAAAACAATGGTGCGGTGGACCATGGTACTGTTGGGACATTTCTTTGATCGGTGACACCTGGAGAAGAGACAGGAAGTAAATACAGGAGAAATGCTGGAATTAGAGTTAAGACTGGCGTCTGGCTGTCGGTGATGGCACGTTTTGTAGATCGTGTGAAATTAGTCTGCTAGAGTATAACTATAAGCGGCTAACTTCAAAAGGTACAGACAGCCTGAGAAATTTTACAAATTTCCTAATATAAGAAGTTAAATCGAGCAATAAGGAATGAGCTTAAGAAAATAAAACGAGCAAATAAGAACAGAGTGAAAGTTGATAAAATGAGAAAGATTGGTTAAGACTCAGAACAAGGGTGAGCCTGACACATAGGGGCGGTACGTAATTCAAATGAAAAAGGTGGGTGAAAGGGGAGAGATGATGACAAAGTTGGGATTCTTGTCGGTGTTTGTGAAATGGGATAGTCAAGAACACAGTTGAGTTTTGTCGGTGTTTGTCGAAATGGGTTAAAAAAGTGACTGAGTAGGAAACACACAGAACCCCGAGTTGAGTTTATGTGGGTGTTTATGGAAATGAGTTAGGGAGAGACAAAGTGGAGATTCTTGTCGGCGTTTGGAAAAATGAGTTAGGACAGACAGTTGAGTTTTTTGTCATGTTAGAAATTATGGAGACACAGAACCCCGAGTTGAGTTTATGTGGGTGTTTATGGAAATGAGTTAGGGGAGACACAGTTGAGGTTTTTTGTTGTGCTAGAAGATGTGAGTTAACACAGAACCCTGAGTTGAGTTTTATGTGGGTGTTTATGGAAATGAGTTAGGGGGAGACAAAGTTGAGATTCTTGTCGGCGTTTGGAAAAATGAGTTAGGACAGACAGTTGAGTTTTTTCGTCGGTGTAAGTAAAAATGAGTTAGTAACATGGACAGTTGAGTGTTTGGTCGTGGTGGAAAATATGAGTTGGTAACAGTTGAGTTTTTTGTCGTGTTAGAAATTATGGAGTGTAAGGAGAATAAGCCTGTCCGTCATTGGAAGGCAAGAGCAGTGGCCGTATGCTATAGTCTAATCCACATCGGAAGAAAGGCAAGGGTAGTGACCCGAATGCAACGAGCGCTGTGAAATATTTCTTAATTTAATAAGAAGTTCTGAATAGGTGGAGTCGAGTAGCGAGGGTGGCACCCTATGAGCTATCTCCTTGTGGATGAGCTGTAAAAAGTTTAGTAGAGAAGGAGTTAGTGTGAGATGCCCTGTGAATTTTCTTTTTGTGAATAAGTTTAATAAGGTGGAGCGAGAAGGAGCGAAAATGCGGAATTAGTAGCTTGGTGAGAAGGAAGGAAGCAGCGAATGGAAGGTAGACCGAATAAGGTGGAGAAAGGACGCCAGTCCCATGCAGCCAAGAGTTCCTGAAAATTATCTGTAGCAGATTCAGGTGAAGCAGATGAAGGAGATCCTCAGAGGGCCAAAAATGGAAGGTTGAAACCTCCCCGGAAAGGAAAGAAAAAAAGATAAAAGTAGGCGAGAATATAGTAAGTACTGTAAGTTAACAAGGACTGTTAGTGAAACAGTATAGTGATTAATTAAAAAAAAAGGGGTAGCACTAGAAGTAAAATGATAGATAAATTATCTCTGAAGTAAATTATATATACTAACAGAGTTATTATGTTAAAAAAGGTTATTGTAAAATGCAAGGGAAACGAAGGATGAGTAATAGATTAAATTGTTGTTCAAATGATTATAATGTGTTAGAAGGGTAGTAAGGTTTATATGAGAAATTTTGATTATGTTTTAAGGATAGATAATTGAATTATATAAAAAACTTTGAATGTTCTAAGGATAGATAATTGAATATAGTGTTTGTATTGATGAAGAATTGTTGGTTCATCTGAAAGACTAATAACAAATAGAGACTTTAGGAAAGTTAAGATTGGTCTTCAGTGTATTGTAACAGAATGGTGAGAACACAGAGTATAATGATGAAAGTAGCATATTGATTGTTAATATAAGTGTTAGTCAGTTAGTTAGGGCAAGAAGAATGAATCAGTGTTTTCATATAATGGTCAACTCAGATCAGTTAGTGAAGGGAAACAGGAATAAGAATAATTTATGCGAGTTATCCTTGATTTAACTTTGTATGCATATTACATGTTTTTTATTCAATTGTATATTATGTTGTATATATATATAATGTATAAGGCGGGAAACCCCCTTTTTACTCAACGGCCTCCACCGAAGTACAACACTAAGTAAGTAGTAGTAGCATTACAATATTGAATACTTACTCGTTGGGCTTTGTGTACCCTATCACAGTTTGCTGAAGAGATCGATAAAAAATAAACTAGTAATATTTAAATAAATAAAAATCAAGTATTAATTTAAAAAAATTAATATAAAATAATATTAAGAAAATGAACCTGAATATATAAACTAAAATAGCAAAACTGGTATAAGTACAGACAGAAACGAGTAAGTATGAAGCATTACATCGAAAAGGGCTGTCAATCCACTCAAAGCCCCCGATGAAGTACGGGGATTGACGGCCACGTGATGTAATCGCAATACGTTATATCATTTTATATATTTGTACAGTCTTTAAGATGTAGTATTATTATTTAAATTTATACAGAATTTAGGATTTATCTTGCTACAGATAAAAATGTTTTCATTAGCAAAATGCTATGAAAAATCATTATCGTTTAGCGTTATACTTAAAATGTATAGGCCACATGAAATGAAGATAACCTAATCTAGGCTAACTTGATTACAAAATTGAACAATACTTATATTTAAATACCATTAATCGATAACAATCTACAATTAAACGTGTGTGTGTATATATATATATATATATATGAATATGAGTTAAGTTAATAATGGTAAGAGTTTTTTAAAAAGGTAAAATATGATATACTAGCTTATCAGGTAAACCATAAACCATGGCGGGTACCCAACGTGACCTTTTTCCAGGTCACGTTGGGTACCCGCCATGGTTTATGGTTTACCTGATAAGCTAGTATATCATACTTTACCTTTTTAAAAAACTCTTATCTTACCTTTTTCCAGGTCACGTTGGGTACCCGCCATGGTTTATGGTTTACCTGATAAGCTAGTATATCATACTTTACCTTTTTAAAAAACTCTTATCTTACCTTTTTCCAGGTCACGTTGGGTACCCGCCATGGTTTATGGTTTACCTGATAAGCTAGTATATCATATTTTACCTTTTTAAAAAACTCTTACCATTATTAACTTAACTCATATTCATATTTATACAGACCGATGTAATGTTTAATCGTCCTAGATGGCACTAATTGGTTATGTGACTACTTAGTAGTTATTATAATATTTATATTTATTATAACATTTAATATTTGCTTTGTCATACTTGGAAATATATATATGTAAACAAACTCTGTTGTTTATTAATTTGTGAGTTTGTTATTCCTGAACACTCAGCCTTTCCGAAGGGAATTATACATAAATGAGAAGTTCCCTTGAATCTGGAATTCTCCTGTGAAGCAAAGTCAGATGTGTACGTGGGGGGTATAAGGAATAGAGGTCTATATAGTTATAAGAGAACAGAACACAAATAAGGAATATTTAATAAAGAATTATTATTATCAATATTCAAAAATAAAATTAAGCCAAATTCTTTTTTTTATCATCCCCCCCCCCCCACACACACAGTATATAGTTATTGAGATCTTTGGTCGCAATAACTGTTCCAATGCGTCACAGAAAAATAAAGCATTCGTTAGCACCACTAACAAAAATGGCCGTCTTGCCTTAGTTCTGCAGCCCAATACACCCCAGAGCTGGTCAAATGAGTTAATCAACTTCTCTGTGCGATATCACTGCAATGTTCTGATCTCTCTCTCACTGTATGGTCGTAGCGTTTAAACAGAAAATTTATTTTAAACCTGCAAAAAGGATTCGGCAACATTTATCACAATACGAGCTATTTTAAAAATAAACAAGGACTCAAATCGACCTATTATATATATTTTTTTAAAAGAGTATCTTAAATAAAATATTCTGATTGTACAATTATTATAGTTCTTTATTATAAAAACTCTTTAAGTAAACTCAGTCAAATAATAACTGAGCTGAAGCATTTTCTGGCAGCTAGTGTAGAGCATATAGTCGAAGACTGTTCAGTGGTCGAATCACTACTGGTTCAAAATAGATAAATAAATAAATTCCGATTCAACTTATGTAGTAACTTTGTCAACGATGAGATTTTTTGGAAGTCTTTTTTTTTATTATTTTTTTTATTTCATAATAAATGTGATATATTAAATTTTATTTATTTTTTAAAAACGTTTATGTAAAAATTAGAAATTAATACGGTGTTTGATATAATATTGTTTTATTACAGTGATAATTTGCATTAATTATTTAAAACTATGCTAATTAAAATGTTTATTTAAAGTTTAGCCAAAATTTGTGGGTTTCAAGGCAACTCCGCACTTCGTTCCCCAGATGCATTTGCAAGACCGTTTCCTAGAACACTGCTTTAGCTCCTTCTCAAAACATTCTAGGAACACTGCTGCTGCTGCTGCTGCGAACAATGTGCAACCAGATATGAAGTTTTCTGAGCAGTGCAGAAGGTCTGCAAGAGTCGCTCTTGGTGTCTTGTCATTGATATACAGGAATTTTGCTAGCAGGGATAAGGAGGTGATTGACCCGTTGTATAAGGTAATGGTCAGGCCACACCTTGAGTTCTGTATACAGATCTGGAGGCCTCATTTTAAGAAGGATGTAGAGCTGCTGGAGTGAGTGCAGAGAAGAGCAACAAGATTAGTGAATGGAACAAAGGTTTGCTCTTATGAAGAAAGGCTTAATTCTGCAAATTGCTGTGTCTAGACTAGGCACCTGCGAGATGATCTGATTGAGGTGTATAAAGCCTTGAATGGTTTGAGCATGCTCAATGCTGATGGGATTGCTCAGAATAATCGATTGGGAGGATATAAATTCAAATTGAGGGAACACAGTTGTAGGATAGATGTGCGGAAGTTTGCCTTTAGCCAGCGTGTGGTTGATTGCTGGAACAAACTTCCATCTGTCGTTGTAGAAGTTCATAGCTTAAACAGATTCAAGACAAACTAGACAAACGTTTGGAGCGAGTGGATGGGTGAAATTAGACGATTTGTTTTTCTTTTCTTTTTTTTTTTTTTTTTGTTGACTGATTGATGCTATATAAACTTGCTTTCTTGCATCATGTGCCTATGCTAATTATAATTTAATTTAACGTCATAAAACACAATATTTCTTCCAAGTTAATCAGGCTAAGGGTGGGCTATCTCTTGATTCATATATCCACCAGTGGTAGCAGATACATAGTGGACAAAGTACAGCAATCAGTTTTAGCATTAGTAGTGGCAAATGATGCAAGAAAGCAAGCTTATACAGCATCAGCCAAAAGAAACGCTCTCTCTCTCTCTCTCTCTCTCTCTCTCTCTCTCTCTCTCTCTCTCTCTCTCTCTCTCTCTCTCTCTCATTTCACCTATTCATTCCCTCCAATAGTTTGTCTACTTCTTTTTTGAATTTATTTAAACTATCAAATTCCACAACAACAGATAAAAGTTTGTTCCAACGATCAACCACCTGTTGGCTACAGGCAAACTTCCGCACATCTATTCTGCAACCGTCTTTCCTCAATTTGATTTTTTGCCCCCTCAAGAGCGTAATCTGGGCAAGAGGAAGAATTCCATAAAAACTGATCATGCTCAACCCATTCAAGACCTTATACACCTCAATCAGATCACCTCGCAGGTGCCTAGTCTCCAAACGCTGCAATCTGCAGAACCGGAGCCTTTCTTGGTAAGAGCACCCCCCCCCCCCCTTTGCTCCACTCACCGATCTCGTTGATCTTCTCTGTACTCATTCCAGCAGCTCTACATCCTTCCTAAAATGAGGCCTCCAGACCTGTACGCAGTTGCTCAAAGTGTAGTCTGCCCATGTAGAGATAATCACCTCCTTATCCCTACTAGTAAAATTCCTGTATATCATCGACAAACCCCCATGAGCTGTCTTGGCAGCCTACCTGCACTACTCAGAGAACTTCATATCTGACTGCACACTTACCCCCAGGTCTTTTCCATTTTCCTGAGTGTACGTTATTCTGTGGTTACTGCTACCCACATGCAGTACAGTTTCTGGCGATAAAACGCCAGAAATAGATGGAAATGGAAAATTCAGTTTTATTCTTAATTCTTTTCCACTTTGTGGGGAGGACGGCGATTCTATTATTATAATCATTATTCCAGTAAAATGTTAGGCCAAATACCAATAACCAAAGTATAAAATCTACATACTTTTATTTTATTTTTAATTTTTTTTTATTTCAGCTATGAACAGTTCCTAGTCAGAGGATTAAAAACCGCATATTTGAAACTACTCGTACCTATTCCAAAGTCAATTGTAAAGGCTGTTGGCGAGTCTCAGAATCATTCTCGCAGTATAATATGTTAACTTTGTTACAAAAACAAGATAAATTTAAATTTTAAAGTTACTGGGAAGCGTTTATTAATTTAAGTTTTTTAAAAAACGTTATACAGTTTACCCCTATATAATATTATATTGATATAATTTTTATCACCAAATATAAAATCTGTAAATGGCCAAATGCCATCCGTATAAAGTGCCATCTCAGATGCTTTTCAAGTTGGCCCCACAACCCTGTGTTTTGATATATCCTTTTTTTTTTTTTTTTTTTTTTTTACAAAATTCGTGATTTGTTTGCTTTTACACGTTATTATTATATTTTAATGTAACACAGTAACGATTTCTTTATCTGAATTTTTAATTTTTTTCTTTACGAAGCATGCCACCCGTTGAAACTATTACAAAACCACCTTGAAAAATACTGTGCATAAAAAATAATTGTGTGTGTGTGTGTGTGTGTATGTGTGTGTGTGTGTGTGCGCGCGCGCGCGCGAATTTTTTAAAATAAAATTTAAATAAAAATCCATTGGATAACTAGCTTATAATTCCGCAAATGGCATCACTTTACAACAAACACAAACTTGGAACAAGTTTGATTATGATGATTATTAGCTATATGGTGCAAGGAAGCCCGAGGCTTATGCTGCACCAGCCAAAAAAAAAAAAAAATTCCCGAATTACCCTGAGAGAGAGAGAGAGAGAGAGAGAGAGAGAGAGAGAGAGAGAGAGCTCATATATGTCAACTAGTATATATGTCATAAGTGCTTACCCAATGTCAGCTAATTGTAAATAATCCTTACCACACACAAATGTGCATAAAAAAATCAAATTGTGTGCGCGGGCGCGCGCGTGAATTTTTTAAATAAAAATTCACTGGATAACCAGCCTACAATTTCACAAAGAGCATTACACTTTACAACAAACACATAAACTTGGAACAAGTTCTAAAAGAAAAAAAAAACTAAACATAAATCGAATTTTGTACAAAAGATATTAGCAGCATACTCACTAGAACAGCATATATGACATCAGGTACTTACCCAATGTCAGCTAATAAGAAAAAATCCACACGCCAATGAAAATCAATAAAAATATCTTTTACGCTTAACTTCGTCTTGGTCTTCCATACACTTCATATACTTTTCCATAACTTCATTGTACATATTAATGCATAATTCCCGAACTCGACTAAAGTTAATAGAAAATGAAGAAAAGCAGACGACTCTTCATCAACTCTGTCAGCACCAGTTCCGAAGAAACTCAAACACACAATCCGTTTATTACAACGCCACCTGAATAAATATATTACTGAATTAATTTTTAGTATTTACAAAAATTAGGAACTATTCACAAAATACAGTGTGAATCTTATTACACTGTATATATATATATAATCCAGTTGATATTATTTCAGTTCATTTTCGAACGAACTGCGAATTAATAGTTCTGTTTAGATGTTAAATTTATTAGATCCTAAAATAATCTGAATCCATTTTTACCATACAATATGTTTTTTTTTTTTTAATAATTAAATACGTTATGTAAAATATCAGTAATATAAAAAAATACATTAATTTACATTTAACAGCGATTTCACTGATTAAAAAAAAACCTATTGTATGGTAAAAATGGATTCAGATTATTAGGATCTAATAAATTTAACATCTAAATAGGACTATTAATCCGTAGTTCGTTCAAAAATCAACTGAAATAATTTTTGCGCTCTTAAAATTTTGTGGAGGATTTTGTAAGAAATGTAAGGAAAAAATTCGCTATTTAAAATAGTATTATTAAATAGTATTAAAATAGTAATCCATCATAATTCTTCACTGTTTTAAGGAATGCAGATACGGTTCATGTAAATAATTATAGCAATTTGATTTTTAATATCCAAAAGTATTATCTCTTAAAGTAATCACATTTTTAATGTATACTTTATAAAGACGCCCCTAATGTCTGGACAAAATAGTGGATGTACCGAATATTTTTGCATAATATTTCGCTTATTATAAGGAGAAAAGCGCACGTGGCATGACTACATAGGACAGACGAGTTTACAACTAATCAATTTGATAAGAACATGATCGTTAACTAAATTTAGTCGCAGTAACATAGGCAATAGCGCTGCATTCCTATGTGCCACCAGTAAGCAAATTAAAAATTTGCCGCCTTAAATGTTGAATACTATAAGCGTTAACCAATCAGAAAACAATATAAAAAGAAATTTCGGGGCCCACTTGAACTGCCGCTCGTAAACGACGCTTACTTCGCCAACCCACTTGCGGCGGCTCTGAGCATGGATCTGAACCATAGGTTACGTACTGCTACTTCACGCCCGTATTGATTATTTAGGTTTCGTCAGACCGCAGTAATAGCAGACAACTCTCACACTAAGAGGAGAGGTAAACATCGCTAGATTACCTAATTAGAAATAAATGAAGAAAAAGAATAGATGAATGAATAAAATGTAAACTGTAAGGAAAAAATTTAATAACTAAATAATGTAATGTAAATATTTTAATAAAATATAAACACTTCGGTCTGAGCTTAATATTCATATACGGTCAATATATGTTTACCCCAGGGGCTCACATCTGGTGAGTATGAGCTTGGCAAACCCAGGGTCCTGAGCTGGATATCATAATTTTTCTCTTTCTTGCTTTCTTGGTGATTCCCCATCTACTTTTCTTTCTCTCTCTCTCTCAGGGTAACGCCGGATTTTTTTTTTTTTTTTTTTTTTTTGGCTGGTGTAGCATAAGCCACAGACTTCCTTGCACCATGTGGATAATAATAATTTATTTTCACTCACAGTGCGCCAATTTTATTCGTATGTTGCGGGTGAATAGATGATTCTTGTTTCGTTGTGGTATATCTTTCTTTTCGGTAGTATTTTAACTGCAGCCAATCAAATAGGTAACAGGTTGAGGGGCTAACAAAATCGAGCAGTTTTTTGAGGAGTTTAGATTCATGAGTAACATTCCCTCATATTTTTATTATTTTCTCGATGTAAAACCCCTGGCTATTAGCTGTGAAGGGTCGTATTATTGCAGTGCAATAAAAGATTTATTAATTTTACTTTTATATAAGGGATCTAAAGGTTGTGAGGATGGAAGCATAAAATAATCTGCCGCGCTGAGCCCTGATCTTGGCAAGGCTTGAGATGTTTACAGTAAATCCATTTCTACTTTTTAACTTCCTAATTTTTTTAATTAGCTTAATTATTTCTGCTATTTTATTCAAATGTT
This sequence comes from Mastigoproctus giganteus, assembly GCF_048544385.1. Lineage (NCBI taxonomy): Eukaryota > Metazoa > Arthropoda > Arachnida > Uropygi > Thelyphonidae > Mastigoproctus > Mastigoproctus giganteus. The sequence continues at coordinate 165,744,618 of NC_143582.1, read as the reverse complement.
TTACTCCCAGGTCCAACTGTTTCTTTATTTTAAATTGTTTTTATGATTTTCCAGTATTTTTAGCCCTGGAAGTAAGATTTATCATCACATACAACCCTAGGGCTCACATCTGGTGAGTATGGGCTTGGCACACCTAGGGTCCTCAGCTGGATATCATCATTCTTCTCTTTACTTCGAGTAATTACAGACCAGTTAGTTTAACTTCTGTTCCGGGTAAAATAATGGAGTCGCTGGTTAAGGATGCATTGCAGGATCATCTAGACAAGACTGCTGCAATAATTCAGACACAGCATGGGTTTGTTAAGGGAAAGTCTTGTCTGACCAATTTGATAGGATATTATGATGTGGTTACAAAGGAACTGGATGCAAAAAATAATTTTGATATCATATATTTGGATTTCAGGAAAGCTTTTGACACTGTTGCGCATGGAAGACTATTGTACAAATTGGAGCAGAATGGTATTAAGGGTAAGTTGCTACAATGGATAAAAGGATGGTTAAGTACTAGAAGACAGAGGGTGGTAATCAATGGGTGCTGCTCTTCTTGGACTAATGTTATTAGTGGAGTCCCACAGGGTTCGGTGTTAGGTCCACTGTTGTTTTCTATATTTATCAATGATATTGATGAAGGTATATCAGGCTTAATGTCGAAGTTTGCAGATGATACAAAGGTTGGCAGGGTTGTTAATGACAGTAATGGCAGTGTGCTACTGCAACAGGATCTAGATAATTTGGGCAGATGGGCTAAGAAGTGGCAACTGAAGTTTAACCTTGACAAATGCAAAGTACTACATATGGGTAGAAGTAACCCCAGAGAAACGTACCAACTGTGTGGTACTACACTTAAGGTGGTAGAAAATGAAAAAGACCTGGGAGTAATTGTGCAGGCAGATATGAAGTTTTCTGGGGAATGCAGACAGGCTGCCAGGGCAGGTCATGGGGTTTTGTCAATGATATATAGGAATTTTGCTAGCAGGGAAAAGGAGGTGATTATCCCTCTGTATAAGGCAATGGTCAGGCCACGGCTTGAGTACTGCGTACAGGTCTGGAGGCCTCATTTTAGGAAGGATGTAGATTTACTTGAGCGTGTACAGAGAAGGGCAACAAGATTGGTGAGGGGAATGAAGGGATCCTCTTACCAAGAGAGGCTTAAGTTCTGCAAATTGCAGTGGCTGGAGACTAGGCACCTGCGCCGTGATCTGATTGAGGTATATAAGGCCTTGAATGGGTTGAGCACGCTGAATTCTGGTGGGATCCTTCCACTTGTTCAGATTACGAATCTAAGGGGTCATAAATTCAAATTAAGAAAAGACAGATGTAGAATAGATGTGCGGAAATTTTCCTTTAGCCAGCGGGTGGTTAATTGCTGGAACAAACTTCCATCTGTCGTTGTGGAAGTTGATAGGTTGAATAAATTTAAGGAGGAACTGGACAGGCATTTGGAGGGAATGGTGTGATTTTTTTTTTTTTTTTTGGCTGATGCTGCATAAGCTCATACATTTGCTTTCTTGCATCACGTGCCACTACTACTACTACTGATGATTCCCTTCTACTTCTCTCTCTCTCTTGGGGTAATTCAGAATTTTTTTTTTGGCTGGTGCAGCAAAAGCTTCAGGCTTCCTTGCACCATATGGCTAATAATAATAATAATATTTTCATTCTGCCCATGGTGCTGTCATGAATTTAATGTTTATCTAGCTTTCGTGTGTGTTTGATTGAATTTTTTTTTTTTATATATATATTTTTTAAAATTCATGCAAAGCAGTGTAAACTTCAGTCACTCTGTATGAGATTATTTGCAAATACAATTGATCCAATTAAATATTGCAATTTACAAAAACATTTTTGTTGCCACATATCAAGTAATTATATTAAACTCTTAAACTTCTAATACTGGAAATCATGAGAACAGCATTACATTATTAAATTTCCAAAAAAAAAAAAAAAAAAAAGATCCAAAATGTTAAAATTATCAAGTACATTCATTTGTTCAGTTGCTTTAATATTTTGTACCTTCTTGAACTTGTATTTTTTTCCATTTTATTGGTTGTGTCCTTGTTTTTTTTGTTATCATTCATTTTTAATATTTATTTATAATAATAAAAAATTGCGTGCATAAAAAAAATTCAAATACTGACTAAACTAACTGTTCATAAAACTGAAGGCACCTCCGTAGCCAGGTAGGCAAGAGCAGCAGTGCGTAGCATACACTTCTTGATTAGACCGGGGTTTGAGCTCGTAACCACCAAATACAGAGGATGCGGAAAGGTCAGGGAATGACCACCGCATATCCCCGGAGCAACATGGCCTTAGTTGCTAATGCTCCTAAAAACCAAATAACAAAAACATAAAACTGAAATGCATCCATCCCTTCACTTTGCAGCTGTGCTCCGAAAGTGTATTACTGATTCATTTATTGTGTGTTATGCATGGAGATTAGAATATTGGTTCTGTGGTATATATCTATATACAAGTGTATGTCTGCAGACCACTCACATTTTCAGTTGTGCTACATGACCATAGTCTCATACTGTAGTAGTAGTAGAGGCATGTGATGCAAGAAAGCAAGGTTATGTAGCATCGGTCAAAAAAAAACATTTCACACATTCATTCCCCCCCCCTAAAAATTTTGTCCACTTCCTCCTTGAATTTATTTGAGCTATCAACTTCCACAACAGATGGAAGTTTGTTCCAGCAATCAAATATCCGCTAGCTAAAGACAAATTTCGGCACATCTATTTTGCAACTGTCTTTCCTCAATTTGAATTTATGTCCCTCAGGTTCATAATCTGAGCAAGAGGAAGAATCTCATCAGAATTGAGCCTGCTCAACCCATTCAAGGCCTTATACACCTCAATCAGATCACCTCACAGGTGCCTAGTCTCCAAATGCTGCAATTTGCTGCAGAACTTCAGCCTTTATTGGTAAGAGGATGCCTTTGTTCCCCTCACCAATTTTGTAGCCCTCCCCTATACTCACTCAAGCAACTCTACATCCTTCCTAAAATGAGGCCTCCACACCTGTGTGTAGTACTCAAGTCATGGCCTGACCATTGCCTTATAAAAAAGGATAATCATCTCCTTTTCCCTAGCAAAATTCCTGTATATCATGACCTGCTCTGGCAGCCTGTCTGCACTGCTCAGAAAACTTCATATCTGAATACACAATTACTCCCAGGTCTTTTAATTTTATTATTATTATTATTAGCCATATGGTGCAAGGAAGCCCGAGGCTTATGCTGTACCAGCCAAAAAAAAAAATTTCACAAGTTACCCTGAGAGAGAGAGAGAGAAGTAGAAAGGAATCACTAAGAAAGAGAAGAATGATGATTTTTCTACCACCCTAAGTGTAGTAACACACAGTTGGTACGTTTCTCTGGTGTTACTTCTACCCATACGGAGTACTTTGCGTTTCCGAGTAGTTTTGAGCCAGTAACAAAAAATTTAAATGAATATAATATTTTTAAGTAATATTAGAAATATGTGTACAAAATACCTTTGAAACTCTTTAAAAATAATAATATTAATTTGTGAAATTAATTAAAACTGAAATTATTTTCTTACACTTTTTTTGAGGGGAGAGGGGGAGTCTTAGCCAGCATGATTAGATGTTTAGTGCTGAGATCCAGCAGAAAACAAACCTTGAAAAACAGAACCAGGATCCAAATAGAAAAGCCACGGCAAAGTAATATTTTGCACTTTGATTTGTTACATAGATATTCAATATTAACTTTACTGTGTTTGTCCATGTTTTTGAAAATTTGGTCTCAATTTTCAAGTATGCATCCAAGACAATTTCTAAATTTATACGAAATGAAAGGGTCTGGTCATAACCAAGTAGTCAGATGGAAGTATAGACTAAAGCAGGTTTGAATTATTGTGATACCTCAAATTATAGTAATATTCTTTCAGTCTATCATATGCATTCCTTTGGTGTTATGTAACTGTCTTGGACTGCAAATGCTAAATACAAATGTTTTTTTTTTTTAATTTGGAAAGGATTTCTGGCTTACTTTTTATCACTGCTTTCTAAAATCCCTTTCAAAATTAAAAACATGGTGCAATATAAAATACTAACATTTACCAAATTATTATTGTAATCTAGTCTATAAAAAAATTGTTTTATTCTGTAGTATGCTGAAGTTAAATCAATGTCACTTATTTTTAATTCTTCGTTAGAGTATTAGTATTGACAAATGATGTAAGGAAACAAACTTATACAGCATCTGCTAAAAAAAAATATATATATATATATATTTTTTTTTTTTTTTTTCATAAATTGAAGCCCATGTCAGAGTATGAAAAGAAGAGATTACATTATGTGAGCACACAAAAGGTAGATTGGACCACTGAGAAATTCCTCAGTAAGCTTTCACGAAGATAGGTGTTCACAAAGTTAAAAAATTTCTTTATAGAATTTGTCAATAGCTCCTAAGTCAGTTAAAATACAGTCACATTTTTCATTACGTTGGCAGAAAATCTTTAGTAATTTAAAAAAAAAAAAAACTTTATAGAATATGAAAATATGGAAAGGAAATATGAGTGATATCTAGCCATTTTGCTGCTGATTATGTCTTGAAAATAAATAAAATCAAAAAAGTCTTCTCAGTTTTAGATATTACTTTTATACTTTTCATTCTTAAATTTACTTATATAAATATGTCTGAGGCAATAGTAGCCCTTCAGTCCTACTCTCAGGTACTTGGTAATTGAAACAAATGAAATCCATCCAAGTAGTGAATTTCTAGAAGAGTACAGCACTAGAGGTTTTTGACTGTTCACACTTCCTAAGGCCTGACCAAAGAATCTACAGATTTATCCACAAGAATGAGGCACTGAATGTCCCTCAGTTATTAAATTTTTTGTCAGTTTGTATGACTTCAGCTCAGATAGTATAACCTAAATTATAATTAACATCTAATGATTAACATTTATTTAAAACAGTTGTTTTAATGTGCTAAATATATTATTACAAGTCATTGCATGCATTCTGAAAATTGGTTGATAAGGTAAGATAATCTTTCATCAGTAGTGTAGTCAAGCTAGACAAACCCATGGCTCTTTTAATTAAGTAACTACAGGGACACACTGCTAACTTTTTACCCCCTTTTCTGGGAGAGGAGGGGATGAATGGCAGTGGTGACATAAGTAATCAGATTCATTTCTGCATTTTCTTGTTGAATGTCTTAAGTATAATTCATATACTTTCTTTTTTCTTTTAGATTCCTACTTTATCTCACTGGCTCCATGATGTTATGCCTTTTTTTTACTGCTGCCGTTGGAATCCTTTTAATGATGACTCTGAGAACTGTGCTCTCTTCAAGTATTGGAGAACTTCTCAGGACTGCTCACTGTATCAACCACCTGGTGTTGGTGAGTATATAAGAACAAATAATGACTGAAACCCTGAGCTTAGTAATTGTCTGTAAATGAAGTATTAAAAAAAAATGTAGGTAATAATGTAAGTTAGCTTCACAAATGGCATTATCAAACTTAATTGGTTATAATCTTGCCAGTGCTAACCAGAGTTTTGTTTGTCCTGAGTTAGATGTTGTCTAAAGTGTTGTTGATGTTCAAAGGTACCTTATAAGTATCACTCTGTCACATCTGCTCCTCTAGCAGTTATCTGGCTTGTTTATCCTTACCATGGCTATGGTTGCAACCTCTCTCTTAATTAATCCACTGTTGATATGTCCCTTAAGATTTCCAGTTATACTGATACTTATATAAGAAGAGGTTGTCACGATGACTAAGAAATTTGGATTCACAACTAGCATTTTGCAG